>NC_135391.1:10200000-10507500 GCF_051989625.1 Stigmatopora argus | reverse complement strand
AAGAAGCACCTGACTGCAATCCACCGATTGCAATTGTACGACATCAGATTGGTGAAAAGGTGTCTTCTTTATGGGTTGGAATGAAAACCTGCACCCACTGCGGCCCTTTTTGGAATAGTTTGCCCACCCCTGATCTAGACCTCCAAACAGGATCACTGCGGCCAGGATTCAAACACCAATCCTTAGAGCTGTAAGGCAGAACCTGTGAACTTCTATTCCATATTGGTGCCTAAGGAGGTCCTGCAGTTCAATAAAACTTCTTGCTTATTTAACACACGAATGGGGTTTATTTTAAAAGAATAGCTCCAACCTGCGGTGCCCTTGGACGTGAAAAACAAACAAAATAGTGGAATATTTATGGTGAAATGCTGTATAAACTCCCGGCACCAGGCATGAAAAGTTGTTTTATTAGAAGGGAATAAAAAAGTTTGCCCTTCACATTTCAAACCTGTGTGCTGCCATAAAAATGTTTTATTTTATATCCTGCTAAGAATAAGGAAAAAAAATGACCAGAGGTGACAATATCAAGCATGACCATGCAGGATAAACATCAATGTCATCTTTCCAGGTTTTCTTGTCTCCGGATGCTGAGAAGCCGTTACTGCCTGAAACCAGCACAGCCAATAACACTGACTACGAGACACCCGTCTCCGTCTCGGAACCGGAAACTGCCGTGCGCTGCCCGTCACCGCGAGTGCGGTTGCCGGATGAGACGAACGAGCGGAAAGAAAAGCCAGAGGAGGTGGATAGAGAGATGTCAGGAAATAAGAATACTGAGACCACTAGCGAAAGCGAGGCGGGACCGCCGAGAAGTGACAGCTGCCGTTCGTACCCAGAAAAGGCGGAAAGGAGGGCCAGACACACCCTTTCGGTTCACGAGAAAGGAAACCTTTGTGGCTGCCGTGAACCCAGATCCTGTCACCTGAGGAAGCCACACACAGGTAGAAAAAGGCTGCCCAAAAAGGCTGCAATTTTCCACTTTTCTAATTCCTGGTAGTATTTGTAGCCCTTTTACAATGTTTATAATTTTTTTTTTTAATCTTCCGAAGGGTAGTATCAGAAGCTCACTTTACACCAGGGGTGTCAGACTCGGGTTGATTCGCGGGCCTCGTTAACGTCAACTCGATTTCATGTGGGCCGGACCATTTTAGATATAATATTTAGATTTTTTAAAATAAATTGATTAAAAGAACTGGATCAAAAGTCCTGAATATTCAGTTTTATTTATAGATCTAAAACAATGTTTATTTTTGCTTTTTTTAAATATATTTTTCGATTTTACAAAATGATTTTTGAACTAAAAACATTGAAAAAAATGATTAAAAAATTACAATTATTGATTTAAAAGAGGGAAAATCAGGAAATCTAATATACATCTATACTCTTCATTTTAATTTGATCCTAAAACAGAAAGTCGGCACTCATGATTTACTTTCCCGGGCCACACAAAATGATGCGGCGGGCCAGATTTGGCCCCTGGGCCGCCACTTTGACACATGTGCTTTACACAGTGTGAAAAAGACGCAATTTTCCTCTCTCTACGTCCTATCAGAGGTGCCTTACGCTGCCTGTCAAAGCTAAACAAACCTCTTCCCTTTTTTTCCTGTAGAAATAACACAGACATGAAATAAGAAGACTACGTTAACAAACAAGTTCAAATCCTTTTGCAGTAGCATCAGAAACCTGCCTCTAAAAGTAGTATAATGGTATATTGGCCGCCAGTCACTTTTCATTACATAGCTACAAGGACATCTACCTGCCTCAATCCAAATCTGAAATCTCAAAATTTTAAATGTATTCAGGCACTCTGTTGTAATTTTAAAACAAAGTCTCAGGTCTGTCTGTATTTTGTGAGTGCTTTTAAAATACCAGGACTTCTTCAGTGTGAGTAGAAACACGTAATTATGCCCACTCACTTCTTAATGCGTGAAGATAAAAGCAGTTGCGCCAACACACACTTTGTAAACACTGCTCAGTATGCAAATGCAATGTGCAAGAAGCCTCTGTTTAGGCCTAAAACTCATTTCTTTCATATTCGTGTTTGTAACCGTGGCTCTCTCTGTTCATTATAACCACACAATATAAGCTTCTGACACGCTCCCTTGATTCATTTCGAGTCAAAAACTAACAAATCTTAATAAAACGAACTGAAAAGAATGGAAAGGTTTAATGTTGTTGCCTTTGTTTTGCAGCCTCACTGTGCAGCAGTGTTAGTCCCTACCATGAAGTGATGCGCTTGGAGAGGCGCTTGCGTTCTTCTTCTGAAGGGGCTGGTGGTCCTCGTATCCATAACAACCATCGAGACACCCCTGGGATGGAGGGATGTGGCCTGCTAAAACACAGGAACAACTCTTCGTCGTCCAAACTAGGGAGTTTGGTAGGTGTCTAACTCTCCTATTCGGACACACTGGCACCTTAAATTTCCCAAGACAATATTAATGATTGACTATTTTTTGGTTTATCCCCTGCTAATTTAATTGCAGTATATGAGAATTCTTTCCCAAACCCAAACGCTCTCCATCATTAAACCTTTATCAAGTCATTTAGACACTTTTAATTGATTGAAAAGTTGAAGCAGATGTTTGAAAACAATAAAAGCCTATTGACACACGCTCTTAACTTTAATGGTTCAACGAAAGATTAAGCGACGTTCTTCTCATTAACAGTAACTGTCGCGGAAGTTTTTAAGCACTGCAATGAAACCAACAGCTAATGTAATTTTAACCTAAATATAAAACAATACGGTACCATTAGAACGGACAAGTCAATGGTAGCCAACCTGTCAATAGCTAATGTGAAATTCTAATAGAGCTGTCAACTATTTTACTTTGGTGTTATCACATCCTTTTTCTGTGGGAGGATGCAACTTTGCGATATTTGTCACGCTTGCTGCATTTCTTGTTTGCTCGCTCTTTAGGCATCTTTGACAGCCAAATAATAACATAGCGGGCCTACAGTGATTGCATCCATTTTAAGACATAATCACACAAAGCATTCTGCTAGAGGTTGTCTGCATTTTTTGTCGATATGAGCGCTGACAACTTTGAATGCATTTTTCTTTTTACTTTTACGTATTTATTTCTGCGCTGGGAAGCTAGGGCCCCCGAGCAGTTATCCTAGTATAAAACTTGTGGCACTCCCAAGTAGCAATGACAGATGTCATTCTATTAAATCAAAAAGCTTCAACATGGAGGTAAAACAATTCCAAGTCATTGAAAGTCATTGAAAGCTAATTATACATTTCAGGACATCATTTCTAATGTATATATTGTGTCTTTGGTTGACTGTAGACTAAAAAAAATCCAGTGGTTTGCTGTAGTTCAATTTAAAAAAAAGAGCAGACTACCATTAAAAGTTCCAAGTCAGAATTTTTAAATTAATTCATCAAATACAATCCGTACCCTCAAAAAAAATATATATATTATGGTTGTATAGTGGTTTACTACTTGAAAACTTACGTTCAGTGTAAGCTTTAATTGAAAGGTTTCCTACTCTACACTTGTCAACCCATTCCAAATCACTTGAATAGACTGTGCGGCTGCTTGTGCACAATTTGGCAACAGATACTGCAAGCTTTGCTATTTCATCCACACACAGTTTCAGCCTACGTAGATAAATATGACTCAAAACTCATGAGCGTGGAAATTTGTTTTGAAATGTCATGTAACACAGTTTGAAAACAACAAGAAAAACAAACACTAATTGACGTCATCCGAGATCAGGGTTGAATATGTTCCTAATCAAAGAAAAGATAAGCATTTTTTGTTTTCAGTGATAGATTTATTAACCACTTGCACAAGTGCAGTGTGTTGGACTAATGAAACAGGATAAGCTTTACAAATGCACCAATTGATCAGAACAAGATAAAGGGAGTAATGCCTGTAAAAGGGAACAATAGGTGTGAAAGCACCCTTCAAATGAGTTGGCAGAGTTCCTCGTTAGGTGCTCTCATTAAAAAAATGGATTATACATTTGTCAAGACTTAAAGTTTCCCCTCACCACCATTATTACTCACACGAGTGGCTAAGAGGTGTCTGATAGAAGAAAGCTAATTTGTTAATCTGTGTGCTCCAGGCTGTCATAGCTCGTAGCAAATCTTTCTCCCTTCCCACAAAGCGTTGAATGCACTTTAAAGGCCATTTCTCGCTGCTCAAAAGGATAGCGTTCTCAATTGCTCTGTTGTGGATGTCGATTCACGTGGCACTTTTGAGAAGGAACAGGGCTCTAATGTGACCCCCGGTCTGATATTATATCCCTTCGCTCCAGGATTAAAGGTGCACAAATAGCATGACTGAGGTAAAAAGGTGACATCTCAGTATCGGGAAAGCCATACTCACAAGGCAAAATGGGTCATTAAATCTCAAATGAGGTCTCTTTATTGCGGTATGACACTGTGAAGACCTTGAGTTCTTTTCCAATGCAGTCTTTGTTTTTGTAGCCTCAATGCCTGCTGTTTTTTTGTTTTTTTTAATGCGAGCTTTATGTGTGGTGTGGTTTTGTTTGTCTTTTACAGACAGAAGCACTTTCTGCAAAGACACACAACCTTTTAGAGTTTCCTTCATATCCCTTTTCCCCTCCTCTGCACTCGTGTGTCCCCATAGTGGATCAATACGCAATGAGTCTGTTGCATTGTTTTAGTCCAAACAGCAATCATTTGAGCTGAACAGTCACTTATTGGATTTTCAGAGTCTCCAGAGTCGCATGGATTTAGTTTTTCTACAGAGCAAGAATTGAACTGAGGTCTTTTATCCAGTTTAGTTTTTGAGTTGAGAAACCAACCATCTGTCCTCACAGCCGCCATTGGACAAAAGGGAGCGTTTACCCAAGATTGTTTGCCTAACCGTAAGGCACATTTAGACAAGCTACCCTTTCACATTCACTATAGGGATAATTTTTGAGTTTTCACTGAAAGGATAGTGGTATGTTGGTTAGTGCTGAGCAGGCCTACATTTCTTGGTTATTTCGATAGATTTATCATCACTGGTACCTTTCTGTGGCTACATAAAAAGTCAAATAAAGTTCTTCAGTTTTTGTTCTTCAGTTAGAAAAGTGTCACATGTTTTGAGGATGTCTAGCATGATAATAATTTAAGCTGTGGTTTGACTTTTGAGGTGTATTTTTCTTCCTGTTAATGGCTAATTTTGACACATCTTTACACCTTGTTTTTATCGGTCTGCAATTTGAAGGCTTAAGAGTTGTTTTGCAAGAAAATTGCTTGTCAAGTTAAATGTTTACAATTAAAACATCATGATTGTGGCATACTCTTTGTTATTATTATTATACTTGAGTAACTGGAGTAGCTCATTCTGAGATGAGCCTTTGACATTTTTGTATTTTTAATTTCTTTTTATCTGCAACTGACATTCCTTTCCTGCACGTTAGATGGCAGTATTGACTTTTATTGTAATATTGAAGGAGCTGGAACATCTTTACATTTTTAGACCGACTTCGACATTAATACATTAAAATAGCAATATTAGATGCAAGGCGTGTCCTAAAAGAATAATTCTATTGCATGCCTAATGTAGGGCACTGCAGTAAAATGTTAAAATGTTAGATTTACTTGTTGGACTATTATGGGGAAATAAATAAGTCATGTTAGGTGAATCGTTGCTTGTTTTAATATATAACTGGTCATTTCTGCAGCATGTCAGCCTCACAGTTGACCGGTTTTACACCAGAACGTGCACGCTAGCTCCAATGAAGACACTTAATTTGTTCTTTAGTGCAAATGTGAGCCTGAATGGTTGCTTGTCTGTGCCTCGTGAAGGGCCGGGAAGCAGTTCATTGTTCATCTGGAATATTCAAACATGCCAAGCACTATTGAAAATGGATGGATGAATGAGACTTCCTTATAGCTCAAACAGGAAATCCATCTTTTCTATTATAATACCAAGTCACGAAATCTCTGTCTCAAAGGCAAGAAAGTTCCAGCAGTTTTTAATATAGATAATATTAGCTTTTTTGTATAAATGACAGATGTTCCAAGTTGTTTAATTTTCTTTGTTTGTATCCTCAGGCTTTTCAGATTTTTTTAAAATGAATGTGTCTGTTCTAAATTGTTTTGATGCACAATTATGAAACAAATGAATGAAAAAAAAAACATTTTTTATCTTTATTGTAGGACATTCTAAATAATTTGGGCTCCTCTGAGCTGGATGAAGATGATCTCATGTTGGATCTGGACCTGTCTGATGATCAGCGCCATCGATACGGTATTTATTTATTTCTCTTTTTAAAAATCTAATTTTCATAGAAATTAATGCAAACTTCTATGGGCCAATTGTCACCAACATAAAAACTACAGGTAATATAATTCATTTGATTTCGGGAACAGTGTTTCTGACAAAATGATTTATTACTTCGTAAAGTTACTGATAGCTCAAGGTCAAATCGCTTTTGTTTTTAATTTGATGGTAGAACAATGAAACCTTAAACCGAAAACACTTGAGTGTGTCATAGTCATGCAGTCTTAAATGCCACATATTTCCTGTTTTGTTCAAATGACGTAATACAATATCTTTAGAGTCGAGAATTTCAATGATTGTTATGGGTTTTAAAAGGCAGCTGTGATACAACAACCTAAAAACAACAAGGCTTAAGATAAATGTGTTCTGTCTTGCTTCATTGACGTATTTAGTGACCCTGCAAGGAATGCAGAGATTTTCTTGTTTGTTTCCACTTGTCTGATAAATACATCAATATCAATCTCATGGAAGTCCCGATTTGGTCAATAGGAGGTGTTTCTGACTGCAAATGAGGCTACACACGGTGTGTCTGCATGTTTGATAATGCATTTTTTTGTACTAAGCCATATTCTAAATTTGAGTTCTACAAAGGAATCTAAAATCTTGACTGCAGGCATTTGATAAATAGTGAGAGATTAGCTGGGTCACCGTGGAGTCTCGATAAATTTAAACGTTAGATTTTTTTTTCTTTCTAAGTCCTTGTTGATTTTTTTTAATAAAGTTTCGAGCAGGTCTCTTGAGAGTTCACTCAGTCTAGTTCTGTGTTCAATTGAGGAGTGTGCTCCAAGCGACCTTTGTGACAGGAGAGACTGTGTTGAGCCATCGCAGAGAAGTTCTAGTTCACAACACTTATCCCGCAAGTCTAGTAGAATAATTGTTGAAGTGACCTGTAAAATAAAATCTTTCTCAACTCACTAAAGAGAATACCCTCACAGTCAACTCTTAAGACACCCTGGTGCCATGTTGACTTTGATTGGAATACAGGAAAAAAAATCCTAATTATCGGTATGTTTGTATGGTGCTGTTGCCTGCAGTGGTCTTCTTCTGAGATGGCCTGATTAAAACCACTCACCGAATTGTTAACAAAAAATGCTTGTGAGTTAATCCTTTCTAAAACTCACTGAGCTGAAGTCTTCCGAGAATTGATAATTGTGGTTTGTTTAATTACTTTTATTTAGATACTTCACATGCTTTTTTTGGATGTAGATCCACAGTACATGTATTTTTTTCTTGTGTGAACAGCCTAGAGAGTTCTGTTTTGATCCCATATATCACTCAGTCGTGCTATGGTGTTTTTCTTTGATGCGCCTCACATCCATTTTGGTGCCTCCAGTTACAGTCTCTCCCAATCTTTCAACACATGCCACACAACTTTGATATAGTTGCCTCATTTAAGGCATGCCTCATACTTGAGAAATGATTTTGAGGTACGCATGTTGACTAGTGCAGTGCTGCCAAGTGTGGCAAGTGTTTTTTTTTTTTTGGGTATGAAATAGTGTGACACCATGGGTTTAAATGATTTGTGCGTGTGAACGCAACTCGCAGGAAAGTGTTAAGGCCTATTGACACAACACTTTGTAACATGCAGCACGCCGTCGACAACTCCATTTATTGTGTTCAAAAGCTAAGATATGGCAAGGTGCCTTGGAATTATTCACTTAAAATATATATCAATTTATTTCATTTGATTTGATGATAAAAGCTTGTAGAATCAAACAAAAACAAAACTGTCTATATAAAATATGGTGTGGCTTTTGGTCTGAAATTGTACTTTTCACTTAAATATCAATGAAATCGGACGTTGTGCAAGTAAATAGCAACTCGAGGCAACGTGAATGAGGCTTTGTTGACTCTGTGCTGCTATTTGCATTTACAGTGGAATATTATGTGCTCCTACAAGAGTGACTTGGCTCCAAATAGTACTATGGAGATGATGACATTCACTTTCAAACAGTAGATCTCGTCTCATCTCGCCCTCTTTGTACAGCTAACTGAAGAGATAAGCACGCCTTATGCATCTCTAATTGCGACACTCACTCGTCGTCTTCCAAGGAAATAAGTTGACAGACCATATAGGGCAAACAATGAAATGAAACTATAGGAGTCTGTCACCACACATTTCTCTAAAGTCTATGATAGATTCACCAATAGGCATTCCCAAATGCACGCATAAATAAAACAGACATCTGACTCATAACCGGTGTCTTGCAAGAGAGAATCGATCCTGACTCGCCTTTGTCCTTGATCATTCTGCCATTAGACGCATCTCTCCCGCTGTTTATTTACATAAGATTTTACAACATGCATCTCAGTTCTCAAAACAATTGAAAGTCCTCCAGATCTTCCCAAGGGAAAGGTGTGAACCACACTTTCAGAAGTCGATGTTTCTCAAAACAATTGAAGGTCTTCCCAAGGGAGCAGTGTGAACAACAGTTTTGAGAAGTCCAGCTGGAGAGGGGAGTGACCTTCACGTTGTTTAGGTTCACTCAGGAGCGAGCATTACACAGTTGCAAGCAGATGTATTAAAATGACTTTTTTAATGTTAATAAGCAAATATATAATAATGTAAGACTACTAACCCTAACAGTCTATTATATACTTTTTATGGGGCATTACCCGGATGTGTGGAATAAATAAGCAACCTTTCCTGTGAGAAACAGTTCAGCAGCTCATGTTCTTGATGAGTGGAGGAACAGACGTCAGTGGATAAAGTACTAAAAGTTCTACTTTTCATCAATAATAATGAGAAAAAAACCCTCAAGAAGTAGAATTGGCTTTTCTGCAGGTCGTACATACATGTAGTGTTATTTAATATTCAATGTTCAAGGCAACTATTTACTTTTGTTTATTCTGATACATTATCTCATTTATAATTTGTTGAAATGTTAGTGCTAGATATTATCATATGTCTCCCTGCACTCTGGCTTCCTCTCACATACAATATACGCATTTCAGGTGGATAGAGGCCTCTAAATTGCTCACATGTACAGTATTAATGAGCATCTAAACATTTTATGCGCAATTAACTGGAACAAGCTTGAACTCACTGTCGAGGACAATTAACATTGCCAAAGGATGAGTAATTTTTAATATGTTTTAAAGAGTAATAATGTAAGCCAGGTTAAAGCTTACTTGAGGTTTTTGTAAACAATGAAGGGAATGTGTGTTTTTTGAACCTCGCTTCCACAGATCTCAGAGGACGCTGGCTGATGTCGCGCCAGAGAAGCCACCGTCATTAATAAAACACACACCCAGAATGAGGATCCTTAGTCATCAGCCCTAATGGTGTACAGACCTTAGTGTGGAATTAAGTGCTTCAATTAATGCGATAAAGTTTCATGTTTTTGCAGGTATAAACACACAGTCCTGGCCTCACATGCCCCCCACATCGCCTCGTAGTTGCAATTTTTTTTAACCCTTCTCTCAAGGGCCTTTGAAGTCTTTTGTTAAAGAGCAAGGCATTACGTTGAAATTTGTTACCAATAGTCTTAGGCTGCTGAGGTCTGTTTGATGTCAACTAGTCATCATTAGATGTAAGGGGGCAAAAACCATAGAACAAAAAAATGGAACTCATAGTGATATTCCGTTGGGAGGAAAGCAACAGTGGGTTGAATGACTTGAGATTTTTTTTAATTGACAATGATAATATACTTTACTTGACCTGCTTACCAACACTGTGTGCATTCAAACACAAGCACACTTAGTGGTTCCCTATTGCCCTCTTTTCTCCTTTTAAAATAATATTTTTTCTATCATTGTACTTGTGTTTTTTTTTCCTTCCTTGAATTGTGGAGTTGGCCCTTTGGGGGTTTAAAATTTTTCCCTGGGTGTTACCAGTACACATTGTACCTGAATGTTGTGTTGGTTGAAAGAAATAGATGTACTTTTCACAAATGACCTGATAGGGTAACCAGCATTTTTGAGGTTATCCCTTTGCTGCCAATGTTCTTTTTCAATGGACTCCAATTTCAGGTTGTATCCAGACACCTTTTGAAATGACATTGCCACCGCTTTCATTCAGTCAAATATTGTGCAACTGCAAGTTGACTGCAGTTACCACCTGTTAATTTGTATTGTTGCTAAACACAGGATGGGAAATTAAGCCTCAAGTTATTATAATAACCCTTGTGAAATTACCAGACTTTGATGGTTTGAACATGTCCAGAGGGGAGAGAGGGACAGTATCGGTAGAAGGGTGGTAGGAAGTTGATCTAGAAGAAGATACATGGATGTAGTGAGGCAGGATATGGAAGTGGGTGAGAATCTCTATATACTCTTAAATGGAAGATTACCTTCTGCATTCAGACACTGCGTGAGCCCTTAATGTTATGGACTTTTGACTAGTTCGTGAGCTGCTAAAGTTAGAGCTGATGTCTGTGTTTTAGAACCAGCAATCGTTGAACCGTGTGGTGGTTAAATACCTCTACACTACTGTAATTGATAATCTGTACGTCTGAATGGGGCTTTTATAATGGTAGAACAGTTAGATAAATTCCACTTTGGATATGTTGGAATAATGATTCAAACCTTTTAAATCATTATTAGTAATATTTAATAAAAAAAGGAAAAACATCTTTCAACAAACTCTGCTTACAACTTGCAAGGAGATGCAATGTGGCGTCGTCTTAGCCCCCAGTGCATTCTGAATTGCAGTAACTGAATCATTGTATTTAATCGCGACACTCGAAAAACATGGTTATGTAATCAGTACAATAACACCCTCGCTGGTTAGAAAAACAACAGTGTGAGGAATGCTTTCAAGGTAAACAAAGCAAAGCCGTATTTTCAAACAATAATGCGATTATCGCCATCTTCTGCTGGAGTCCCGTCAAAACAGTCCCGTTGTGTTCTGCCGAAAAGCGTGTGTGAAAACAATGTGTCCTCGAGCTGTGGGGCCTTGAGGAGACGATGTGGAGGAAAAGTGTCCATGGTTCCATGAATTGGTTTATAGCCTTATTACTTATTGAAAAATGCTTACAACACATATAGAATATTCATAATAATTCTAACATTCCCTCCTTTTACTATATGTTTGTTATTCATTTTATGACAAATTCAAAATAAGAGGGATATCACCGTTGGCTGTTTTAATTTTACCCGCTTAGGCTCTACTCGTTCGGCAGAAAATAAGATCATTTTCGTCCAATCCATCCTCGTAATTACCATGCTCTTGGAATTCACTGTTAGTGTCAGCACTTCAGTAGGAGATATAATTCATGCAATTTGGAATTTGTAGGGGCAATCGCAGTGGTTATAAGTCGGCTCATCAAAGATCTTAAGCAGGGAATAATACAACACCCACATAATGTCAAAATCGTAGCAAAAAGGGCTACCACAAATTAGGCCAAATCATTATTAGTGAGGCCACAAATCTGTCAGCGGACATTATTCTACTCCAGGATGCTTTTTCATCTTGCGGTTTAGGGTCTGCAGGCCATCGTTGGCCCTGGTGTGGGACCCAGTGGGGGGCGTGTTGTTGAGTGCAACATTTTCAAACGTTGCATACGCCCCCTGCTCCTTCAAGAAGCATTTCAACCGCTGCACGATCCTGGAACGCCGTCAGACTAGTGGCTGCCAGTTGTTCCTTTATCGCCACAAATCCCTGTTCAGTATAATTTCCAAGTTCTTGGACATTGTGATGCAGGTAATTTATCCAATCAACATTTTTGTTTGGAGTAATTAAAAGAAAAATATACTCCTAACCTGCTGCGATCTGATTAGCCAACTTATACTCATCCTCGTGGATGCCAATCGCATCAATGTATCACCCTCTCCATGCGACGCCGTCGCGAGGGGCCCGCCATCATACCGGATTTCTGTGCAGCCAATTGTATCTCCTCTACTGTAGATGGAAAAACAGACACTGGTAATAGCAGTGAGACCAAGGCACAAAGTCCTGCTGTCATTTTGGCAGGAGTCGTATAATTTGTTTTGACCCCACCACCACCATAGGTCAGAACGTGGAATCAGGGGTGTAGTCTGTTTTAGGACGTGGGCACACCACGTCACATTTATCGCTCCCAGTGCCGGTCCGTGCCCTGTGAGGACTAAGCAGGTAAAATGATTAAACGCGACATGTGTTGAAAAGTTAGGCTTGTCCTTTGCTGCCGTTGTAACTGGGTAGACATTATTCCATTTCATACATTTTGGGCTTACATCTTTTGTCAATATCAATTCTTTGAAAAACGATACAGTATGTACAGATATTACAGTCTGGCAAAATTCGATTCAATCCAAGATCAATATATGAGTACAGTTCAATGAGCCTTTATGCCACAATAATTGGTATAAATTATTGTAATAAATATTGGTATAATTCTAATTATAAATTATTTCCTCTTTTGTGTAACACTTCTAAACAGAACTTGTAGTATGAGACCTTTATATAACACTAAAAATTTTGCATTATCTCCTTTACACAATCAGGGGTAATTTGCGCGGGTACCACTCTTAAGAGAGGTCGGCCCCCCCATACATGTTATACAGGTTTGATACAGGTTTGATTTATAATAGCTGCATTTTCCATCAACAATAACCAATTATTTCTTACCGCCTCCCGTTTGGGAACTCCCCGTTGCAGAAATGAATTCTCTGGTCATCTCAGATTTTAATTTTACTATGGCGGATCCGGGTGTTTCCATCTCCGACGACCTTCTTACCCATGGACTTAGGAAAAACGTCAGACAAAGATCCACAAGTTAATTTGTCAGTCTGAATTATGATTTGTAATGCCCCCACCGTATGGGTTAATTTTATCGAAGGCCTGATGGTTTTTCGCACACGTGTGTCATCCAAGCATGCCAATCTAGACCAGTTTCTGCAACAAGGTTTCCCCAATCTGTTTTAGGACTGTTATGTACCACACATATTCCATGTGTATCCTTTGAAATGGATACGTAGCTTTTGTAGCTTGACATAAGGGGGAATCGCCCGTGTTTTTGCCATATATCTGCATATATATAACCTCCCCCTTTTTTGAGGCATGAAATTTACCATGACTCAAAATGGCAGCCCCCCCAGATAAGTCTTTTGTTTTTGTTTAGTCCCCCAGGTTCCCAAAATTTCCCATTACAGAAATTAAAAATTTCATTTGGCGAAATTCTTTTCTTTTTTTGTTTCTGTCCTACTCTGCCACCGCCGTCCTTGAAAGGCTTATCAGCGATTTCAGAAATATTCCACCTTGATATTAGAATATTGATATATCTTGGTGGCTAGCCAATTGAAACACAAAAGACAGACACTCATCCACGCTGGCACTCATAATCAAGGAATTTGCTTTGAGTGCTCCCCCAATCATCCACAATTTTGGTTTGTTGGAGTAAAACTGGAGTACCCAGAGAAAACCTACGAATTCTTGAGGACACCAGGAATACTCCACACTCCGGAAGGTCTGGATCCACTCCGCATTAGTAGATCCTCGAACCGCAAGATTGCTGCCTGAAGAAACTAGATAATTAATGTATTAGTTTCACATGCCACATATCTAAAAATAGAAATTTGTTCAATTGCCACCGCCCCTTATCCCAGTCAGTTAGCATGTGGACTGCCCTGCGAGTGGCTGTGATTAACCATCTATTCGCCAATAATGTAATAACGGAAAAGTTGTGACACATTGAAACACACACACACCCCCTTTTTGTATTTTAACCGTTTGTAAAAACTTTATCTCACCCCCTTTCAATGTTATCGAATTTTGCCCATTCTAGTCAACCCATCTACTCAAAGCATTTCTCCAAGGTTGATATTTTATAATTTGGAGATGTTATTTTTAAAACATAGACATTATTTCATCACTCGTTTCACACTATGAAAGGCCCCACCTGAATTTAGATTTTTTTGTTTGTTTGTAGATATTCCCCTTTATCTAAGCTTGTTATTGCCCATCGTTATCACCGTAACATTCAGTTGTATTAACCCCATAATTGCAATGCAGTAAGTTTTGGCTAAATTCTTAATTTGTATGCCCCTAAAGCAATAGACAGTAATAACGTCCCAATAGTCATCAATATGACCTACCAAAGCATACGCCCCCTTCAGGTCAAACAAGGAAAGTCTTTTGTGCACCTAAAGACGCTCCATGTTTCTTCTAGGGAAACTATGCCTATCCTTAACCAATTATCTTATCTACCCCAGCCAGGTTCAATTTACCTAACAATTTGGACGAATGCCATGAAATTTCTCATTTCCGCATTGTTAATTTCATGTCTGATTTCTTTAACAACCAAATAACCCTTAATACCTAAGACATAAATTGCAAATCACCCCATACTATGTTTACTTAAGATAAGAGCCATTTCTTATAGCTCCCTGTTACCACAAGAAAAATCTACAATAATTAAATTAGTGAAATCCACCTTTTACTAGGCATTTCCTAATTACAATTTTCAATGCTTAATAAAGGACCCACAAATTGTAACCAATATGCCATAATATTGTAAAAAAATCCATTCATTTTTCTTTAACCAGCCAACCATTCAAAAACAGTAATAATATCGTTTTATCCTCCAAAACTAGCTCTCTTCAATTAAGAGCCCTTTGAACTTCACAAAAAAGAAAATAAAATAATAATAATAGTATTATTCCCAATTCCAAAGCTTTCCCCAAATCAATCTTTGCCAAACAGATTTTCTATCACCTCGAAAGACATTTCTGATTAAATCCCAAAAATAAATGCGAAGATAATCGCGGAACACTGCATCCCTTGCAGACCATGTTTTGTTCTTATTCTGAAATGTTTAAACGGAAGCGCGCCCTTACCCGCTGACTGTGACCTTCACGCTCGCTGCAGAAGCAGCAGCCTTATCTTTTGTTTACAAATTCCAAAGTGCTCTCTTTTTATTTGTGTCCACTGCTTCCCCTCCTGTGCCTCCTGTGAGCAATTATTTTTTAGAGAAGACTAAATTAATAAACTAAATTAATTACTCTCCCGATATCCAACTATATCATCATATCATCGTAGTTTGCCAAGCCCCATACTCACAATATGCTGCAAGCACAACTATATCATAGCAAAACCCATTTCTGCCCTCAAGTTTGCTTCAGCACCCCCAAGGCCAATTATTGTAATATTCAGCCGCATCAAAACAGAGCGCTCCCCCCGCAATCAAAGCATTTATTCGGCAAGTTTAGAGTCTGACCAAAACGCAGTTTTGGCAACCCCGCTAAACATTTAATTTGCTGTTTTGTATTTCTGTTAACCAAAATATTCCCGCTAGCAGACGGGGACGACACCAGGATAAGCCACAATAAGCCATTTCATTCTTTGAAATAACCATTTTAATTGCCATTTTACAACTTTCAGGTTTAATTGTATCAAGTGCCAATATCTCCGCTAAATTTAGTTCCACTTCCCTCTGCTCAAATCCATTTCTCGTTTTGAGCAGGCCCCCCGACTAGTCATGCCGATTTGCCTTCACTTTTAGAGGCCCTGTTATTTGGGCAATCGCGGGATATATGACCTATTTTCCCACAGATCCAACAGATTTTCTCTCTGTTACCTCGATTTCTGTTGAACTTCCCTGCGTATTTTTTTTCATTATCCCTGTTAAAAGGTTTACGTTCACACCCCTTATTTTGGTCAAAAATCCCGTCCTCGTTAGAGGGTGCCCCCCCCTTTCTTTTCCCTTTCTTTTTTAAAACCTCTTCAGCCTGGACCGCCTGATTTACGTATTGTTCAAGCGTGCCCGTAGGCCTGTCTATCATCCAAATTTGCTGCGTTTCCACCCCATTCAGGTGATAAAATCTAATGTCCTCTTTTCTGTGGAATAACACAGCCTCTGTGTTTCCAGTCCCACCGTTATCAACCGATTTAACGCATCCATCACTCCGTTCCCTTGCCATCATAAACCAATAATAGGTATCATTATATCCCTCCTGCTCCATTTTGCTAAGGTTTCCCCCATGCTTAGCACGTATTTTATCCTGCAGTATCAATATCTTATGCATATTAAGCTGGCCAGCAAATCCATATTTATTTATCCATAAGTTTAGGTGTTTAACCCTTGTAGCGCTTTGATTTTCAACAAATTTCCAATCTTTACACGGCAGACGCATCTTTGGATCGTCAATAGCCGCTTTACTGTCTCCACTACCCATTTTTGGAGCGGATTTGTGTGCCCCCGTAGTACCTTTTTTTTTTTGTACACGGCAGACGTTTATAGACCACACCGTGTCTACCTGCTAGTGACTAGTATCCACAGGGTTTTTTAAAATCGCTATCCCCAGGATGCGAGCCTTACTTCTCAAAATAAGGCCTTCGCGTGTGATGCCCTTCACGCACTCGGAACCCGTCAACAATATGCAGCCATCACACGCGGACTCGGCAGAAATGTCGAAAGATGCTTACCAAGAGGATAGTCGTCAACCGATTAGAAAACAGGCGCTGCTGAGAAATAGTCCAGCCTGGAAAAGGGATTCTCGCCGTGCACGGTCACTCCAGATATTAAACCGCAGCGTCTGGATTCCCTATCGGTTTGTTGACCCCGGCTACTCGAAGGACCAAATGTTGGAATAATGATTCAAACCTTTTAAATCATTATTAGTAATATTTAATTAAAAAAGGAAAAACATCTTTCAACAAACTCTGCGGCGAACTTGCAATGAGATGCAATGTGGCGTCGTCTTAGCCCCCAGTGCATTCTGAATTGCAGTAACTGAATCATTGTATTTAATCGCGACACTCGAAAAACATGGTTATGTAATCAGTACAATAACACCCTCGCTGGTTAGAAAAACAACAGTGTGAGGAATGCTTTCAAGGTAAACAAAGCAAAGCCGTATTTTCAAACAATAATGCGATTATCGCCATCTTCTGCTGGAGTCCCGTCAAAACAGTCCCGTTGTGTTCTGCCGAAAAGCGTGTGTGAAAACAATGTGTCCTCGAGCTGTGGGGCCTTGAGGAGACGATGTGGAGGAAAAGTGTCCATGGTTCCATGAATTGGTTTATAGCCTTATTACTTATTGAAAAATGCTTACAACACATATAGAATATTCATAATAATTCTAACAGGATACTTTATATTATAGCAACGTGTTACAGACTATGCACTGATCTGTTCAAAAATGTGTTAATTATGAAACAACATATTTTATACTCCTGTTTTTATTTTTTCACAGTTTCTAGGCAAGACTCCAGTCAGTCTTTGGCATCCTGTCTCAACTTACTCCACTCCCCTATCGATCAATCAGGAGATCGCATCCCAGTAAAAGACAACTGTTACAGGTAACACTCAATGCATGCATGCTTGAAACTGGATTTATATAAATGTAATATATGAATAATGAGCTATTGCTACTATATAACATATTACTAAAGCCATGGTGTGATTAAAATCTTTAGGTATTAATCCTGTGTACCATTCTTGACAGTTTCATTCATTTCATGGCCCCTCCCCGTTACTATAAACAGGATGATTGGTCTATAAAATTCTCATTTGCACACCCCATATTGTATCCTTATTACCGTTGAAGGAAAAAAAAGGAAACCTAGTTCAACAAAGAATTGCTTTATCAACACAATGTTAATTAGTAACAGGAAAGATTAAAGTCCATCATTTCGTGTGAAATTAAAAATAAATAACCCCTTATTTAAACTGTAAGCCAAGTACTGCATATGCCTTGTCATATTTCCTTTTCTTATCATTTAGTAACTTTGTTTTGTTTCATTATTGCCGTCTATTTCCTTTATTATTATTATTTCCTTTTTTTTTTAGCTTAATTTACAACTTGTCCCTTCTGTTTGCTTAAATTAGGATATTGGGCCTAGAGCAATTTTTTTCCCACCCTCCTTTAGACCGAAGCAGTTACTAAGGCACAAAGTATTGTGTTAGTACACAATACTTTTGTTATCTTTGTTATTAGTGACCTTTTTTCACAAACAATTGGCTTCTGGCTTCATGCTCTATCAAATGGAAATGGGAAATAAGGCAACTTGAGAATTAACTCAACTAATGGACTGACCAAAAGTTCCATTAAAGAATACCCTGCTGACAGTGTTTAGCATTATCTGTGTGAAACATTGTTTCAGCTCGTGCATTGGATCCCAATAGACTAGCTAAAGCTAGACCGTATCATGTTGCTGGAGGGGCTACCGTTTCTTCAAGAAAATGGCTGATCTTCCTTGTGAATTTTACTCGCATGCTTCATTGTATGCCCCCCTCCCCAGACTGATAGCGGTGACAAGAGTAGCACAGTTGGGTGCTAAAGGAAAAAAAACATTAATACATTCTCTTTGACCAAATATGCAAGCAGTATTTCTGTTCTTCCCCTCTTATCTTTCCTTGGTTGACAGCTAAAACAGAAGGCTCACCACACATCTGCCCGATTTCTCTGTATCGTTGCTCTGCAGAAGGCTTTCTGGATTACGAATGAAAGGTTTTGTCAGCTGTGTTATTGTGGTTGGTTCTGTCTGACAAGGCCGAGTTTAAGTGCTCCTCTATTGAATTGCACCCGAAGGCCTAAAGATCTTTCCTTTGGGGAAAAAAAGCCCTCTCAGCCCCATTTTGGTTGACTGACACGTGTGTCTATAGCTCTTTTGACACATCTCCATGACACCATTAAGATGTAACTTATCCTTGGCTGATCCCTTTTGTGTTTTCTACTGAGGAGCAGCTTCGAACACTCACGAAATATTTTGGTGTATACAGAACCTTTTTGACCAACTTGAGATTTTTCCACTTCGACACCTTGTTTTTATTCAATTCATGCAATCTTTCTCAATGTATCAATTTGCATCACATTTGTCATCTGTTTATAAAGTTGGCACATTTTATAAGAAGAACTTGTATAGCAAAGTGGTAACGTCGCAAAATACATCTCTTTGACATTGTGTATTTTCACTGACTTGCCAAGGCTCTCACTTTTGATGTGCTTCAATACAAAATAGAATGCAGTTCCAGAAAACCAGGTCATATAAAATCACATTTCCAAAACTGAAAACTCCTAATCTATTGACAAACAACTATTTTAATCATTGATGAATTATTTAGAGACATTGTTGAACCTAAATCTGTCTAGATCCTCATAATGTCAGTGTCATAATAATCAGATTTATACAGTCCTCCATGAAAGCATACTCATGATCTTTGTGTTTAACCAAAAAGAGATATTTATTATGGCTTTGTGTGCTGATGTTGAATGTTATGCCAGTAACTGCTTTGTCTCCTCACAAACTAAGTGCTTTCTTACTGCAGCACAAAAACTGCTAATATGGTGTAAAAAAGGGTCAGGACTAATTTTAGCTCACTGCTATAATAACACTTTTGCAAGTTGTCAAACACAGCAATAAAATATTTTTTGATATGAAAGCAAGAAATGTCAGACAAGTGCCATTTGAGTATAAGCATTTGACAGTGACAGAGCACATAATGGAGAGAGGTCTGAGTTAATTTTCCCCTTCGACGTACAGCATGACCCACCTGCAGGTTTGAATTAGCTTCTGGGTGTGCACACGCGTTTGGAGGCTGGCTTTGGGGGTGATTGAAAAAAAAAAAACCTCAAAAAGTGAGCCCAAAATTTGATTGCCTTGGGTTAAGTGTGCCTCAATATCTTTCTTCGCTATCTCTCAGGTTCCACGTTCCCTTGAGCGGGACATTGATTTACTGGAGGCAAAGCCAGCACACTCAAAAGAGCCACACACGAACCTGCCAGTCACTTCGACTGTCCAGGGTATCAGCTGCAACACACCGCTGGCTCTCTGATAGGCCATACAGACCATCTGCTTCACACTCACACTCCTGCAAACACACACAAACTTTGAAGTTTCTTGTCAGCATTTCTCATTCTTAACAATGCGTCCCTTCCTCTTTAATGTTTTGCTAAGTTGTAAATAAGGCAGTCTGATCTCAGTCTTACAATAGGAAATTAAACACCAGCACTCAGTGAGAATTCCCAAGGCCTTAACTGTTTAACACATTGAACTCAGTGAGTCAATGGGCAAAAGTAATTTAAGATTCAAATAAGTAAGGAGGCTAAGTTTAATTTTGGCCTTTAGTTTTACCTTGTCTCTTGATGCCAAAGAAGCAGGTTTGTGTAGAGGAAAAGTGCAAGCTACTGCACATCATTAATTTATCATGTCATGGTTAAACAGGCTTTGTGTCATTATTCAATCATATTTTAAGTATTTCATCCTTGCAACTACAAATGATTTAGATTTCTGTCAATAATATACATTGACATTTGCATGCAGTCTGAACATTACTGGGGAAACGAATTTGAACTTTTGAAAATCACATATCCAGCTTTTCATTTTCTCTGTTTTTTGGGACATAATTTGCTGTTTTCTAACAAGAAGCTACCATGTGAGAAGCAAAATCAATTCTATGGTTCTCATATGCTGGCTCTTTAGTTGTTTTCATTAGTTTTCATGTCTGATATCGTTTAATCAGGTTTACAAGCAAGTATATTGAAAATGCCCACATTGTACTTGTTCAAGGTGTTTTACATTTTTGCATATCTCTGCTTACAGTGTGATTCTCATTATTAAAAGTGACTGGATAGAATTTGAAAATTTAATATTGTAATTTAAACTCTGCTCTAACAGGCCATTGCATGAGTGGGCCTGTTGTTGGCAGGTGTTTTTGTTGTAAAGAACTTTATATAAACAGAGAATAACATCCCACTTTCATGGGAACAGGAAAGAGTGATGGTCAACCTTCTCGAATTGGACCTGATATATGGTAAAATTATGGTTCTGTAATGCTTAGGGATTCCTCGAAAGATCAAACATTCAATCACTCGGCACTTTACGCTGGTGCATCGAGCTACTCCTCTCCTGCAAACTCGTGCATATGAGGCAGCCACAGCGATGGGGTGGAATATAGACGGATTAAAAAAAAGGCTCCTTCGTGAAGGATACGAGAGGTTTGGCATTTCACGTCCGTGAGGCAGACTTAAAGAGCCATCCACGATTATAGGAAGCTTGGGAGGCTTGCCTCCTGCGGCGAGGGACAAGGGAGAGAATATAAAATGACCAAGTGGATCCCAAGGACCCCGACCGCTTGCTTGAGCCATCTGGGAGACTGTCTTTATATTGTGGGCACAGTGACTGGCGGAAGGAGGTTGAGGTTAGCGACAAAATCAAGTGACAGCTGATGACAGGAATGTGTCTTACAGCAGAAGGGTTGTTGTGAATCACAACAAATGCATTTGATTGTATGCCTTTATGTCTCTCTCTGTCAGAACCAGGATGAGTGGGCATGGAGAAAGTACAAAGTGGGTACTCGCATAATAGGGAATAGTATAATGTCGTTCAAATCTCCTTTGCAGAGCACTATGACTCAAAAGCGATTGAAATCAAATCACGAACTACATGGAAGACAAACTACAAGCTAATAATTGTAAACATTGAGCGGCATGTGTCTTAATGACAAGTGTAAACCTGTCATCTGTTTAAATGGATCACGTCTGCTAAATTGGTGCACATTCTTTAAGGGGCAATTTCAATACTTTCATGTATCAGCGAGCAAAGCTAGAAAAGCTTCTGTGGAAAATCTATTTCTAAATGTGGAGTTTTACAAACTAAGGTCTGCCTAGTGGCATTTAAAAAGGTCCTTTTACTTTTGAAGAGGTTCTAATTTATATGCCAATTTCATATAAATGCTCAGTACGAGGAAACTAATTAGTTGGGCCCCAATTTTCTGAGTTCTACAGCGGAAGACAAAAACGAGACTCACTCACGTTTTTTCCCATCTAAAAGACGACGCCAAGATAAATTTGGGCTCAACTTGGCAGTAAATGAGTGTTGGACTTGCCCAATGTTGCCCCTTGTCATCTATTCTGTTCATATTCTGACAGCATAACTTGGTGCAGCCAAAGTGTCGAAGAGATCTTGTTTGATTCCCTCAGTATTGCATTGTGTTGAGTATACTGTACTGTTGGCTTCATCAGGCTATGATTTTTTAACTCTTGCTATAGTGGTTCACAGCCAAGTGTGAAGTGGTTAGAATGGGAGTCAGCATCTCCTAATCTGAGACAACGGTCCTCCCTTAGAAAAATTGGAGTGCCCTCTCCAGGTTAGGGATGAGGTGAAGGAGTTTAAGTATCTTGGAGTCTTGTTCTCAAGTAAGGGAAGGATGAAGTGGGAGATCGACAGGCGAATCGGTGCAAGATCTTCATTGATGTGGACTCAGCAACGGTCTGTTGTTGAAAAGGAGATGAGTGGAATTGCAAAGCTCTGTATTTTCTGGTCGATCAATATACCTACCTTCACCAATGGTCATGAGCTGTGGGAAAAGTAACATTCTTTTTTTTTTTTCCAAGATTTTTTTCCACTGGGATGCTCGTGATAAAACCTTGTCTTATATGTGAAGATGGGCTTTCCCTCCACAGACTGCTTAAGACTTTTCTTTACGAAATGTGCACAGAAATAATCACCTTCAACTTTCGCCCACATTCCAACATTATATTTAGTTCTGGGATGGTTCTTTACTTGCGTTTCTCCAAGGTTCATAATGGAGACGACTCCCTGTCACATCAGAACTCGCGTATCATCAAATGGAATGGGAACATTACTCTCTTCTGAGCTACTGCTTTTTTCTTGTTTTTGATTTAATTCAAGGCTTTCAGAGATTTTCCCCAGATTTTCATTGTTTTTATTTTCAATGACAGCCTATTCATCTTTTTTTCATTTCTTTGTTGAAGCCCTCTTTAGTTGCCTTTTCTTACTTGTGTCTGTCACAATCCCTGTTTTTACGTCATTGTAATTCTTGGCTTTCTTGCTTTTGCTTTTGGTAAAGGATGTATGATTTTTGGACACACTTAACCCAAACAAGCAGAAGAACCAGTTTTGTCAGGTGATGAGTACACAAAATTTGATCCCGGAGGAGTTGTAAGTGGCTCTCCAAGGGCACAACTCACCCCAGGCCCTGAGCCACAAATTACCCCATGCCAACAATTTTGACAGAAACAGACAAACATGAAAATGTTACCGTGCAGTTTTGAGCTAGTATCTTTTTATCTGTACAGACGTGTACCGTTCTATAACTCTTCATTAATTGTTCAAACACAGCAGTCCAAAAACCTCAAACATACAATTTTGTAAAAAACACATTTTGGAAATTGAACATGTGTAGTAACTTTCAAACCATCTGCTGAATGTGTGAACTGCAATAATATTGGTTGCTTGACCAATTTCTATGATTTTCCCAATAACCCGTGTGCCACTATTTCCCCCTTTGCACAACACATCTTTCTATAGATCCCAAGCTATCACTAACTATTGATTTTCTTATTACCCCACTTGGGAGGTTTATACATTGTTGTAGCATGAACTGTGCTCAAAAAGTTGTTGCTAAGTTTTAACTGAACTTACTTCAACTGCTTTCATTCTTTTATAAAAAGAACACACTTCCTTTGCCAGCTCAGGGCTCAGTCATGATGAATTAGTTAGAAGGGCAACCTTTATGAAGACAGAACAAACTTGGAAACTGAAGTTTGTGCAGACAATGGCTCTTCTCCTTACTAAACGAGACAACATTTTGACATATTTTCATCTCGCGTAGGTTGTAATTTTTGCACTTTTCTTGTCTGACGAAGAAAAGTAGAGGATGTGTAGATGGAACAAGATAAAGATTAACTTGACACTGCCGACTGGCACAGTGAAAATCCATTTTCCAAATAATTACAGTGAAATTCTGCCTGTAGTACGCCGTTTGATATCAAGTGTGGTGAACAGTTACAGCTTCTCTCGAAGAAGGGTTTGCCGGTTAGGCTACAGCCATCTAGTCTATAACTCACTAAAAAGTAAGAGTTTTAAGTGAATGGTGAGATACATTTGTGACATTAGGAAATTGTCCTCAAATATTTGAAAGGATTATGTTGTCCCTATAAAAAACAATTTTGAATTTCTAAAATGTATATTATTTTATTAATGTTGAAACTGGTTCTAAAAAGTATTTCAAGCGTAAAAAGATATCCCTATTCTTGGTTTACTGTCTTGAAGATCAAGAGGTGAAAGGCTTTCTATTTTTCTCCGAGTTCTAGTGCGATTTTTGTGCTCTTGAGGCTAAGTTCACCCACCATTTATGGCGATGATCTTATTGGTCTGGGCGCTACTCAAAGCCCATGACCGCACGTGAAGGCTAAGACATAAATGAAGTGCTAAATTGAGAGTGCCCCTCAATGGCGCCTTGCCTCTCTTCTTCACCTCAGTTGACCTGGCATTGCAACTTCCATAGCGTGCTGACAAACCCAATACACCCTGGATAGCTAAGCATTCAGTCGCAATGTAATTGTAACTGAGAATTACCTCAAAGAAGTGGAACCTCCACAATGTTAGTGTCCTGATGAATAAAATAACAAGACAGAATGTATATGTAAGAAGCTTGAAGAGATGTCAAATGTAACAGTTTAAGATGGGTTCTGAATTTTTAAACGGTTGGCATGTATTTAGAAAAATTATCTCACATTTTCAGTCTAAAGGCTAATTTGTTAAATTCATCAAATCTAATAAATACATCTAAATTTTGAACTGTTCATTAGCGACATATTTGTAATAAAAATGCAGCGGATGGAAAAACTTTACGGCCACCTGATTGGTGCGGGTCTTGGTTCCAACCTATAAGAGGAAACCTTTCCACCAATCTGATATCTTAGAAGTCCAATTTTTGGATTAAAGTCAAGTGCTTCTTGTTTCAGCAGAAATCTCAATGGTTAAACTGTTTGTGTTGGGTCGGTTGGAACAAAAACCTGCACCCACAGCGGCCCTCGAGGGCCGGTTTGCATAACCCTGGACTGTAGTAGTTCACTTACTTGACTTTGGTGGAAGCGTGGGATTGATTCTTGCCCGGTGGCGGTATGATTATGAGTGCGGCTGGTTGTCTCTGTGTGCCCTACGGCTGACTGGCGACCAGTCTAGGGTGCAGTCTGCCTTCTACTCAAAACCAGCTGGGATAGGTGCACCCCTAATCTCAAACCTCAAGATATATTATTTTGAAATTGCGTAAAAAACGTCATTCAATTCCATTATAGGGTTTAGAGAGTAATGCAAAAATTCTGTTTATTTTATTTTATCTGACAGCAATCACCTGAAAGGCATGCGATTTCTGTGTTCACACAGAGACAACCCTATCAGATTGCGCATTTCACACAATTTGTTTTTCACATTTTTATCCCAAGACCCCTATTAAACCTAGATAGGTAGAAAAGCCAAATTTAACACTGACGGGTTTTGGCCAATAAAAAAACAGTTTTTGAAACTACGCAGATGAAACAGCAAAGTTAATTAAGGAAGTGAGTAATACTATATGACAATTCTTTTATACTCTGCTTTTTTTTGTCTCTTGAAGTCAAGAATTTTCGATTAGACTTGCTGCCTAGAGCTTTGGCTGGCGCTCAGTCATTGTCACAGATGCTCCTAATAATTTTAATGGCGGCGTTAAAATGCCTGTTGCCTCAGGTGCCACACGCAGATGAACAGACTTCATTTTGACATGTACAAGCAAGCGGTGATAAACGAGCACGATCAAGGCTCGGGTGCTTGTTTAAGGAAGTGTATGATCAACACCGCACACAAGTTGATAATTGTTTTCAATTGTTGTCCATGAAAATTTAATGTTGTTGCGTGATTTACTTTACGTGCATTAATGGTGAAATCCTCTACTGTTATTATTTATACAAAGCTCTATGTATTGCAAATTCACTAATGCGACTGATGAACTACCGCCGTATCGTATAATTTATTGGACGTTTCATGCCGTCATTTCTCTCCCTGCCACGCACTTACTCAACATTTTGTCAGTTTGCATACAGTGGCGCTCTTTTTACACAGTTGTTTATTGCCTGCGTCAGTGCGTGTTAACATGAGCCGCTGCTGACTCGGTAGTAAACCACCGGCAGCAGTAAACTAATGAAAAGTAATAAAAGGCAGATAATTGCCTTTTTTTTTCACACCCGGAAAGGGACCACTTCTGTTGAGAAATGCGAGAAGGGAAAAAAAACCCAATACAAGGCCAAAATGCGGAAAAACAAGGTGACCGCTGTGAAGAGGAGTGGTGGGAATTATCGGAGGAAGGAAAACATTTAGTGCGGTGACTAAAGAAAAATAAATTACCATTAGCATTTACACTTACAATTCAAACATGTTTTTAGGGGTAACAATTACATTATTTCTTCAGGATCAAACTGATGGTGCAACATGTGTGTATGTAAATATACATTTCTCATGATCTCATCCATCTGCCATCGTATTTTCCCTACTCTTTAAAACTTGTTGCTGATAAGTAAACAATGTTTCACCAACTCACTCCACACAGTTCCTGCATTTTCTTTATACAGTATACATACATATTTCCATAAACTAATGTGAATATTTTTGGAACGCACAGAGAAAACCTACACAAGCACAGGGAGAACATCCAAACCAGAAATATATGAATGAAAATAAAAACCGAGCTAGAACACAAGTAAGCCCAGAAATTCGAATGTGAGGCGATCTTGCTAAGCAGTTTTGCACACTCACATCGGCTATTTACCCAGATATTTTAAAATGATACAAAGCAGCAAGTGAAATACAGTTATCCTGCAATATTTTCCTCATGATTAGTCAGACGCAGATAGTGGCCCATGCCTACATATTTCAGTATATTGATATAGATAGAAGTCGGATTGGGATAAATGTGCAAATGCAGTATATTTTCACAATTTTATTATTGCGTTCTCTCGTACTGTCCACACTCCCAGAATCATATTGCACCGTCCCTCTGTTAAAATTCCTTCCTGAACCAGAAAATAGTCTGTTCACTTTAGCAACCAAAATGATGTGCTGTGACAGTTTTTTGTTGCAAGCTGCATGTGGCAAATAGTTGTCTTAAAATAATGCAGGACACTGTGAATTTATCAGCTTTTCAAGGTGTTCTGGAAGGGAATTCGCTGTCCATTGTCAAAGATTGTTTGTTTTTCGAGGCCACTTTGCTTTATCTAGCACTTGGGTGCCCTGAATCGAACAATGAAACATTAACTCTGCTGTGGTATTCTGAAAATGTTGTTAACCTGTGTCTCAAAGCTTTGTCTCAGCTACCGATCACGGGCAACAAGATTAAGACAAACAAAAAACACATACACAGCTAAAAACACTGACAAGATGGACTGTGTCACAGCAAACCATTGGACTATAATCAACAGCCTCTGTTTCCATTGAGCACAAATGCTCTACTTAACACGAGAAGTGGAGTCATTGTGTTTAAATCAGGGAATGTCATCATTTTTTTCCAGTTGAGGGCCTGTGAAGCCCTTTGAGACATTGCTGTTATTAAGGGCTATATAAATAAATGGGACTTGACTTGATTGATGATATTTCACACTTCTACAAACCCATGTATTAGAATGGAGCAGCAGGACATGAAATGGAGGAAGCTCACTCTTATGTGTTTCAACAAGGATTAGAAGGAAATGAAAAGTGGGACGCAGTGTCACCTGTCATCAGGAGATGGGAGGCGCCTCAGGTGTGCACCCTACCACCCAGTTGGACACATTATGCTCTGATAATGCCTCTGTTGTGTCGTCACTGCCAGAGTGGCGTAGCAGAACCACTGACGAGACATGGGGACCAAAGCAGAACACGACACGGGTGTGAAAAAGCGGTTAGGAGGAGCACATGTGAGCGAGAGAGTGCAAAAAGGTTTGGACAGTGACAACAGGAGCACTGGTGCTCTCTTGTACGCTCAAAAAAAGCAGCAGCAGTGTACTGCCAACTTGATTCTAATCACAGAGAAATTAAGCATTGAATTTTCTCACCCTCAAACTATACAGTGAGGGGAATCTGGGTTAGAATTAAATGGCAAAATCAAGAAAGGAAAATACTGTCACATTTGAAAACATTCTCATTGTGCGCATTGCAGCCCACAGACCTTGAGCTTGTGAAATCATCAGGCCTTTATGTCGGCCAAACATTTGAAACATTTCCTTAGCACCATCTTCTACACTGTTTGTCCTTGAAACAAAAATAACATTGAAAGTGTCATTTGTTTGGCAGTTATAGAGCTCAATATTGACTTGGTTCGGTATTTTTTGTCATCCTTTTTCCATTCTCAGTCTCACTCGGAGCTTTGTGCATATCTTACATTACTGACATCACTTTCCATTAAGTTTTCATTTAAGTAACATACATTATACTCAGAAGACACCTGTGTCAATGTGGATAGCATCTAAAAGGATCCCTAAATATGTACCAAGTCAACTATAAACAAGATAATTGACATTATGATTCAAGTAATTCTTTAAAAGAATGTTTTGTTTTTCGATAGAGAGGCATGACCGGGAAGGGTCATTTTTGCGCATTAGAATATTTCTCAATTTTTATCACCCATCTACTTTGTGTATTCCCAGTTTCTACAACAAAATACTACATAGAAAGCATATACCCACTAGCTGTAGGCAATTTGCACCCTCACCTTGCTCTTTTCACAAAGTTATTGCTGCATCATTACTCTATATGTGGATTTATTGTACAGCATGCATGTTTATAAAACCAAATATTTCATAAACATAGCAGTCTCAGTGGAAAATGTTGCATGTTATCCGCTTGATATTAGGGAAAAATTAGATATTGAAAAATCTGAACGAAGTTGTAAAAAGATTGTGACACTATAATTCGATATCATATTTGACGCCTTACTGTTTACAAAATGTAATGTTTTTTTATGATGAGGGAACTTTGGCTCGCTAAAAGGGCTTATGAAACGTGTGATGAAGAAAGGACAATCCCAACATTTTCACAAAGCAAAACATTTTTGCCTTTCATCTTGAAATCTCTTTGTGGAAGGCTGGGCTCATTTGATATGTCAGGTCACGTTTAAAAACAGCAAACATTCATTTTCTGTACTACTTATGCTGACAAGGTTTGCAGGTTTAAAAACAGCAGTCCATTTTTTTTTAGGTTTTTATATGCTGGATTTCAAAGACTGTGTGAATGAGCCAAGTGACAATCCATCCTGTCTGATATGAAAACAAACATAGTGGCCTCATGAACTTTTCTGCTGTGTTCTTGTCTTTCCAGGGAGCCGCGTCGTCCAACCAGCTTGCTTCCTGCCGATTGCAGCTCGGCTCTGCTTTTGGGGAGGGATGACGATCCCTTGCCCCCTGGAGTGGAGACCCTCCCCTGGAGACTGATGCAGCAGGACTGCACCGCTGTTAAAACCCTGCTTTTGAGATTGAGGCGCACCCTGCAGGAGGTAGGATACACTTACTCTCGTTTATAGTCAAACGCAAATGCACAGGTTTTAACCAGGAGGTATATTCGAGTGATTTGCTTAGAACACAAGCTAAAACGTGTGCTTAGTCTCTTTTTACTACACGGATAAGGGTCTTTTTCGGTTGTAAAAAGCAGGGAGCTGTTTAAAGCACCAAGGCTTTGGGCTAAAGATATATGTAGTGATTACATCTGGACACATTCATCCCCTGTTTTTTTTTTTTTCTTTTCTTTTTTAATTAGCTTGATTTCAACTCTATTAAATCACCCCTGAAGTGGACCCTACAGATTTCTCTTTATAACCTTTTGTAATTTAATCAGTACTAAGAATAAAGGAAAGATGTTTATTGGCCATGCACACACTGACATTAAACCTTGTTTCCCTTTACTTTCAAATGGAATTTTCTATCATAAAATAAAATGTTCTCACCATCATAGTATAAGTATGATACATATATATTTTTAAAGGATTAAAAAAGATTTTTAAAAATGTTACAGACATAGTATATTTCAATTTTAAAAGGAAGAACCTCTCCTAAGTTCCAATAAGTTCCATCTGTGCTTATTACCTGGAAAAAAGCCATAAAAAGCAGAATCTAGAGATGCTTAGCATAGCTAAGTCGCATACAGTGGCGGTTTTGAAGCATACTTTTTGCGGTGTTTCTTTTTAAAAGGCTTCTACATCACAAAGAGCTAACACACGGTGCAGGTTTCCCTTCAAAAGCTCTTGGCACATCCATTAACACTGTGTCATCCTAACATTTGCATAAACCTTTAGTGAATATTGCTTTAAAAAACATGCCCATTAATGCACAGCAAAATTGGGTGAAAGGCTGACTAGATGCGTCATTGCACACCAGAACTACTGTAGTAAAACCTTTGAAGTAAGATCTAAAGAATTAACCACAAATTATGGTCCGACCAATGGACGATATGCTCCCTGGCCTTCTGTGAATGAAGGCATTATGAAATATTGATAAGTGCATGTGGGTTAAATTCTTCAAAATTGCATGTTGATTTCATTGTCTCTGTTTAGCTCTGTGATTTTTTATGTGAATGTTAATGGTTGTTTGAGTGCACTTACTGTTACTTGTGGTTGCCTGGCATCCTTTTAATTTAGATTAACTTCATCGTACTATTGAGCCTATGGAAGACAAGCGATGCAGAAAGTCTAAGAAAATTCACTTGAATTGGTTACATGCTTGCAAATACTTTTTTTTACATTTTAACATGGTTGAAGCGTAAGACGTGCTGAGGAAAGAAAGAATGGTCTGACTATGTTTACATTAGGTATTACAATTCTAAAAAGTCTTTCACAATTCAATTCAAAATCAACCAATTTAAACAATATGGTTGCATTTAACACAATCAGTTGCATTTTACCTAAAGCAAATAAACAGGAAAAGCAATGTGATGTGTTCATCAATGTCTTTGATGAAACATTTCAGAAAACCATTCTTTTAGAACAAAGCATATTTAAAATATGCCCCGTAGATTGATGTTTTGCATTCCCATCAATTGGATAGACTTATTGCTCAAGTCCCAGTTGGCACCAACTATTTTCTGAACAATTTATGGTGGAATCAACATAATTTGAGAGCAAGGTTGGAAAATGATCAATTTGATCATAATTGCAGGTTTGTATGCATATCTCTGTCTGTGTCATCTCAATTATATTTGTTTGAAATTTTTGCAATGTGACTCATCTGTGTTCTGTTTAAAGAAAGCCATTTAATAATCTCGAGCCTTTGAAAAACAAGTTGCATCAGTTTCAAAACAAAAACAGCAGTAGGTAGCATATTACAAAAGCAGTTGACAACCACCGAATGTCATAATTCAAGTTTGCAGTAGCCAATTAGATCTACACATACTTTCTCACTATTAGCAGCATGACATGGTTACTCACCTACAAGTTTGAGAAACCTGCCATCAAACAGGAACAATTTCCATATCATTCTCAAACTTCCGATTATACATTGCTGACATGTATATTTTGTCACACATGCTCTTGGCCACCTTTCGATAGCCCATATAATATTTATCATCCCAGTATTGAGTTAGGTTGCCCCCCCCAAAAACACTGAAAATGTTATTATCCATGTGTTCTATATTCTTCCCCAATACAAAGAATCCCATTTGTCACTGTCAGTGGTGGATTCATGCATAACTGCCTTGCTCCCGTTTTGTTACACCACACTTTTGCATTCCACTGACTCTTAAACATCTCAGAAGTCACGCTGTATTGGGAGTAACAGTGACTACAAAGGGGAATATTGTGATGATAAATTACAATAGAAGACAAAATGCAATAGGGCAATGTCTGGTTGCATGGTAAAGACCTGTTAAAGATAATTATGAACGACATCATTATTGTGAACTGGTGGTTTAGTGGTTCACCTTCATAATTGGTGTGCAGGCAGTGCATGTTTAATTACAATACTTACGTTTGAATGTTTGTCTCTTTTATATGTATGCTCTCTATGATTTGCTGGCGCATAGTTACCTTTTTTCCCCCAAAACCAACCACGGTAGTCATTTGATTAGAATAAATTTAGGTCTTTTTGTGCCAAATGTTTTATTTTGATGGTAACATTATTTGTAAACTTGTTTTAAAATGAGCACAACTTGAAAGTTAATCCTGAACAAGAAACAGATTTTTGCAACTCTTATTTTTAGGTTATTTGGAATGGAAAACGTTGTATTTATATTTAAATGGACATTTCATCTTGAGATTAGCATACCTGGACATAGCCAGTGATTAAAGGGGTGTGTCAGACACCTATTCGCGCTTTACTTTTTGAGACCATTCATCATTTTTTGACATGTTCCCTTTGGTTACTGCAAGTCATTAAACATTGAGCTCCCAGGCAGCCCCTCTCGTATCACACGCACCCATATACAACCTCTCACACCTACATACACACACACACACCACTCCTCACTTCTCCCTCGAATGCTAAATCTAAAAGGCTTTTTATTTGAACCACATCTAATTGTCGCGTTGGTCGTGCTATGAAGCCCATGGGACAAGAGTGACCTTAAAAAGAGTGTGTTTATTTTTTGAAAGGCTGAAAAGATAAGACACTGAGACCGTCCGTGCCTGTCTTCCCCCATGAGGTCGGGCATTGATCACCAATGGCACATTTAGGGCCGTGTCACACCTATAATTCTTGGGAGTTATTGCTTTTTAAAAGGTCAGCATAAGTAATAAACCACAGTTTATGTTGTCCCGAGAGCTGACATGTCTCATAGGTACTTTAAAGTGTAAAACTTGAAAACATGGTAAAAGAAGACACCTCAAATACGAGGTTCGTAAGCAAACCTCTGCGCCACAATTCAGGAAGGAATAAAGTGTGACCGCTGTTATTGTCTAAAGTTTGTGGTAAGCGCAATCATTTAATATAATTTACTTTGCATAACTTTAAACACTGGCGTAAAGGCCATTGGAGCGTACCGTCTCCTTAATAAACTTAGTGTGCCAGAGGAGTGTTTATGGTTATCAATAAACACACTGGCAACTCTGACTATACACAATGACCTGAAATACTTTTTTTTATATTTTAAGTCACTAACCTGGACTCTCTGATGCTCAGCTCTTCCCCTCAGTTTCTCCATGCCTCCAACACCACATTTGGGAGTTTGTCATCTTTCCCATTTTTCTCTGAGGTTCTGCAAAGTCGCATTGACAAACTACCCAGTTAAAGGAAACAATCCTCTGCTACCGTATAACCCCTTTCTCAAGCAGCCTCTTAAAACAGACATCCCATACCTTAGTCAAATCATTCCCTGTTAAGCTCTCATTGCAAACTGGCAATGTCCCACTTTCTCTCAAGGTTACCCATTGTGCGTTACAGAACTTTCAAAAAAATTGTACCGTACTGAAGAGAACCACACCATGTGGGCTCATGATTATATTTATCTTCTTTTACAGAGTACAGAGACAAGTCCTGCCAGCAGTCTTCAGTCTTTACCTATTAGCCCGTGCAGCGAAAAGTCCCTTCCATTTAAGGTAATGACAATGGTATATCGATTATATTTCATTGGTTTTCATTTAAATGCTGTTGTAAACATCTACAATACATTTGTAGTGACAAGAGGTTATAAAAATGAAACTTGGAAAAATAAGAGGAATGTGTGATTTTAAAAAAATGCAAACCTCTTAAATTAAGTCATGTTAACGCCAATGAAATTCAAAAGTCATCAATGATTAATTGGAAAAATAAAGGCAAAACAGGTTTTGAGGATAAATTAAATCCCCCCTCAGACAGGGTTAGCAATCACTGGCCGTTGAGCAATATGCATTACTGGTCTACCCAAGAGTGCCAAGTCGTCGCCAAGGTCTCGCAACGATTTTTCAATGATCTTCCAGATGATCTCCACAGATTGCCACCGTCTCTTCAGAGTTTTTACTCAGTCCAAAACAGTCTCGCAATGATCGCCAAGGGGAACAAGCTCTCAAAGAACGCACAGGCGAGCACACGGTATGCGCTCAGCGATCTCATCTATCTCGCAGTGGTCTCTCAGCAGCCTTTCAGTGAACACCAAACAGATTGGGGAGAGATCGCTGTGGTGATGAGAGTGCAGTATTGAGAGCTATTTTTCAGCGAATGCTGTCATGTTTACCTTTTTTTTAACATTTCTCTGAAGAAATCTACTTAATTCAGTAATTTGATCCAATCTATTTAATTGTAGGAGACCATACTAAAAAACTATGCGTTATCAGTCACATTGTTTAACAAAAAAAATGATGTAAAAAATCTTCAAGTAGGAGAACTTGCACAATTAGTGGTTGACTAAATACTTTGTTGCCCCACTGTATGCGGTTAACACAACTATTGCCTTTGCAACAGAATACCGCGCTGCCCCACTCACAAGTTAGTAATCTTTTCTTAAGCCGTAAGATCAGCAAACATTTGGCGCACATAGTCTGCTGTCTAGATTGTGAATAAGGAAAGCCACTTTTTGATCATTCAATGGTTGCCCAATAATCACTGTGCTGTGTAAAGGGGATCTATCCAAATGCCATGAGACAAACACAGACAGACAAAACAAAACAAAAAAAACTCAGAGCAACTTTCAAATCCCTGAAAATATTTAATCCACAAAATTTTATTATTTGTACCACAAAAAATGTATTGTCCAATGGAAAATGGGTTGACCTCAGATCAGCTGGACTTATACCAAACATCCAAGCAATTACTACTTAGTATTACACTGTCACTTGACAATTGCACGTGTACACACACTTTTTTTTACCCACATGGATGATCTGTGGCAGAAATTTAGGCTATGACACAGCTTGACGACAGAAGCTCATGTCAACGGATCACGTGGAATGAGAGGATGAAAGGCAGGGAGATTTATTTAAAAAAAAGAATAAACATGTAGGCAATGTACAGATTTTAATGTTGTAATAGTTTACTTTTATTCTTATAATATTAAGATTTTTCTCTCAGAACATTACAATGTATGACTTTCTATGACACTAGTGTGGAGCGGTACAGTGGTTGGGAAACACTGTTGTAGGTTGAAAAAGCAGTTGCAAATACTTGGTTCATTATATGCTAAAACATCTGATCTTGTATGGCAAAAAATGTATGGCATCAGGAAATATAAACAGATCACCAAAATAATATTAATAATACAAAAACAGAAAAAAATCATTGCCATTAGTTCTTTTCATTTAAATCTGCAATTTCAAATATTTTCAACCAATGTGAAGTATCCACAAAACAATCTAATAAAAGAACAGCAGCATCATGGTGTGTTAAAAATTGTCAGTCATCTCATCAACTTCAGAAGGCGTGATGAAATAGTGGGAAATGTCGAGATCAGGACTTTTTCTTAAAGGTGAACAATTGGATGATATCACAGACACAGAAGATCAAGGCAGAAAAGGATGGATTAGCGGATGGCTGAAAAAAGAAGAATTTGGCCTGGCACTCTAGAAAACATCTCTGTCAGAGTAAAAATAATCTCAGTGAAGCACCTGAGAGGCTACAGTGTCACACAGTGTCCCAGTTTAGTTTTTTGTCCTAGTTCCAGTAATTTAGTGCATACAAAAGCAAACTCTCATCGTGTGCATTCATAGGAGCCTTCTAGGACAGAACTGTCAATTTTGAAATGACATTTGTATACACTCACTTTTTATTTCACTAAGAGAACTTACACTAGAGGATCATGAAAGACATTTTCACAATTGTGATTATTAGTGTGAATGGTTGTTTAGCTCTATGATACTTTGCTCAGCCATAGAATCTCGTGCCATCCCATTTCAACGTTCAGTAAAGTAGTTTCCTAAGCCCTAATTTTGGCAAAAAGTTGAGAAATCCAGTTTTTTTAATAAGGGTTTGTTTACTGTTGTCAAAATTATTTCATTCGAAAAATGAGGAAATGTAGGGCAGTCACATGATTTGGCAGAGACCCTTCAATGAGCCAACCCCAAGTGTTGGAAGTCTCCAAATATTTTTGAAAATTCAAAAATACTCAGAAACAATTTTATAAGAGTCACGCCTAAACGTGCCCTGCTTTTTAGATTTTACTCCCAAGTTAAGGGACCACCACTCAAGGGCTTCAATAGGCCTCAAGGACAGTGGAGCTTAGCCTCTTGGTGATCAGAGAATGTGAACAAACAATGTGCACTACCACAAAACTTAACAAGTAGCTAACAAAGTCTGAGAAATTATTTATTACATATTTATTTAAAAAAATACTGCAATAAACACAAGGTTGCAACATTACAGCAAAGAGGTTTTTTGTGCAGCTTTATCCCTGGAATACATATTTTCAGATGTCCCGAATGAATTTGTTTTGGCGGAAGAAATTATGTTACTGTTAATTATCTTAATCTTGTTTTCTGTTTTGCTAATAGTGAACTCAGGGAACATCATACTGATGAGCAATTATACCACAGCACAGTATTTTTTAAAAGGAAAGAGAGAAGACTAAGATATATCGAATGCGTCACAGCTCCGATCTGGCTGCCGTTCTTTGGCAGATCCAATTTGCAACCATTATAATCAATATGTCCTGCCCACCTTTGCAATTTATCTCCATTATGTTCCTGCTCGGGCAGTTGGAGAATATATGCAAGGCTTGTACTTTTTCTTGAAGCTGGATGCAAGTGTAATTCATCTGTTCTTTTTGGCTATAGGCTAAAGTCTCCTGTTGATTTTCAAAATAATATGAAGCCTTTTTGATATTTGGTAATGGGGCCAGGGTTCAACTCAAGATTCAAAATGCTTTTTTTCCATTCACAATGTATGCTAAAAAAGTAATTTTGGTTGTCCAGAGCTGTACAATTTAGGTTGAATTACACACATCTTTTTTTATTCATGAATTATTCTGAATAATGCAAAAAAGAGAGCCACTGTAGCTGAAGCATTTGAAGTGAATGGTCAAATTATTATTGTTCATTGTTATATTAAATTAACTTAAAGGCTGCTGCTGCTTAGATACGTATTTGTAAATATGGGTGTACAGGTTTAACTGATTAGAGATAAAATTCAGGTTTTACGACGCCCGTGTCAAAAAATTAAAAGCATTTTTGTATGTACGCGGGCTGTATTTTTGACACACCTGGTCCAATATATTCCAAACGCCTCTCAGCGCCTTGACACAGCAACCTGTGGACTATTTATGCACCCGTTCCTTTAGCGCAAGTGTTCATGTCTGGTGTAACTCCGGGGTAAATAGCTTCCCTAGACACTTGCTCTCCTGCTTTTTTTCAAATGGAGAGACCTGAATACTATCAAAAGGGGAAAAAATACATATCCGGTATCAACAGATATTCTGATTCAGGTATCGAGCTTGGATTAGGAGTGAAAAATATGTGGCTGAGTGCATTTATTTTTCTGGCTAAAGTCAGAGCAGCATATGTCTCAAAAAGGCTTTATATGCTACACTTCTATAGGAATAAGACATAAGAGCTGTCCAGACAGTATTGAATCAGTAAGTTTATGTCTCTTTCACACTCAGTCCTCTTTGTCCAGAATTTGGGCATCGATGCCCTCAAATGACCATGATTTGGATGACAGAATTTCCATAGACATTTAGTAATGTTCAAATTCCATTTTGATTGTGGGAAAATTGTTTTGGAAATTGAAGCCAGCTTTTATTAGACAGGGAAAGCCAACTTATAAAGTTCCACTTTTTTAAATTATTTTTGTTGTTGAAAATATTCTTTAAGAGTCCATAATAAATTAAATGACCAAGAGCCATGTAAGCTGTTTACTTTACTGTCCATAAAGTTTCAAGCTATGTAGGTAAATGGCTTACCATATTGAAGGAAACACTCCTTGAATAGATTATTAGTATGATTTCTAACTGGCAGCGTGCACCTCCAAAAGAATGTGAGCAAATGGAATCATTTCTGCTAACCTGGGGAATGCAATTCATCTCCACGGCTTCTTCAGCAGGCTGCTGATTGCGAGCATGGAGTGCCTTCAACCGCGGCACAAAATCACATTAAGTGGCTGCACTCTGCTGATTCTGATCAGATTTCTTCCCCCCTTAACCGCCACCTAAGGCCGTTCCAATCACATTATTTTTGAAATACATTCCCATCCTTTACTTTTGCCATTCAACGGAAGACTGAGAAATTGGGTTAATACTAAATACTACATGTGTACTACCTGTAAATTTCAGATTATCTCATCCTGGTGAAGCACAAATTATCCTGTTTTTCTTTGTGTCGTGGGCTTGGCTTGCATTTCAAATCTGCCCCTAAGATTTATCTAATCACCAGTAAATTTGTACCACATATAAAGAAGAGACACTAAATTCAACATTTTAAGATTTTGTTGTAGATTTTAGTACGGCAGGGAAAGTTTCACTACCCACCACAATGATATTAATTGGCTTCATCATGAAACCAAATGTCTTATGCATGGTGGAATTTCATTAAGCCCTTATGTCCAACGGAAAACAAACATCTCCAAATTGAGTGACAAGAAAATGGTTGTTTTATTAATGCCCTGTGAGCATGATTAGAGTGAAGCTACCCTATACGGTACGCTTGACTTTCCACTAACTGTCCACTCAGATGGATTACTCCCATGGATTCCTCAGATACCTTCATGGTCGGCCTCAGGCACTCTCCGTTTTCTCCTGCCCTCTCCTCTGTCTGCCCTCCATTTTCGTATTATTGTAACTTTTTACCATCCATTTTCCCTTTTGAAGAAGTAATGGCTACCTGTCCACCTCTCTACTTCTCTCAAACCTTTCTTTTTGCTCTTTTCTTCTTTTATATCTTCTTTTGTTGAGATCACATCGTGTGTAGAATTTTTAGCAGCTAGGCCTATGCATCTTTAAATGATTCATGCATTGCTCTGCTATCCTCATTAACTTAAACCTTCTGATAAGACAGTGTGTTTCTTGAGATCGTTTGGCACATTACATTCAAAAGATAACACAGAATTTGATAATAACTTTAACTGTCCACCAAACAGCTGGAAGGTTTCAATGACAAATTTCCTTTCAGTCTTTTTTTTCTCCCTCTGAGCCCTGTTTTTTTGTCAGGAGCTCCAAGCTGTGCTGTATTTATTTACAGTTTTTGATTGGTTCACAAATTTGCATTTGGTCAAAGTGCTCCTCTCGTCTCTGAACAAAAATTGTCAATTTTTAACTCTGCTCGTTACCGTAAACCAGCGGTCCCCAAACTATCCGCAGTGGGTGCGGGTTTTCGTTCCAACCTGTAAGAGGAAACCTTTCCACCAATCTGGTATCCTAGAAGTGCAATCAGTGGATTGCAGTCAGGTGCTTCTTTTTTCATCAGAAACCTCATTGGTTAAACTGTTTGTGCTGGATCGGTTGGAACAAAAACCTGCACCCACAGCGGCCCTCGGGGACCGGTTTGGAGACCTCTGCAGTAAACAGTCTGTATTTATCTCTATAAGCGTACAATAGTTTCAGTTTGTGCATCAGTTCAAATTTTACATTTTGTATTTTTCCATTTTACTAGCCCAAAACAGGCTTTGTCTTCTCTAGTGGCTTCTAATTGGGGGTTAGAGGGTGCTTCAAATTGCAGGTCCTTTTTTCTGTTCAGTAACCAGGTAGATGTTCTTTATACTGTTAGTTGTTTGAGTTGTATTTCAATAAGATCAAAACAGTTCACTATGACTCTGCATTTACAGTACCACAAAATTTCCCGATGCCAGTAGAATCCCATACTTGTTTACTTTACCTTTTAAACTCCCCCAAATCTACGTGAAAAATGTACTCATCAAGCATTTTCTGCTTATTTCCATGTTAAAGAGGTAACTGTTGACATATTCGCATCAGATCTACATACACAAATTTCTCACATCATGACGGAAATGCGTCTTATTCTGCATTTCAACTGAGTTTAACATTCACCAATGCCTTGGACCTACAATATGAATAATGCAATTATTGTCCGGAAAAATGTACCATTTGCGTTTGCACTTTCAGAGGAATTCTTCTCCCTCTCAAACTTTTAAAAACATTGAAAAACAAACTGGACCAAAATATTCTGTATCGTCAGACAGATGACTGCAGTGTTCAGCGTCAAAAGGTAATGTGTAACAAGGAATCCTTTTGTTTTTTTTAGGACTTGACCAGAGAAGAGGCTTTGCTGCAGCAACTGAAGGAGAAAGACGAAGTGATTCTCCGACTGCAGAGTGAACTGGTAAGACTTTGAGTATGTAGGCATGACTAGTATGAAAAGCATCCCCTCAATTTCGATTTACATTATTATGCGGGATTGTACTGTCAAGCAAATAGGTTCAAATGACCAAATAAATTAATAATTTACCTTAACATTATTTTCATACTTGTTCAATAATGGCTATCTTTCTAATGGACCCCTTTCCTTAATACTGTCATTTTTGGAGCGTAATCTCCACCCAGCTATGAGCTGCACAAAACATTAACAAACCATTATTTGTTTATATATAAACCGCATTGCCATAGGTATCTATATTATATTATGAAATATTTACACTAAAACACATGCAGCTAATTAGCCTGTAAAACAGCAGGTGGAAAAAGTAGCACTTTGTAATCCGAAAGGTACAATAGTTGCTGAAATAAATAATTCATGTATGACAAATACATAAATAACACCTGCAAAAAGATGCCTCCTTTTTTCACTCATGGAAAAAAAATGGGAGTAAAAATTTTTTTAACTGCTGAGTCATTCTCATTGCTTTTGCTGAAGTAAAGCAAAATAAATTAAAACATGGTTATTTTCACTACGTTGTAAATGAATTGACTTTGCAGGGGATTCAATGTTACATTTCTGTAAAGTTCCATATGTTTTGTTATTGGCATGGATCTTCACGTCCTGTGGAAGATACAGGACTTTGTTTTTGTCGTTTCATTTCATTTCTACTTAGTGACACAATAAAATAATTAATAGCCTCTATCTGCATTCAAGTGAGAAAAAAAATTCTCAACTTTTCAAGTAAATAATTAAAGCAATGAGAACGTGTTTCCTCTGTTTTCCGTGTACAAATTTAGGATTTAACTGGCTTGGAAGTGTGGCTCTGGGGATTCTATTTTTACTCCTTTTTAAGCCCTTTTAAAAAAGAAATCATGTCTAAGATGTATTTTCTGTCTAAGACTAACAATGTTGTCTTTTCTACTGAAGACCCCTCAAAGCCGCAAGTACAGTCATTTAAAAGCTTGGGAAAATAAAAGGGCAAAATAATTGATGAGCTCGATAATGGTTTGAAGGCTTGCTACAGTATCTATTATACATGGTGTGCGATAAAGAAGCTAGACTTATATGATCATTATAACCTTGATAATAGTAATGTGCACCTAATAGTGAGTCAGAGCTCTTTTTCAACTTAGCTTATTTGTACAATGGATTTTTTGGATTGACGATGAATGATGAAATCTGTGATCATCCTAATGTCATCTCACAATAAGTATTAACAATTATTTAACAAAGTAGCGATTAGTCAATATGCTACACTTAGTTGGCATTAATATAAGTGTTAACATTGTGAAAGTATCCCATCTATAACATCTCTCAGAAATCACAATGTCCTATCACAGTTGAGCAATTTTCAGAACAGGCTACCTATGTGGTCAGTGGTTGTTACCCAATGCCATCGTTTGTTGCTTCTTATGACGTAGTATTTTGAAATAACAACAACAAAATGTTGACTATCCTTGGTGTCTTAATAATATACATCTGGCATGCTGTATTCAAATAAAGCAAGCAATTCACTTTTAATTATGGTACACAGGGCCAGTCTTATGCTATTTTGGGTCTGGGAGCAAAACCTGTTCACGGCTGCGGTCGGACCTGTCATGTCTCTAAAATCGGAATTCATGCGGCAATTACGTCACCAACTGAGTGAGGTAGTAAATAACAGGAAGACAGCATAGATGAAGGTGTGCAGTGGAAGGACAGCCAAGGCTACTTGAAAGATCCTAGCATTAGGGGCTGGCTTGAGCTCGTCTTTTAGATGGGAGAATGGCTTGACTGCAGTCGTAAAACTAAAGAAATCTAAAAAGCCTTGAATAAGCTTCGGAATGTTCAGGTGTCCTTCTCAGCTTTTAGAGTATGTCTGTTGTATATCTGTGTTACAATGGGTACCCATTCTGCTTTTAATAATACATCTATTTGTTATTATAATATAAATGAATAAAAATAATTTGGTATTATTTTAAAAATCAACACTAAGGATGGGCTCTTCATAGCTACATAATTTATGTTCATACACAAAACTGAGAAACACCCCTTTTCACTGACACTGAACAAAGTTCAATATCAGTAGCTTTTTTTCCAATGTGTTTATTACATGATCTCTGCCATCTTTTCTCAATATTTATCAATGCAACCAATTACATAGGTGAGAAAATTAATGTCATTTTTGTTTACTAGTCCAACACAATCTTTGATTTGGTCAAAACTTGACAAGCAAAGTGGTAACATTGGACTTCATATTACTTGCCAAATAAATGACAACAACATTACCAATAAATCATGGCTTTTTTTATAATCAGAAGCTAAGACTGTTAGCCAACACTGATTTGAGCATCCAACAAAATTCAATGCAACTCTTCTTACCTATTGGTATTGACATGTTAGTGGTGTGACTCTCTTTTAAGAATGTGTGTGTTTCTGCAATACTGGCTTACTCTAGGCCAGCTTCTTAGGTCATGGGCAGGAGAAACTCACATGCAGAGACAGTTATGCAAATGCTTTGATATACAGTAACAGTGTGAGAGAAGGACACGCTCGCAGGCACATTTTCAAAACCAGGCGCATGAAAAATCCAGTCGGTTGCTTGAGTTCACATTTTACGGCTGGGAATGCACTCAACAGACCCACCTCGATTTATACAAGGAATTAAAAAGTCAATTTTCCACAATATGCTCCCTTTAAGTGTTGTTTGCCACAATATTGTTATCATTGTTTGCTTGTCATTTGTCACCTGCTCTATCGAAGCGGCACAATGCGGACATGATGCAAGGTCTCAGCAGGATAATGTGCCAGTGTCTTACATTGGAGCATGATAGGAGATGCCAGTCACCATCCACTAGTTTGTCTCATTTGGCATCTGTCTCTGATTAGCTGTCTAGCACTCGCATCTCAATCTTGTCAGCATTCTCGTGCTCCAGGATCCTTTTGAATGTAACGACTTCTTGACTTGGCTTTCTTATCCATCTGCACCATGCAAGAATGCACATCTTCCAATTTATTTTAACAAGGAGCTTTTAATCCACTTTCAGGTTGAGGAGTTAATGTATCACACTAGATCAACGAGATCATAATTGGTTAAAAATCGTGATGGACCCTGGTGCTGCCATTCCTCTATTACTGTAGATGACATTCGCCAATTCTGTAATGGTAAACAAAACTTTATCCTGTTACTATATGAAATAAACAAATGTGTGATTATATCAATTCATAGACCTTATTATTCACAAAGCCATTTAAACTGTTCACTAGTGGCACATTAAATGGAGTCTAATGTTGATTCAAATCGAATTGAAACAAAATGGAAAAAACACTTGTAAGACTAGTTTCACTAATTGATACCCTCATAAATGAGCTAAATGCATATATATATATATATTTCTTCCCAAAGATATTTCTTATATAAGTCAAACACACCGCTGTGTTATTTTGTTGCTGGAAAAACAAATGAATTATTTTAATTTCCAATCATGTCCGTGTCGTGCACTTTCATTCATTACCACCCTCCGCTTTTGACTGGAATTAACGTCACCACAGTTCTGATGCAGGGATGTTATTGTTGCCAGAAAATGATTTAATGAGCATCATCCATGAAAAGTTTAACTACATGTAGATGTCATGGGAGTTTGAACAGAATTAGCCCATTTTCTGTTTAAACCATCATGTATGTCTTCAACACTTACTTATGCTACTAATCCTAATGTCAGAATCCGCATTCTCAATCCATACAAATGACATTCATTAAAGGCTTTAAATTTGGTCTCAGGATTAAGTGAGTGTGAATTGTCTTTTTATATGGGCATTTGAATTGACTGGCGACCAGTAAGGCTGTACCCTGCCTCTTAAGCAATGTATTGGTTAGGCTTCAGGTCACCCTGGAGTGTCCTGATGGGGATTAGCACTACAGAAAATTGACTATTGAAAAATACCACCAGATAAAGGCTTCTCTTCTAATGTACTCCTCGCTTCTCTCCAGCGACAGTTAGTGGATTTGTCACACCTGGGTGCTGGTTTTTGAAATACCTTTTACCTTGTTTAGAGCTCCAAAGCTGGCCAGATATTGGAAAAAGTGTCTGTCCAGGCTCACTCATTCCAAGTCCAAAGAACAAAAGCAGGGAGTTTCTTTTCACATATGTACACCTGACTATTTACGTTAGTAACATCAGTCTATAAAGTGTCTCCCAATATCTCTGACTCGCATGTCCAATCTCATCTCACGGGCTATATTTGATGTTATTTCAAAAGCTATACTGGATAAATTATACCTGACAAACTTGTCAAACCGACATTTCACTTTATTAAATTGACAGGGGTGAGTGGCTTGCGCGAGTTCCCGTGTACCTTGTATGCCTTTAAGAGAGAGAGAGAGAAAGCAAGAGCAAGAGGAAACCTTGCCTGCCGTTGCCAAGTTTAAGTGCGGCACTTTAAAGGAAAGGGCAACTCATAGCCAAAGCTCCTCCCACTCTCGTCTGTAAATCTGCCAGTGAAACCTATTAATTATCTCCTACAAGGACCTATCCACAGACTGGTCATCACTGGCTGTCACTTTTAACAGCTTTTCCATTCATCCGCGCTGATGCATTTTGCTGAAAGGACTTTTCTTTAACACACAAAGTAGAACTGTAAAAATACTGTCTTGCTTTCCTTAGGAGCAGTGAAGCATTTTTAAACTCTTGAGCTCTGCGCTGAAATTTTTTGGGGGTGGATCAGGAAAATTTGCTTTACAATAAACCCCCTCTATTCACAAAGTATAAGGGGCCAAGCCCCCTGACTAGCCATGAATAAATGACTTAAATCTGAAAGTGAGTGTGAATATGTGCCCTTATGCGCCCTGTGATTGATGGGTGAACAGTCTGGAGAATAACCTGGTTTATCTGCATTTTTCCTCCTTCACATGCCCAGTAGTAGTCATTTTTTGCCTTTTCAGTTGACACAGTGATTTTTAGGTTCTCAGACCCCAAAGAGACAAGCAAAAAACAGTTTTTTTGAGGAAACTTATAAACAACAATGCTAATCAAAATAAAATGGAATGTAATTTTGTATTCTCAGAGTCAGAGCAAAAGTTGTGAGCGAGCTGTAATATTCATTAAAGCGAGCTTTATATTTGATTTTTTTAATGACTTTTCTTTATGAGCCGGGAGGAATGAATTCATGTTAAACGTTCCTGAGAGTGTGCGTCTTCAACTGAATGACTCCATTTGATGTCCATTTTTTACCTTTTTCTTTTGGGACATGGCTGATTATGTTTATTTGTTGTGCACAGGACAGTGCCAAAACCCTGAAACTGAAAGAAGGCCCTGTGAGCGACCGTGCCACACAGACAGAGCACATGGGGCTAGAGGTAAGAAAATGCTCCTTTTACAATCACAGCCTGAACCTAATTTAGCTTCTATATCTTCTCTTATTTTGCTTTCTCTTCCATCTCCTTGAGAGCATTTTTTTTTCAGGCCCTAGCCCATCATATTGGCTTGTCTTAAAAATGCGCTGACATTCAAATGGATTAACCACTACCTACCTACCTCTTTTTTTTAATACTGTCATACCTTGACATACGAGTGCCCCGACATACGAGGAATTTGAGATCCGAGTAATGTTCCGAGCAAATATTTACCTTGAGATACAAGACAAATTTTGAGATGCGAGCATACGAGAGGCGAGAGGAACGCATTAAGCTCGTATCTCAAGGTGTCACTGTATTCTCAATTCTCAATAAATTGAGCTTTACCACCCAGAGACAATATGTGGGTGCAGTTGACAGAATTAATTTTGCCCTTTGCTGGAAACACACCTATATATACACCTATATATGGCATATTTGTTTCTATTCAAAATGTGACAAACACAATTGTTTTTGTATTATTTCACAGTGCTGAATTTCAATCACTTTTGCCCGATTTAATTTTGACATATGTATTCATCTTTTTTTTTTTTCTCCATGGTTAAGTCATTTATTGTACCCTTGTGGCACTATACACCCACTCCCACTAATGTTTTACCAATAATGCAGGCAGTGATGGCTTTACCCTTCTGAATGCTCTTTGCTTCTTTCTATTTAATTGAGGAAAAAAGTGAAGCTTTGCACATGACATTCTACGTGTTCTCTCGGTTGAGCGTGTGTTTTTGTGCCGCGGCAATTAGTGGGCGGATTCTAGAGTCAATAATGTCTTGAAAAACGTCAAAGCAACTTAAGTGAAAGAGGTTGCATTTATGCCTCGGAGGGTAGCATTCATTCATTATTTTGTTGTGTGTGTTGTCATGCCTCATGGCAGAATTTGGTTATAAATGCGGCAGTGCTATTAACACAAAATCCATTTAGCTAAACTACTTGGGTTTTCATTTTTTACTTATCATTTTATGTTAATGTTTTACACACCGTAATTGGCAGATTTTATCAGGGAATTTTAAACGCACTTAGCTTACATTAACCACCAAGTCGTAGATTTTCAGTGTTGGAGGGATAGATTATTTCACATAAGCCAAATTGTGAGGCCATAGGGCAGGGATGGGGAATCTATTGCTCGGGACCCACATGTGGCTCTTTTGAAGGGTGCATATGGCTCTCTGCTAACCTGTGATCTAAAATATTGAAACCGCTGGTGGGAGAGCTGAGTCGGAACGCACCATTAGGAGCGTCACGTCGGCGTTGTGGCGCCGCTTTAATCATTTAATTTTTTTTTTAAATAGACTCTTCTGCATGCATACCCTCATCGATTAGCAACAGCGTAACAACATTGTTAAAAGAATTCAGATACTTTTTGTTCTGGCGAAATTACTAAAAAAGGCACATTTCGACAAATTCAAACATATTCACAATAGGAGAAGTAAAGTCCTCTGTTCTTCTGGTAAATAAAGATTATGAAATTCATAAATTATTCAGTTCATTTTGCAACTCTGCGGCTCAATTTTTAATTATTTTCATTAATGGACACTACTTGATTTAATACATTTCAGCACTGCCTTGAGAAAGACTTCCTGTCGTGGCAGTATTCAATCTTTGAGGCATAGAAATTATTTTTATATGCGTTTCTAAGTGGCAGTTGAATTTTCTCCGCAGGTATAGGATAATAATTAGACTGTCAGAAGTTGAGACAATTATAAAGGCATCCTTTCATAATCTTCCAAGAAAGCATTTTTTAGTGGCTTGATTTTTCTTACAAATGCAATTTTAAACCCTTTGCAAAATCACACCAAATTAAGATGTCGTCCATGCAATGAATTAAACCTGGTCAGCCTTCCCAACATGGTTCCCAAAAATGTACTGTTTGTATAAACTCCGATTTTTTTTCTTAAAATCATTACCACACTTGACCATAAAGCATGTTTTTTTAGTTTATTTTTTAAAGCCAAATTCTAGTGTATTTATGGAGGCTTGCATATGCTTAGCCCCTCCCCTCTTGAGTTGATAGACCCTTAATAAAACGAGCAGCTGGCTGCCTGCTAGCTAGGTCGGCAAGTAAGCGCAGGTGACTGTTCTCAGCAGTGGCTTGCAGCATTTGCAGCCTGATTTCAGACACCCCCCACCCACATACACCTCATCCTCGTGAACATACTTGCAAGAGTGTGTAGGAAGATAATGCAGCAATGTAGGTTAGCTACCCCATTGCACTCTTGGCTTGAAGCAAAGTGTGTCTACAAGTGGGGCAGCTATTTTTGCTACTTCAGCCTCTTCTTGCAGAGGTCAAGAATCCCACTACGATTTGTTCCACCTAGTTAATGGAGCTGACTGGTTGAGAGGTGGTTTATACCCTTTACCTGGCTCCCTATGACTAACATTTTATATAAAAAAATGCCTCTACTCTTAATTGTATTGCCAACATTCATGTTTTAGGATTTGGGAAGAAACCAGAGTACCTCTACTTTCGAAATAATTAGTTCCAGCTGAGTAAACATATGTACACATGCACGTAAACACACAATTTACCAACTTAAAATCACGTTACTTACACACAGAAAAATTCAACAAACAGCTCTGATAATCGAGGGTAAAAGGCACACACATGAGGAATTCACTGCTGGCCAGAGCTAATCAGCCATGGTTCAGAGAATATTAAAAGAGGCTTTTTGGTTGGACAGTTACGCTCAGAAGCTGTAAAACTAGGACATCATCAACGACCAGTCAATGTGACTATGATCAGAATAGTTGAGACTTTGTAATAACTAAAGTTGTGTACCCTATATTGTCCACTTAGAGTTGTACATCAGGATGCTGTTTCAGACAAGAGCACCCAAAGGTGACAAGCTGTAATATTGCTACAGAGCCAGGCACAAATTGAAAAGTATGACCATCCCTCCTCCCTTTTTTCAACTGTGCACTTTAAAAAAAGGCTAAAACGAAGAGCGCAAGAAAGAGAGGGAAATTGTGGCCTGAGAAAAAGCAAGTATTCTACGCCCTGCAGAGAATCTTATGAGCTTAGAGGTATGGAAGTGGTTTGAAAGTTTTTAGAGGGGATAGAATAGATTGGAATGGCTTTATTTCAGCAAGCTAATTTCATGGGCATTGTTATCAGAAGGCTTTTATGAGGGAATCAAAGGCTGATGGTTACTTCTCTCTTGTTGCCTTTCTCATTCATTCACGTTATTTTCTCTAAATTGCTACAGCCTTACTTTGGTTGCATTGCCTTGTTTCAAAGCCAATGAAACCCTTCCTGCCATCATTCGAAATGATTATTTACATAATCCACTTAAGTCCTGACATCCCTTAGCTTTGTATAAATATTAAGGCCAATAAAGCATCGCCTTGTGTTTTTAAAAAACGTCTGTACCATTTTTGATAAATCATAATGCGCCACTCATCCACGTCATCGTTATCACCACAATCTACGAACCAGAAGGTCATAGATCAACACAGAAAAGGCTCGTTGAAGTGAACCAGCCAATTTTCAGCCCTGGGATTTAATATATAGTCATTTTCCCTTTATTTGCCTATTAAGAGGAAACAATCCCACATGGAATGGGGTGTGGTGAGAGAAAATCAGCTTGCCAATTTTGCACATTGTGAGGGACTATTAGAACCCTCCTTTACTTTTCTAGTAAAAGCTGGGATTTTTTTTGCCATTGATCCATGCCATTGTTGTATACAGTGTATACAAACATCAGAAAACAGAATTGGGATATGTATTAAGCTTGATAACTGTTAGCATTATAGATTAGTGTTAGAATCCCTTTTTAAAATGCCAGTTGGCATTTTTCAGTCTCTGTTCCATGCTACTGTCCATTTTAAAGGGCACCAACACTGGATGGGAGGACAAGGTGGCCATTTTCCATCCACAGAAGTACTCTCAGTAGCTGCTCTAGTGTTGCTTGTATAAACTGCCCAGCTCAATTCTGTAATGCCAAGAATGTGAACTTTTCATGCCTTCACATTGGTGGCAACAGTGCAAAAGAGTAGGGCATCTGCACAAAAACAGGACTGTGACACACTTGTCTGCATGACAACCTTTTGAAATGGAAACGTGACAGCATTTCAGAAAGTAAACATTGAGGCTTTTCATTGACAAAAATATCTCTTGAAGGGATTTATTTTACACTTTTTTTACACAATAAAACCATGGATTTGCTAATTTTAACGGAATGAATTGATATTGCACCATAATATCTGAGAACCTTGACTTATTGTCTCGAACATGGAAAATCTTGTGCATGTTTTGGTGGGTTTTGCCACTGCACAGTGTGAAGAGTCAGACACTTAAAAGCATACATACATACACAAAGTATAGCCATTATATTCTGACCACATGCTTATATCATCTATCCCTTACATAGTAAGGATAGTGCTCTCTATTTTGTAAATAAATTGATTAAATCTCCTCACTGTATTCCACTACATACCATCAGCCGATAATTTTCATTTTTCTTTAAAGTTGTGAAGTTTAATTTTTATTCATACCTGTTAAATGAAATACTTGTACATTTCTACTGACTATGCGGTAAGATTCATTGATTTCTTTCCTTTACCCCGTTTATGTTGTTGATCACCATAGGAAGAGGGAAACTAAGAATTTGGTTCACCCCAAGTTGGTGTTGTGCTAGCACAAAATATGTAATATAGACCTCCCAAAGGAGGGAAATCTGTATTATCACATGTGATGACATGCATCATATCAACGTACGTGATCAGCACCCGATGCCAAATTTAAGCAGCAGGAGGAAGGCCAGTCTGAGCGCTGATTGGAACTATGTAGGTCTCCTATTCCTGTAAACGGGAACATTTTGTACTAACGTCCTCAGTGAGTAATGGTGTAGCAATAAGACAGACCCAGAAATGTGCAGTACCCTATTTATAATTTTTGTACCTCCCCCTTTTTTGATGTCGTGTCCCTTCATCCACCTCAAAGTTTTATAATCATGCTAATATCACTTTTTAATTTGTCATCTTTTCCACATTTTGTCAATTTGCTCAAGCCTCGCTCTCCTGTCTTTCTCCCTTTCCACTTTTGACTTCTGCATAATGTTTCAACTCACTTCATTGAACTTATTTCATCATCTACCTAACTACTTTCTTGCCTTTGTGGCTTCTTTTTCACCTCTATACCATTCTCTTTCTCATCCAGCACTGTTTATCACTTTCTATCATAACTTCAGTTTGCTTAAACTAGTTCACATGTTCTTTCAAACTACATCTATTCCCAACCATTTAGAAAACTTCATCTATTGCCATCTTAGGTCATTTTAATATATAACTAGGAAAATATACGTATTAAAAAGAAAAACGCTTCTTCACTTCTTTCACCAGTCTAGTTTCACCAAAGTACCCTGGTTGTATGACCAAATAAAAAAATAGCTTTTAATGAACAGAATGCATATTCAAAATGATGCTAATATTTTTACCTTTTTAAGGCTAGAATAAAAACCTTGCAGTTTCGTGCATGTCGTGTTTTTATGCGCATATAAGCCATACCCTCGATTCAGTCATCCTTTTTTTGTCCGACAAAAGCGGCTTATATGCGAGTAAATACGGTAAATTCCCTCAAAATGTGCTGGGTTAAATAATTATATTAGATACACTCATCGTTGTGCCTATTAAAATGAGGATACCAGAAATCACTACCTCCCCTCCCAATCATAAACAGCACACAAATTGCAAGATCTGCAATTAGATGACGCTAATAACTTTTCACAACCTTGCATCTTAATGGAAGTATTGTGATACTGCAGACGTGTCTTATAAAACAACTCGTGTTTATATGGTGACATAAAAAGAACATGGCAGTTTACATGATGCCATGAAAGTCCTTTTATAATGGGACCTCCAATCAGACCCACATAAGAATTGCATGTTTGGGAGTAAGGTGTTTAATTGAGCTTTTATGTCATAGTGAAGTTTTACTGTTGAAGTTCACTTTCCATCTGCTCTTTGTAGAACTACCCCTCTGTGTCCAAGCACTTGAGAGCTGTAGTTACGACTGCAGGTGCCTTTTTCTTCTCATTTTTTCCAACCAACAAATTTACGCCACATCTCGGCTTGGGCGTCACCAAAGTCCCTAGTCAACTTGTTAATTTCTCATGGCTGCCGACACGTAGTAAACCAAGTAACATCAATACTTTTCATTAATTCTCCTGGCGCCTGTCGGTCATTCTGGATTGGAGGTTGGGGAGACCAGTAAAGATGAGTCATTCTGTTTTTATCTCACATCTCTAATCTCCTTGACTTGGTTTCTAGGTTGACAACTTTCAGACTTTTTTTAAAACTCCCAACAGGTGATAGAAATATTTGTTATTGACATTTGTTATTTACATTTGTTTTCTTGACTTCCTGTTGGTTTGAGTATAATAGCGTCTCCTGGTTCACTATTGAAGAAATCACCCATTCCGTACATGTTCACAGGTATTTGCTAAAAACAACAACAACAAAAAAACTACTTTTCTAAACTGCCTTTTTGTAGTACACGTTCTTTGTCAAGAAAGTACATTCACCATCCATTTCAGTACACCCAAACAACTGCCCCCAGGTGCCATTCCTGTCATCTAAGAACAGGAAGCTGAGGCTACCATTCACACAGACACTACCATTTGGACAATTTAAGATTGGAAAAATGTTTCTTGGTCCGATGAGTCTTGATTTCTGCTGTGACATTTTGATGTTCTTGTCAAAATTTAGCATCAGCAAATTATCACATAGATAGATCCTGCCTGAACCTGTAAGCTTTGCCCCAATAGTTTTCTCCAATTGAAAAAAAAAAAATATTTCAATATAATACTCTGCTGAGTATTGTAAAACCTTTTGCCTCAATCTGGAGATTGTTGCACTGGTATTGTGCCAAAATAAATCACTTAAAACACTTTGCTATATGTCTGCCTGCAATGTTGCTGTAAATTTTAAGTGTTTTCCTTTGCCTCAATACCTTGCTACATTTTTTTTATATTCTCACTATAACCTCCACTGCATATTGTAAACCCTTTTGCCTCGATTTGGAGGATGTCGCACTGGTATTGGTCCAAAATAAAATTGATAGATGGAGAGTACTTAAGTAGCGCATTTATCTACGCATATTTACCATACTAAAAGTGCTTTACATTAGCAACCATTCACCTACACATTCATACACAAATGGTGCTGCTGTTTTGCAAGGGGCTTCCAACCCACTGGGGACAAATTAAAGTTCAGTGCCTTTTTTTTTGCGAAGTCTATCTAGAATAACCTTTTGCTACACTTTGTTGTAGTAGGCGGAGAGATAAGGACAAATACAAGAATCGGTCCATGTTTCGTTCTTATTGTTTTTTTAAAACTTTTTATTCATTTATTTATTTACTACTTGGAACACTGTTGCTTACAAAAACAGCAGCATCAAGTGAGACATGCAAACTGTCTTTCAATTCCATGCGCAGTAGTAAAGATGATCTTGCATTATGTGGGTCATTGCTTGTCCATGTTTCAATTCAAGGGATCTAACTCGACCCTCTACCAAATCATTACCTGTAGAATATTTAAACCCTGTTTGTAATTCAGCTCTGTTCACTGTCCTCTAGCCAGTGGTCAAGATTTTACAATGTGGAAATTTGAAAAGGTGGCTTTATATTGTTGTAGTTTGAAAAGATACTTCTGTGGCTCACATAATGAGTAAATACGTACCTTAATCAGTCTTCCACTGATGAATGAACACTGAGGTCCATTTGTGCTTGCTGTGTAATACTCTTAAGTGTTGCCTACTAACAACAATCCCTTTTGTCTCTGTGCCCACCTTCTTTCTCTCTCTCTTTTTCAACATTGGTTGCTTTTTGTGTCAACATAATTTTTGTTTCTAGGGCATCAAGGCGCATGGGAGCGCCACGTTGTCCTCAAGGAGACAACTGAGTGAGTGTCTATTCTGATATCACCCAAGTGGACGTGATTGTATTGTAGTGGACCTGTGTAGTCGATGCGATCTATAAAAACAAAACCAACACTGGGGGTCTTAGTACCGGGTCTTGCTGACTACATAGTGCACATTGAATAATTTTCTGCCTTCCTTTAATCTTTAGATTTTTAGACCTTTTAAATAGTTTCCTATTCAGCATCTGATAGTTAAGCATACCATGATTAAATTTGTGGCTTCATAATTTACTATTTTTCACCATATAAGACTGAAAAACAGTTTTAAAAGAGAGGAAAATTTACATCTATGCTTTGGTTAGTCTGCTTTAACTGCTCACAAACAAAAGACATATTTGCATGTATGAATCAAGACTCGGTAAAAAAAGACCCTTCAAGTGAGGAATGCCACCTGTCTTGTTACGTTGACGGGAATGCTGCCCAGTGTCCACCGTTCCTATAGTACCTTAACCCTGTGAGATGCTGACCGTGAAGTGATTGCATCCCTTCTGGTAGAAAGTGGAAGTCAATATGATATGTTGTTCATAGTTTGGTTGGACTTGCGACTTTCACACAGTTGTGACTTTTATATTGTTAAAATATAGAATCTGACCTGTTTTTAAACTTTATTTCACACTGACCGACATGGACAAGGAGCAAGTGACTAAGTAGTCAGATAATAACTTTGAATGGTTCATATTGTAGTATGTATTTGCCATATATTAATCAAACTAATATTTCAATGAATAGAAAGCTGTGAAGGAGTCTGAACATTGGCGTTTATTTTGAACATAAATAAAATAAGGATGTAGTTGTATCCATCGTATATATTTTTTGTTATGCTACACAAAGCAGCTATTGAAATCTGGACAGATTCACTGCCGAGTTGTAAAGCAAGGAACTAACATGGAGTACAAAGCTACTACAGCTAAGCCAAATTAACCATCAATGATTTTAGTGTTATGTGGTACCTTGTAAAAGGCTGTGTGCATGCTACAAAACTTGAAAAAAGTTCACAAAGTGGCCGTTGTTGAGTTGAAGTATTATAATGATGTAAAATGGCAAAAGGCAAATTACAATTCTTAATGAATTTATATAATTTGGTGGTTGAGTTTTATTACTGAAATTAATTTCAGAAGCCATTATTTATGGAAGTGCACCCTTTCCTCAAAGTTGTTAATCTGGACATGGCAAATAAATGGAAAGGTACTTGTTTATGAATGAAAAATCAATTTACACTCTCAACACACCTTTAAATGAATAATGGATTAACGAAAAATTAAGAACAGGAATCTGAAATAAGATGAAAGTGAGTGGATGTAAAAAGCCCCTTTGTAATAGGTGTCAAATGTAAAAATCCACTGTCCAGAATATTTGCATCAAAGGATCTAACCCAGCCAGTGGCGAGAGAGAAATTCAATAGCAAATTCATTGCTATTTTTCAATAAACCTATTTGTTGTTCATATTTACCTCTTGAGGAAATAAGCACTTCCCACTAGAATTCCTTAAATTTAGAATAGTCATTTATTGTTTACCAAGACACAAATATAACGATCTTTCCTGCTTGAGCTCAGAGTAATGGAAAAACAGCAAATGAACCATCACCCCATGCCACCTACGTACTTGTAGGATTGTGGAAACATTATGAAGCATTACCCAAAATGCATTTTTAGAATTAAAAGTCTTTGTTAAAGATTATGAAAAAAAACGTAGTAAAACTGACCATCTAGGTTTAAAAAAAATTCAAGTCGAATAAGAAAGAAGTGCAAACCAAATGAGAGTTTTGTCAAAATTAATTTCATGTCAGGTGTGTGTTCCTGTTTTAGTACAACCAGGAACCCCATCCGTCATCTTCCTCTGATCCCTTACCTCACTCAGGCTTTTCTTGTCTACTCTGACCCGTCGACCTGTCAGAATTCCCACCCCTGCACCCTTCACTCTGATTACACTTCACACTTACAGGTGTGCACACACATACACAACCACACTTGCTCGCTCGTCACAAGGACACATTAAACGTTGACCATAAAGCCTAATCAACTTGTTTGTGATTGCTTGCTTTCGTGTGTATCACACCCGCATGTGTGCTTGCACAGTATGTGTGTCCCGGTGAAGCCTACGAGTGCGACTAGAACATTACTTACTTTGTCACAATGGGCAAGGATACCTCAGCACTTTTTTCAAAAATATATCTGATGTATTATTTTCAGTTTTCAGCACGAAAACCCTCATTGTCACTTTTGTGTGCATGTGCGTCAGTGATTCTTCTTGCTCATTAAACTCTTCAAGGAATGATGCTAATGTTGTTGTTTGGAATTACAAGTCTGTTGTGGACCTGTTTCTGGGCTAATAGTGTTAATGAATTTAAGTCCCTTGTGTCCTAAACAAGATGGAACAAAGCCTTAGGTGACTATTTTGTACATCTTGACAGTTATTGTCATAATTTATTTCAAAAATATGTAGTTCATGAAATATGTAGCATAATATCATACTTGCACACACAGAGTAGTGAAGGAGTTGGATCGAATTTTCAAATAGACGAGTTCTAGTATTCTGCCATAATGCAATGAGTACCTGAAAGTGTTGCAGCTTTGAGATTTGAGAAAGTGGTTTCCTGGCACAAAGCAACGCTGGGGGAAAAAAAAAATAAGCAAATGAATGATGTAGTCGCAGACTGCAAAACATACAATTAAGATCGTTAGGCCATATAACTCCATAAATTAAGTGCATCTTTTCAGTTGTAAGATTGAAAGTGTGTGCGTGTGCAATATACTACCTAGTATATTCTTGTATTCGCACTATAATGCCAGCAGTTTGAAACAGGATTAAATAGTTCACTTCATGGGAATAGACTTCTTAGAATTGGACTACTTTCAAAGTCAACCACCTGTTTTTATTTATTTATTTTAAAAAAAATGAAGTAGCTCTCAGTCGCTACGTTTTGTATGCCGTTGCCTGAAAAATGTTTGTCTTTAGAGGTCTGGAATGACAGGAATGGTTTATCTGCATTTACGTACTCATGAACAGTTTTCACCAACGTCGTTAATGGGTGCGTAAGTACATAATGCTTTTGCAAGGCACTGTAATGGCCTTACAGCGGCGGCCAGCGCTACAATGGTGTTTGTGAACGGTAATGTGTAAATGCATTTGCGGTTTACACGTCTTGTAAATATTCTGACTACATTTGCCAAGCGGGGCACTTAGTAGTTAGTCTGTGTGTGGTGCATTTATATTGACTTAGTGTGGGTGTGTAATTGTGTAGAAATGGGTAGCAGGTGGAGAAGAAAGAGTGTGAGTTTACAAAAAAAAATTTGCCCAGTGGCAGTCGCTGCTGAGATGAAAGATTTTCATACCCAGGTGGAGCTCGCCTGCAATAGGAAGTGTGCATGTGTGTTTTGCATAATGTCATTTGTGCACTGCAGGGGTTGAATGAGGGAACAAACCAATGGCTATTTTCAGTGCACTTGATTAAAAACAAGTAGCAAGTAGTTAAAAATAATTTCTTCAGCTCTGCTTGGTAGCTGACATTTTTTCAAGAGCTTAATGGACCTAACTGCCAATGTCCCAACATGCAGTCATGACAAAACATGCGCAGACAGGAAATAGCCTAGGTCTTCTGACCAAACAGAACACATGACTTCTGATCAGATTGAAAAAAGGACTACATCCATGTGAAATCCTGAAGGGAGATTCAAAGCTGTAACCTCTCAACAGTGAAGAGCTTGCTTAGTCATCCTTAAGACTACTAGTGATCATCTCCAAGTAGAATGTCTCAAACACTTGATTGCACAACTTTGGAAGGAACCATTATGAAACAGGAGAATTTAGCCCCTTCATCTACAGGTGTTTTATTTTTATCGGGGGTACCAAGCCATCTTCAAACAAGCACACCATGCTGCAGTGACACACTAGCATGCAGGTTCCTCTGTGTTGTTGATTTGAGGTTATCTCTACCCTGGCTCGCTGCCAGACAACTTATCTGACTGTTATCCACAGCACTACTTGTGGAGTTTCCTAATTAAAGGCAGAGACACTCAAACAGACAAGCATACACACAGTGTCTCCATGTTCTACCGTGTTCCATTCAGACTAATGAGCCACTTTGCGTCTCTCAAGGGAAGTAGCCACACTTCTTGGCCCTCATGGCTTCTTGACAGAGGCCACCAGGATTTTCTACTCTCTGCCAGCCACCCATCTGCTCTACTTATCTTTCAATGTTGCACTCAAGTCAGCAAGAGTTTTTGATTAAAGGTTGACTGAGAACATAGATATAATGTCAAAATAAATTGAGGATGTCAATCATGTACTTGTTCTTGGAGGTTGACAAGTCTTTTTGTGTGTGTGTGGGTAAGGAGCAGGTGCCGCTTTTTGGTCTCTTGTGCAGGATGTTAAAATTTTTACACGAAAGCAATTTTTCTGCGGGGACCTATTGATAAAGTTTAGTGATACTGTTTGTATACAGACAAGCTTTTTATTCCTCAATTTATGCAAAACAAAAAGAAAACTGAAATGCATGCCTGAACCTTGTTTAGGGCAAATAGGTCTTTCAAAAGAAGTTGAGGAGAGAGAATGCATGGTAGGGGTTCAGGAGCTCTGGTGACATATGCGGTAAGGAAAAGAAGAAAGGATGGAAGAAATTTGCTTTAGGGAAATGGAATAAGATGAGAGAGATGAGCTGTCAAAAGAGTGAAGAAGCCAAAAGATAGCGATCGGGGCCATAGAACGCATGGCACTTGGAAGAGCTGAGAATGAATGGAGAATATGTGTTGTGTACTTATCGAGATTCAGCATAGATGAGAAATCTTCCCACAGGCTTTTTGTTTTTGTATTTTTTCTTTCATTCCCTCCTGATTTTTTTTTAAAAATTCTTCATCTTTGGCTCTTTTTTTCCATCCATCTTTGTCCTCCTCCTGCCCTCTACAGCTGCAGTATCACAACCCAGTGGCATTTAGGAAAAGGCTTAACTGTTTTAATACTTGGCCAATAAAAAAGGTATCTTTCTAGAAAGTTGAAGGATCTGATAATGCAAGCAGTTTTGGAAGTCAATTCAGCAAGGTAGATGGAAAGTGACGGCAAGGAGTGCATATTATCCATATTTACATATTTAAATCTCATTATACTTGTATAATGACAATAAAAGCATTCAATTCAATTTAAAAATTCCAAGTACATTTAAAGAAATGCAAGGTTGATACTTGTTCCTTAATTGTGCTTGGTTTCCTACAGAAATGTAATAGCACTACAAAATATTAAATTGATAGTGTCACTTGCTTTCACACAACTCGGCAGAACAAGTGAGTTCCTAGTTTTAACGTTCATAAACTTGAATACCACGTCATACATAGCTACCATCTTCTTATTGTCAGTGTTCTTGCAAGTTATTAGAATGTCTTAAAAGTTTTAATTTTACCTACCGTGAAGTGTGTTTTAAAGACAGTGAGTTTTTGTTTGGTTGTTTTTTTCCTTAGATTTTAAATTGCCTACACAAAAAGTTCAGCAAAGTTCAACTTCTGCTTTCAAAATATCAGTATAAGTTAGAATAAAATGTAAATTCGTGTTGAAAGAAGCAAGTCTGTTGTTTACTTTGCATGATGAATCTTAATGAGTAATAAAATACGGCATGGCTTACTGCTGGAGTAGTCGTTCACCAACCTGAAGGTTGTGAGTTTGATTGTGGTGAACCTGGTGAACTTGTCTAAATATGGTTCATCAGGATCATAAACGGCATGATACTGCATCACCAGTAAGTTAATGATAATACGTAGAGAGTATTAAAGCACTTTGAGTGCCATGAAGGTGGAAAGGTGCTATACAAGTGTAAGTTCACTTGGCATTCAGGCATCATTTCCCCCACTCGGTGTTGATGTCGTTCATTCAGGGCATGGAAGTGATTTATAAAAAAAAACAGTTGCGACATTTTTAGTTTGCCCTCTGATACCACCTACAAGGGCAAACAATCACTCCATGCCCCATTCTCCTTGGTGCCGTGTGCAGAAAAGTGAGATTACTGGAGGTTTTGATAATAACTTTTTATTCCAGGCACGACTTCACCTGAAATTCAGTCGTTTGTAGAGAAGGACAACAACATAAATGCTAGTTTTACAGGTAGCATAGAAGGGACTTCTGGGTGTTTGTGGCGCAGTTGGTATCTTGAGTTGTCCTGGGACTGAAGGGTAAGCGGTTTGATTCCAGGCTAGTACTGTGCACGTTAAAAATGCCTTTGGGCAAGGCACATAACCCTAATTCATTCCCAGTGGATTGGCAGGGCCTGGCATGGCACCAGCAGAATGTGTACGTGAAAGGGTGCTAATATAAACAACTTTTAGCATGGTAAAAATGTGCAAATACATGCACTACATATAAGTACTAATCATTTACCATTTATTCCTCTGTCCTCTAAATAACTTTATCAAGGCCAGGGCCATGTTGAAAATAAAGGGAACAGGACGGGGGAGAACAAAGCAGAAGGGACTGTGGTGACTACTACTGCTGTGTGTCTCTTTTTTTCCGGCGAACCCCTCCTAGCCCCAGGGAGGGTACAGAATAGAGCAGCACTGAGGCTGTCAGCAGAAGGTTTGTGTGTGTGGGTAACCATAGGTGTGTCCATAGGTGTGTGTTTAAATTAGAGAAAAAGTTTGCTCTTGTCTGGGTGCCTTTCGATCTGTGCCCCCTTTCACTGCTATGTCCCCCTTAGGCAGGCCTGGCCAGACCGGCACAGGATGGGGGGGGGGACGGCAGGCACCTAACTGGGCACAGATGGCACCGACAGACAGACGGTGACGATAGCGACAAGAACACTTTAATATATAATTATCTGTACAATGACAGGGTACACCAGAGTCAGGTATGGAGGGGGCGGTGGGGACTCTAGGGAGGTACGGGTATACAAGGGCGGGAGCTGAAAAGACAGAAGGTGAGCGGAGGCAAGTCAAGGACTGTGACCACACGCACACAGCTATTTTTAAAAGTGTAGATTTCTTGTGTGTTTTAGCTTCTTGTCCACACGCAAAAAGCAGTGTCTCCATTGACATCAATCAGATTGAAATTAGTATCATGATTATATACAGAACATACCCACTGCTATTTTGCATAATAATTTTATATAAGGAACTATTACATACAGTACAGCAGATAACTAGCTTTCTGGTGAACTTTGAGGATAGAAAATGCTTTGTAGTCGTTACAGGTGAACTTAGTTTCTAAGTATTTGTTCTCTAACAAGGAGTTGAATCGGAAATTCACATGTCCTTGATGACAAAATTGCTTATCCACATAATGATACAGGGGATTTAGCTTTGCTACTAACCGCTGTTGTCTCTTTGCTCTGGGGGCAAGTTTGTCTGTGGCCACATCCAACAAATTGAGCCGCAAGGAAAAATATCTCCTCTGGTAATTACATAGCCTTTGTAGGAGTTTAATTCCAAATGAGTGTCATCTCCAACTTTCTTTGGGTTTTGATATTTTGGAAGATGGAACATTTTCTGGTGAACCTTGACAATGGATAAAATGTATTGGAAATAGCTGTCTCTTTTTATTTATTTTTTCAATCGAATTGATAGCATGCCGCCTCGTGGTGTAGAGGTTCACTCGCCTGACTTCGATGCAGGCAGGCTCGATTACCACTGGTGGCGGTATGATTGGAAGTGCGGATGGTCGTTTGTCTCTCTGTATGCCCTACGAATAACTAGCCACCAGTCTAGGGTGTAGTCCGCCTTTCGCTCGACGACAGCTGGGTTAGGCTCCAGCAACCCCCGCAACTGTTTCGAGGATGGGCGGTATGGAAGATGAATGAATGAAGTTATAGCTCTTTGAGTTTCAGACTGTTTTATACTAACAATCCCGATCATTAACGGCGTTGTTGATGACTATCGCTTGTTTGTTTGCGTTTTTATGGATTGTCTGTCTGTGTGCTGGAATTTTAATCCGCTAATAAATCATTTTGTAGTCAACAAAGCATGTTCGAGGGAATTTTAACTCATTCAACTGGCACTGTGCTCGTTACTCACATTCGCATCAACATCCTCATTCCTCATCATCCCTTTCAGATTTGTGTTCTTTGTTGAACAATATATTTTCAACGTCCTATAATCGGACCATTGATGAGTTGATTGAAAAGCAGTAAAGATCTGTGTATATCAGTGTTTGTGTGTACCCCATGTTAGTTTTTGTCATCTTGGCTTCATCCTTCTAATTTTCTTGTCTTTGTGACTGCCTTCTTGCCCTCACATCACTGCCATCTCACCACTGTGTTTTATGTTTCTTCCCAACCACACATATTCCTACCTTTGTCTGGAGCCAGTAAGCAGCATGGTATGATGGAGGAAATAAGAAAATAAAAAGGTAGGGTGTCTCAGATGGGCCACACAACTTACTTTGTTTAGTATTTAAATTTTAGAAGTGAAACGTTTAAGGTTGAATTCTTTTTGTTGTTGTTGTTTTAATAAAACGACAGGCCTCAAAATTGAGGCAATAATCTCATCATAAATTAGAAAATGCTTGCTGGATGTGCCATAATACAAATCCCTCCTTCATGGAAATAACTTGATTTCTAATTATGGTGGTACATTACTAACATTTAAAAAATATATTTTTATTATTGTTTAGTAATATAATTTGTTTTAGAAAAAAACTGAATAGCAACAGAAACCGCTCTTTGTTACACGGCTTGCTCAGAAATTTTTGCAGTTTGGAGGAAAATATTTTCAGTCATCAATCTTTTTTTCCTGTTGGCTGTACCTACAAACAGCGGTGGTCTTCTGTATTCCAAATGCAATCCTACCTATTTGTTAAATTTCTAAACACACCAATTTGCACAAAGACAAGCAATTTTCTGTTGTGTTTTGAAGAGCTCACGTTCAACCTTGAAGGTTCCACTGTAAATCACATATTGTTACTTAGTGGTCCAGTAATATTGTAATAAGTTGATGTAGTGCAACAAGAGGCTATACACTCTGCAATGACTAATCTGCCCTCATAGGTAAGGAATGATGTCATCAGAGCAAAGCTTTAAATGTGCCGTTTGCTGTCTCTCCAATGATTTCTCTCGTTACTCACTCCAATCAAGACGTTCTGATTTACCGGCATTACGGCAAACTTGATATAAGTCTGTCTATTCCATTATCCATCTTTCATTGTTTCTTCACCTCGACAACATGGCAATCAAGTTCGAGTCAGACCTTTCAGAAAGTAAGGTGCCAAAAGAAAGATGACATTGATTGATTGTAGCTGCAGTTTCTTCATTTTAGTCACCTGAAAATCCATTCGAGCAGAGAAGTTGAGTCAAAGTATTCTTCGCATAATAGTTTGAGTCTTTTATTCAACCTTATGATTCTGCTAAGGCGGGGTACATACATCCCATTTTAAATTTGTTATGAGAAACCACAAATATCAAGAAAAAATGTTTAATAAATGGAAGAATCTTTCCTAACAGTTATGTCATCTGGCTTCTTGTCATTTTCACTTGTGCTGACTTTGAAGATACTCAGCAAAACTATGCTTCTTTTTTTTGCCTCAACATAGCTGCCTTTTCTTAGTGAAAAATATTACTTGAATTTATCTTTCCCTGCATAGTCTTTCCTTGTGGCCATTAGTGCACATTTGCATTAAATGTACTCTAAACCAGGGAATGTTGTGGTAAATATGATTTACTATGCCTTGCTCGGATAGAATTTGTATTACCTGTGGACCTTTGGCAATTTGTCAGTTACTGACCAACCTGGGTGTTAATTGCAGCACTTTTGCACCGGGTAAGCAAAGTCTAGGTGTGTAATCTATTTCACTGACATTACAGCCACCAGAGAGTGTGTTTTTGTTTTTTTGTATTGTGCTGAAAATGCAAAGCCATAGTGCTACGCCTGAATAGGGGTGCTTTAAGATGTCTTCAGCCAACCAAGGAGTGCCTTCTGGGAGCTTTAGTGCAGGAAGAGTTTACTTTCTTTTGGTGACCTCACTCTTATTTCCTCCAAAATGTGTCATTACCTGATACGAATATCTAATTATTGTAGACCAGGGTTATTTTTTTTTCTTTATGTTTAATATTATTATTATTATTTTGCTTTTGGGGAGGTTTAATTGTGTACTTCACTGTTTGAAGGCAATATCAATAGGGAGCCCATCTTAGTGACAGCAGGACATTAGCTTAGCTGCAAGTCCATTACTCTATGTTCCCAACACAGTTGGATGTCTTACCTCAGCTTAGTTTCCAATTTGTTGCAATCGTGATATCTAAATGTGCTCTTGTGTATACGTAACTGTATGATAAGCCGATTATACAGTTATCTGATTGTCATAGTGGTTTCTTTGGGGAAACCATAACTCGGATTATGATGAAAGGGAGATTGAAACCATAGCTCTAAGTTGTTCATTGGCATGAATGTGACTGAGGGTTTTTTTTAATGTACCCTGTTATTGACTGGTAACCAGTCCACAGTTAGCTCGAATAGGCTTCAGCTCATCTGGGAACATAGCAGTAGCATAACAGTTTGATGGAGGTAAAGGGACAATGATTAGTTCGTGAAGGAACAGACTTATTTTGCCATGTTAGAGTCGGACTCTACATTACTCTCGAACATACAATTTTTCTACTATAGATTTTAATGCTGTTTACAGAGCCTCTACTTAAATGTAAATGTGAGTTTGTTGTAAAAAAAAAAAAGGAAATTTCTTCCAGCCACCTAATTGAACCACTGTGTTATTTAACTGTAAAATTATCTATTCAGCAATGGATAATCTTGTTGTTTTCCGACATTGGGAACTGTCTGATTTGGCTTTTAATTGGCCAGTCTAGATGCAAAAACAATGTCGGTCGGCTGATGTAATGAGGAACACACAAGATTGTTAGTGTAATTGCTTTGGATTCACTAGTGAAATTCAATAAAAGTCTTTTATTTGGAAGAATTGCAAAGCAACACAGAAGCCAGGTAGATAAATTATGAATCGGCAGTGGAGGCATTGGGTTCTCTCCTTCAAAATAAGTGAATCAGGGGGGACATAAAAGCCACATAAATTAACTTGAAAGTTTTCTGCTTCTCTAAGGTTCCTCTCGCCAACTCCAGTCGCCGCAGTTTTCCGGTTCACTGGCTGATGGATTAGCTGTGTTCATGTGAAGATACATCAGTTTAATCAGTTCCAGAAATTAAAATTGGTGCAATGATTGATTTCTCTCTATTAGAGGTATAGACAGGACTTTGGGTTTTTGAGCAATGAGTCACATGAGTGGCCTTTTATGCCTACAAAGGTGCTTCCATAGCAGGAAACACTGGGGAAACATTTCTAGTTTACCTCACCAATGTTGGGCTTCTTAGTAATCCTGCAAAATAGCTCTTGCAGAAAGTCGGGCGATAAGATGTGCCTTTTACACATAAGGTACCTGCAGAATATTGTATAATAATATAGTATATTTTATAGATACGACACTGCACCCCTAGATAAAATATATTGATGTCTTGCCATACGGGTTGAATCAGGTTGCCTCCTAACTCAAGGTATATACATCTCTAAATGAACCCCCCTCTTGATAACGGGGGAAGACGATGTGGCATTCTGTGTCTCATCTTATGATCCTTCGCTACACAAAATTAAGCAAAAAAGAGATGGATTACCTAAAGACTTGCTTTGGTAAATAATTATGCCTGTTTGGGAAACATTTTTTTCCCAGGACATAGGATGACTCATATCAGCATAATATCTTTTATCCACTCACTCTGGACAGTCTATCAACAAATAGCCGGCGGCATGGTATTGATCCATTCCTTGGCCCAGTGGTTTGGTACACTAATTTAAAACATAGAATCAGCTTTCTAGGTCCTGTGCCATGTACATGACTTTATATATAAAATAACATACTAAAGTAAATGATAGAATTGTTTGTTGGGAGCCTAGCTTACTGTGGTTTATCTGTGTAATTTTCACATTTTAAAGTTTTTGGTTCACAATAAAAGCATTTGATTTAATATAGACATGCATATGACATGTTACATTTACCCAGTCATTGATCCAAATCTTTACTTTTACACCGACTTCATTTGACCTCAGAATCTGAATATTTCCTTCTGCAGCAAATTCTAATATTTGTGGGAGAAAAGCTGATGATTTCATTGTTATTGAGGACAGAAAAAAACAGTAGCAAGATTTACAAGGAAGAGAAAAGTTATAAAAGGCACTGTTCGTTCAAAGCAGAAATGATTCTAATTTGCTCCATAAAATTCCCTTTGAGTAGAGACATCCTCTACTTGTGTTGCAACACATTTCAGAAAATTCACATTGACATTCAAGTCTGAAGCTTTATTCTAAGCATGTTTAGACAATAAGCTTTCTCCCAAGGTGAGCTGCAGTTTATCTATATTTAACTTAGACATCAATATCAGTTATTATTTCAGCTCTTTCTCCTTTTTGCCCTCTACTGGCATGTCCTAAGACAACTTGCCAAGTCTTGTGGTTCCTCGTGCCACAAACAAACCATTCTTGTCAGAAGTAATCTCTCTCAGCTCTGCCCAGCTCATTTGTGTGCGATTTCCTGCTTATTTCTTCATTACTTTGCTAGACCTGGTCTTTATTAATGAAGGGACATCTGTTTCATTAAAGCAGGAAGATGCCTGCAAGGGAGATGGAGGGAAGGGGGGCGGGAGGTTGAAAGCAGAGGGAGAAATACATTAAGAGATGGAAAAACCTAAGATGTAATGCAATCTTATAGTGGGAATGTTTATTCATGTAAATGTAAAGTGTAGGAAAGAGTAGGAATGATCGGATACAAGCGGCAGTCACATTTGCTTCTTCTACTTTTTTTCCAAGTCAGTATTTCGGACATTTGAGCAATCTCAGGTCAGATTTTTTTAATTAACAAATTATGACTGACTCAAAGGGTCAACCTATACGTCACTGATCTTGTTCAGAGGTTTTGGTGGATGCAAATACTGTTTGGGTTTGGTCACTGGGGTTCCTATGGTGACTAGGGGTTATGACAACATATTGAAATGATATTTTTTGTAATCCTGTGTTTACCAATAGGATATCAATAGATAGAATCTGATTTGAAGGTGGAGCCAATGGGCCTTTGTAAGCTTAATCTAGTAGAAATGAGACATATTTTCATACTGCTGAACTAGAAATTTTAAGTGATCAAACTAAAAATTACAGACCCTGAGAGGGTAAAAAACATTTATTTAATTTGACTTGACTTGAATGCCCCTCTGTTAGAGTACATTGAGTACTTGACCAACTTCAGTCGAAAGTCCTTTTTAAACAGCTTTGCTAGCTTTTCACAACACACCTCAAAACAGCTACATGCATCACACTGGCCACACGTGACATTGCTTACACTGACTGAGGAAAAGTGCCACATTGACTTCATAATGACACCTCTACTTCTCATTTTGGCAATAAGCCACAATTTCAATGGGAGTCATAATTAATAGGCCTCAGGCTGTCCATAGGAATAATGTTATGTTATTTGGATACTGTACATTAACATTTATCTCACGGGTTTGCGGTACATTAATTTTACTTTGTCTCGGTCCCTTTGAGACATCATAGTGGGTGTCTTTGGCTGAGAGCAGGGTCTGTGTTAAGATGATTACAGTTCATGGTGCACTAATTGCATTGCTTCCATCAATAGTCTTTGCAGTTTTTTGATTCTGTGTAAATATGCTTATAATGTGAAGTTTGACCAGAAAACTACGACGCGATTCTATTTATTTTGAGCCTCAAATATTGTCTTTCAAAACCAAATGGGACAAAGACTTTTTATTTAACTTGTATTGCCATATTTTTCTCTTTCATTTTTTTTCTCTTTTAGCATTTATTGTCAATTTTTGAAAAACTTCAGTTAGCATTTCTCGTTCTATTTTTAAAAACTATTTTCCATTTTATTTTCAAATTTTTCCACCTTAGATTTTGTAATGTTTACGTTAGTGCTTTTTATGCAAGCCAAATTTGCATACAACAACAAATTGTATCCTCCCTGCATAGTATCACAGTAATAATTACAGTGAATATTTTAAACAGAAGCTGTTAAATTTTGAATATATATTGACACAGTCCATAGTGGTAAATGAACATCCCTTCTTTTGCGATAATACAAAGTACTGTGCTTCATTGAAACTCAAAAATCACCTTGTAAACTAAAGACCTCTTATATACAGTTATCATCTTTGACATCTGTGGCATGTAGCGTCCACTAACTATACTGTCATCTTTACCCAGCATATGTGTTGATGATACTGACACATCATATCTTGAATTAAAAACAAAGGAGTGGAAGAGAAGGTTTAAAAAATCCCACCATGGGCAAGAAGTCGAGGACCAAGGTCACACAGTGCCGTGTTAAGGATGACGAGGTCCTGCAAGGGGAGGAGGTGGGAGCAGGTTATAACTGACAGCTGTAATTGGGCTAATTAGAGAAACAAAACCATCAGCACCATGGGTAATGACCTGACCAGGCCAGCTGGGTTGATAGATAGAGTGAGAGCAAAGCAGGTAGGCAAATTAATTAGAGAAGAGGAGGGGTGTAGCCATGATGGATGGCTTAGATGGAGCGAAAGGGGGGAATGGGCGGGAGGTTTGTTTGATCTGCCAGTTGACACATACACTTGTGTGACCTGAATAAAATTTAGTAATCTCATAAAAGATGCTGCTCTATAATAGTTGACTTAATCACTTGCACTTTATGGTCTTCATTCAACCGCTTTGATGTAGGAAGATGGTAAATCATCATTTATTTAAAAATGGCCTTTATCAGGTGTAACATTGGCTTTGTGGTTAGCAGAATGTTTATGATCTTATGATGATTGTCTAGGTGCATTCTGCAATTGGCACATTTTTAAAAGTCAGCAGAGATAAATTCTTGGGTTGCAAACTGTTGAGCTAATTTTTACAGTTTTTATCTAAGTGCGAGTGGAGGCTCCACTGAATTCCCCACACCTTTTCCGACTCAATTACATATTTGTTTGTCTATCTCTGGGTGTCCTTTGTATGCATTGAAATCATTGCTTGTGCAACTGCTGACCTCTCACAACATGGATTTCCTATTTTTACAGTAATCTCTGGATTATTGCGACCTCACTTATCGCAAATTCACTACTTTGTGATTTTTTCCGCTATTAATTATTAAATTTGTTTTTTATAGGGTTGACCCTACTTATTATCGCGGGTATGTCTGGTCTACATTAACCGTCACATTCGAGGGATTACTACATTTAGAAACATGGGCCCAAAATGTTCTAATTTCTGTAAACCTGCTTTTAACAAAGATCCATTGACAATTTCACATACTGACACATCATGTAACAATTTGATTTTTAGTTGGCATCACTGCCAAAGTCTAGTTTGACAATATATGTCTTAGGCCCAATGCAACTTGGTTTCAATATATCAGGATGGAAGGTGTGAGCTCATGGCTATAAAACAACCTCCAAAAGTAGAAAATTCAATAACTTCATCGCTTGTCATTTACAAGCAGTGTAAGACAAGAACCTACAGTGACTATCCATAGTGTTAGTTAATCATTGTATTTAAAATTGGATGACTTGGATTGTGAGTAATAGACTTTATGGTTGAAAAGTTGGAAAAATACTTCATTCTGCTGAGTAAAAGAGAGTCATATATTCACTGAAATAATGAACAAAATATCGTGGCCTCATTTTATTTTGGACATCCTTAAGTAATTTGCTGCCACTGTTGGCGATAAATATCTAATGCGCTAGACCTCCCAGTTAAAATGGTTTGGATGTCTATCAGTGGCATGACCAGGTGAACGATTCATGGTTGAAGACATCACAAGTGGATAAAAATCCTTATTATTACATACTGTATCGTACTAATAGTTTAAAACAATTTGTCTCACAACAAATTGTTTTTTGTCTGCTGGTATTAAGATGCACTTAATTACATCTGCTATATTTCAGTGTAGTAAATTATAGCACACAGCAGGTCCAAAGGGGATAAGATTTTTTTTTAGTTCCTGTTTGTGCGCTTTGCCGTGTGCTTTCATGAAAGTGCACATGTGTGCATGGGAGAGCAAATTGTTCTCCACTACTTGAATATTTAACATTTCTAGTATATTCTCTTAAGCATTTCTTATGACTGTTCATGTTTATCACAACAACCAGTTTGTACCTGCTGGGACTGTCCTTACTTTGAGTTGAAAATGCGCCACACCAGATGACTAAATTAACATCATATTAATTAACATATTTCAGGAGGTATTGTGATTTCTTCCCCAAAATTAAAAACAGCATTTTATTTGCATGCCAGAGAAAGTGGTTAATTAAAACGTTTCAAACATCAAGAATGATCAAGAATGAATCATTTTTCTCCATATTCCTCATTTACGTGAAATTGGCAATTTTTTTGATCATTTTATCTAGGGAAAACTAAATATCCACCTCATTATACTGCCAACCCCAACAGAGATTTTGGATTTGACAGCAAAAGTTTTAGATTTGATAATTAGCAAGAAGTCATTTACAGTAGTAAGAATATTGTGTGTCCAGCCCGGAGAATGTGTGGAAATTCAGTAAGGCTAGAAATGTAGGAGAAGGAAACTGATTCATGTCGATGTAGATGGGAAAAGAAATTGAGTAGTGTGACACTATGCTTAATGTAATGAGTGGTTATGCCCCTTAGGTAAGATGTGAACTGGAAGAAAAAGAATTGTGGAAGGAGTAGTGGAAATAGTTTAGAACAACCCTGGTAGAAGGGGGACTCATGATTGGTGCATACTCTAAAGAAAACTCTGAAGGATATAAATTAAAGTAAAAATATGAATAGAGTTGTTATACAGCATATGATGGTAGTATCTAAAAACAACCCTTTTGGAGTTGAGGAAGCTTAAGATGACAAAAGAGTATGTTGTTTAACCTAAAACAACAAGACTCTTGGGCTACATTTTAGTGCTTTTACCTAGTACACCATTAAAGGGCCAAAAGCACTGTTGACATTCATTTTATCCCCTTCATAGCCCTTTGCCATACCCACTCAGAGCCATATAGGATTCACCGTCTTACCGAAAGAACCTTTGACAGAGGGTAGTAAGATTAGAGATAAGATAAGAAAGATCGAGGCAATAACCTCAGATGACCAACTATATCAACTGCACCACTGGTGCCTATCAAGCGAGACAGGCTCTTGGTGAACCATCAGAACTTCCAGATTCCTGAACCACCCAAGTCCAGGTGAGAGCAAAAGAGTGCTTTGTGTTATAGTAGTGAACGCTTGAAGGACACTAGTGGTGGCAGCCTGAAGTCCAAGTAAAATGAGATGTTTCAAGATGACATAAATATAAAATAAATTGCTTATGATTAATTACTATATGCCTTTTTGGAGGATAAAGAAGTAGATCTTTACAGTTTGGTCACTCAGGTAGTTAATTTTCATCAAGATGTTTAGCAGTTTAGGGTCAACGTGGATTGAATGTGTCATCGCACATCAGTCGTGATAAATTGAAGAGTGAAAAAGGGAGAAAATGAGACGGAAGACCTTAAGTGGCAATTATAGTAGACCAGGAAGTAGCAATGAATACTAAAGGAAAAACTAGTAAGGCATTAATGTGAATACAAAATGGAAACGCAACTTGTCCTGATGACATACTGTATTTGTGAAGGTATCTCCATACCTTCACAAGTAGATAGAAGATGCCCAAGGAAAAGAACCAAAGTGTAGTGGTGTCCATTTTTAAGAACAAGGATACACAAAGTCGTGAAAAAAAACTAGACAAACCTAGACCCAGGAAGGTAAGTGAGTGTTTGTGAGCGTCAGTATAGTTTATTGGCAGAAAGATTACCACAAATGCATTATTTCACTTCGGGATATTGATGGGAAATTACAGAAAAGGTCAAAGGAAACTATATTGTGTCTTTTCATCTCGAGAAAGATAGGGCTACTCGGCCAGGAACCGTGTTATAGGACATGGAGTTTAAGGCGTCAGGGATCAGCTCTGAGTTACTTCCTTTTTTAAATAATGATGGATTGGCTGGCATGAGGTTAGACGGGAATCCCCATGGCGAATGGTGTACACTAATGACATTGCTATCTGCAGCAAACACAGCGAGAAAAAGGAGGAATGTGCTAGAAAGGAGGGGAATAAAGATTAGCTGAAGAAGATTGGAAGTGGATGAAGCTGAGTCGTGACGCCTAATATAACAAGCCAAAAGAAAAAGAAGAGGTATGCCATATGTCAGGCTGTTAAATAAATCTGCCCTATGTCACAAGGAGGCCTCTTGGGCAAAACTTTCTTAGCTCCAAATACTAACGAAGCTTGCTTATTTGAGCAAGTAATCACCATCTTCTTGCGCCACACAATCACACAAATAACATAGAATACACATAGGAGAGCACACTAACACATTAAGCATGTGCAAGCTGTTGAAAAGGCAATTAGTTTGAGCTCTTCTCAGAGATGACACCCTGGGAGTTGCATGCTCTAACAAAAAATAAAAAGACAGAAATTATGTCCTTGATATGTTTCCAGTTGGAAATTAGTACGATGAATACAGTGGTAGTACTTAGCACACCTCTCTCACAGTTCCGAGCATTGTGGATCCAGTCCACAGTTTTCTCCTGTGGTTTCACTGGTTCTCTCCAGGTATTCGAGGTATTTTCTGCTTTCCAAAACACACTTTAGGTTAATTGGAGACTAAATTGTCCATAGGTAGGAATGTGAGACTTAATGGTTGTTTCTCATCTACTACCCGCACCAACAGGTAGCCCAGGTTTGGTAAAGACAGCAGAAAATTGGCAGTGTATGGACTGATTACAGCAATGCAAGGTAGAACACAACATAATGGTATGTTCTAAATTAATGGTATGGTATGTTATAACTGGCAGTATCTTTTTCCTTAAATGGTCCATTTGTATTGTATTGAATTAAATTGAATGCCTTTATTGTCATTATGCAAGTACAATGAGATTTAAAACTTGACCATGAAGTGCACAAATACTAAATAATCAATAAATTGGTAATAAATAAATAATTAGTCATTAGAAGCCATTTGTAATATCCTGACTTTGGGCAATAGAGGTAATTAGTTGATAAAAAAAATCATACCTTTTAATGTGACTTTAAAAAGAATGGAATAAGGAAAAAACCCTTAGACAATACTCCCATTATGTAAGACTAATAACCCTAACAGTATGGGAATTTCCCAGGAAATTATATCAAAATTATGATTATAATGCCCTGTTATTGACTGGCAACCAGTCCTTAGTGGTACCCTGCCTCTCACCTCCAAAGTTAACTAGGATAAGCTCTCACTCAACTGCAACCCTAATGGGTACGAACACTCCCCGTTTCCGATGGGATTGAGTCTATTTAATCCCTGAACCCAATGAGAACAGACTCAATGAAACTGGATAATTTACAGGTTCAATCGCTAGATTTTTCAACACCCATCTCCCAACTCAGTGTTTTCTGCGGTTCACTGGCGTTCAATTCAGGATGTCATTAAGGAATCCTGGGTTGGCAGTAGCTCACCCTCGAAACTCAGGCGAAGGGCTAAAGAAAACTGATGATTTTTAGCACTTTTTGGAGTGTTTGATGGAGTCATGTATATTGGACACACACAAAATGAAGGTTTACACTCACTGTGTTAAAGACAGGATATGGCCCCAAAATAACAAGGTGTTACAAATAAATTATTTTCAAATATTTTATTCTTATTAAGTTTTTTTTCTAAATTCATGTAAACCAGGCCATCATTGGTCTGCTTTAATTCAAGCACATTGAAGCCAGATGGAAAGATTACCATGTTGTCTTTGAACACAGTTAATCATGCTTCGGGGGTGTCAAGAGGATAGAGATTAGGAGAAATCGCATGGAGAAACATGTCAGGACTATGGGGACTAGTTATCTGAAAACGGAATACAGCAAACCGGTTGCAGTGGTTGTATTACGGATTCTCATTTAGCAACCTAGCACCCTTGTGCATAAACGGTCTTCCATACAGTAGATGTGTCAAAATAGATTATTTTTTCATGACATTCAACTTATTCTCTGTCAAAAAATATTGCAGTCACTTTGAAGTGTCCTAAGCATTGTGAGGCTGGCTGCTGTTGTACACACTTTTGGTATCTAGAACCCTTTGGAATTCCAATATCACTGAGTTTGATCAAAAGATGCAAATGCGGTATTGTTAGGTGGCTACTTTGTCATGTTCTATTGACTCAGCTGGAGCCTATCCCAAGCAACAATGAGCACCAGGCTGGCGACATCCTGAATTGGTGGGCAGCCAATCACAGGGCACAAGGAGATGAACAACCATTCACCCTAATACTCATACCTAAAAAAATATTTATTTTTCAACCAGCCTACCCTGCATGTTTTAAAATACCCACATTTTCAAATAAATTCACAATTATTCATTTTAGCGATTACAATCAAATTTTTCTAAGAAAATGTAACATATATTTCTGCCCTTATTACCCATCATGCAATAAAAAGTATCCTATCATTCCATATAGTGTGAGCACACTTTAACCCCTTGCTTTGCTTGTAGGTCATCTGACAATATAGTGTAGTTTATGTCATGGCCTGTGATGAAATCTGCGGGCGTCTTTGCTGTGAGAGCAAAAGGGCGACAGTGATTTGTTCAACACTAGTGGGGCGTCAAGATCACATTTTCCACTTTCCCTCATCTTCATTACACCGTAAAGAGCATATTAAATCATACGTGAGCAACATGTCAAGACAGCTTTATATATATATATATATATATATATATATATATATATATATATATATATATATATATATATATATATATATATATATATATATATATATATATATATACACACACACAAAAGCATAACAAGTGTTGTCAAGGCGACACAATTTTCAGTGAAATTAAATGAGGTGTGTGTTAAAGTTGCATGAATATTAATGAACAATGCAGCACGAATCGGCACACTGTAGCTGCATCACCGTTCTTAGAAAAGAGCAGTCTCAAAAATTAATTTAAAGGAAAAAAAGGTTTGACATCAAATAAAAATGTTTACATGTATCTACTGGTGTGCGGATGGATGGTAGTGGTACCTGCTCAAAAGGCACTGTGCTCTGACTGGACAGATCACCATTGTCTTTAAAAATGTGCTTTCTGCTGCACGTACAGTTGTCCAAATTTTCAACTACACATATTTATGTATACTCTTACGTTTGAACTACTTGGAAGGAACTGGGACAAATGAGAGATTATTGCTTTATCAAGGATAAAGACCAATGTCAGCCTTCTCTCTAGGTAGTTACTTGGATCGCTTGCCCTGTTGCAATGTATGGTCACTAGACACAAGAATTCATGCATCATTCATGCCATACTTACTGGATTTAATTTGATTGTTTTCCACTAGTCAGTAAAGGCATCCCATGCTGCAACTGTTCTAAACAAATTGTGTGTTACTCGCGGTGGCAGCCCCTAAAAATCAAAGTCAAAAGTCGATAGATTTTATGGCCTAATCGTGTTTTCACAGGGATATTTACCACAACCTATTTCATTTCTCGTACAAATTTAAGTGTACTTTACCATGATAAGAGGAAAAATTTGTTAGCCCGGTGCATTTGACTAGAACTATTCAAAACCTAAACAAGGTTGATTTTTTCAAGCAAGTTATCCAGTGCGTTATTCAAATACTGCCAACTCGTGTGGTAGTTCAACGTACTGTATCTGCCAAAAACGAGGCTACAAATGGGATGTGGTGCAGAAACAATGACAATACCCGTGTAGAATGTAGGCTAATGATCTCCGTGGCTCCTCCATGAGAAAGGATTCAATTATTCAGAACAAAAATAGTTCATTAAAACGTAATTAGAACAAAATAACTTTTGCAAACTCATTTGCCTCACCCAGCCTCATTTGGAAGAACAAAAAAAGAAAAAAAAACTAATTTGCTGGGTTCTTTCCAGGAGCAGCAGCAACACAATTGGTGACTTGTCTTGTGCTGGTTGCAGTATAACTGCATATGTTTTTTGCTCCCCAAAAAATCTTGAATTATTGTGCAAAAAGTTGCTTGGTGTTAATAATTAATTCTCTGATACGTGGGTGACTTTGCCTTCTTTAGAGAATCAGTTTTTGGATTTTACCAAGACAGTTTGCTTTGCAGCAGTGAATGCACAAAACCATGATGTAGATACTCATTTCATTAAAACGGAATATGTACATCCATCTCAGTTGTTATTATGCTTTTTTAAATTTATAATCTAAGACCCCACTTGAGGAAATCAATATAGCTCTATTGGCCAATGTATTTTAATGTATTTACTTATGTGTACCAGAACAAACAAAGCACGTCACACACAATGATATCCCCACTGACAATCATGAGTATCTTCACATCAGGTTTTGAATCATAAATATTGAAGCATAAAATGCAATTCAACTAAAATAAGAAGAAATTTCCCTCACACTGTGGGATGAATGCTTGGGATAATCTCTCATAGGCACTCATTAAACATGTTTTCTGTCTTTGCCCATAAAAGAAGAAAACATTGTGTTGTACTATATTTGAACAGGTTTCTCGAGGTCATCATAGACAGACAAATCTATGCTTTTGATCTAAAGCTGTCGCTTTTCACTCGAGTACAATTAATCATAAGTTGTTGCATGCTAGGTGAATATATTGTGTAAGATTATTGTTCTAGAAGGGGGGTTTTCAACAGCAATGCTATGACACATTGATGGTTCATTCACACTCGAGATTCTTTGACTTGAAATTTGTGGTTTCCTTCAGTGGTATTGCAGGGATAAAGGGTTAAGTTAATGCATGTAGTGTTTCATTTGTACATGTCACATCTATTGTGTAGAGTTAAAAATGTTACCAGGATATTCACATTAAAACAGAATTAAAGCAAAATTATTTAAGAGGTAAAGTAGTCTGGTACAGGCACAAAATAAACACAAATCATCGTGGAGTGACCACACCAGAGATGACAAGAACAATATTTGTTAAAGATGCCATCTTCGCCTATGACAATCGTCTATAATCCTGTGCATGGAATTTGTTTACAACATAGGGTTACAGAGCTAACTGGTTATTATAACCATCCCAAAGCAAAACAATACATTGTTCGATTAGTAGATGTTACAATGTAGGGCAGGGGTGCACAACTCTGGTCCTCGTGGGCCTCTACTCAGTCTGTTTTCTATATCTCCCTCTACCACGCCTGAATCAAATGATCAATTCATCAGCAAGCTGCCAAGAAGCTTGGTAATCATCCTGATTGTTTTATTCAGGTGTCTTTGTTGAGGGAAACATGGAAACTAAACTGGTTAGGGGCCCTTGAGGACCGGAGTTGGGCACCCCTGAAGTAGAGAGTTGTCCCATCCACTCACGGAATTATTGATGGTGACTTTTCTTGTTCTTCTACATGTTTTGAACTAGAAAACACTTGTTTTACTTTGAACGTTTGAAGAGAAAGAGAGCGAGAGTGAGAGAGCATGGTGTGTGGGGGAAGATTAGACCCACTTTTGTTTCTTTGCTAGCTATTTAGTGGATGTCTGCTTTTATCTTCCTCCTTTGGTTTACTAATTATCTTTCATTTTCATCTTCACTAACTCAGCTTTCTCACTTTATCCTCCTCCATCTGACCATCGCCCTACTTGCCCTTCTTTTGTTGGAATATCAAAGCTCTATTTGTTTGTTTCTGGACTTTTTGTCCGTCATATTGTGTGTTTCCTCACCTCCCACTGCTTCACCATCCACTTGTTCATTTTCTTGTCACCATCATCCCACTCGATTTGGGCATTGTCCAGGAAACATTTGCCCAGGCTGGTGGTCTATGATTTTTGCCATCATTGCACTCACGCACCTGTTGGGGTTTAAGCATCCAAGTCAGCACCTCCTTCCTGAGAGCCTTCTTAAAGATTTCCTGTTCTCAGTGTGACTCTGGCACACATATTTGCCAAACCACCTCTTTTAATTCTGTGTTGGACGATTTGAAGGCCCCCTCACTAAAAACTTTACACTTGACTCAAAATGCTCTATTCAGATTATAACTTAAAGGATGCATTGTGCATTTTTGGCAGTCTGAACTGTTCCCACTGTCTCCCAGATTTTAATTGCTTCCATCACACAGATTTTTGTATATTTCTGTAATTGGCACATGCCAGACCTCACCTGGTCTCATAAAATGCTGGCAGCAGCAAGTCCGCCTTTAGCTATGCAGGCCACCAGTTGCAAAGCTCAAGGATTAAACAGATAAGCGAGCATCTTGTACTTGTTTATGGACATTGAACTTCAACGTCCCATTTTGAGTAGATAGCAGATAAATACCACATACCACTCGAAGGAATAATTTTAGAGAAATAATACTTTTCTATAGGGTACACAACTTTACAATTTTTTTAAAGCAAGACTTGATCCCTATTCGCTAAAAAACTACTAGAACAAATATCTCTTTCACAGTATTTGTAGCACAAACAGTTGTAGAACAGTGACTGTAGTTTGCAATATTCATCTTTTTTCTGTGTACTATAATTGGTGTTGACTGATGTTTGGATGCTATAATAATGATTGTAGACCACCTTTAGTCTCATATTCCTTCCAAAGGTTCCAATTCCGATCCGTTCATCTACAGTATATTCTATATGACTTGTACAATGGTAGCGTCACAAGGTAGCTGGTGCCTTACTTAGCCTTAGCTTTCAACAGTTAAGAGGCAAGGTACACACTTCATTGGTTTCCAGCTAAACAAGGCATATTTGGACAACTGTTCATTCACAAATTAAGCTCAATGCAGATTCTCTATACACCAACAGCCCCCACCACCATATTTGTATTTAATTTTTGAATATGGAAGTTCCTGGAGTGAAATGCTCTCACAGAGTCTCATTTAGAATCCCAAACCTTTGGTCTCTATAGCCAACGTGCTAACTACTTTTGCAGTGTTTCAATTGCTTATATCCTGAAGCTTCATGGAAGCCTCTCCTTATTGTGTAGTCTTTCAGCTGTAGCAGTCTGTCATCAATCCTCCAGTTGTCAGGGTTCGCTCGTCCCTGTTAAACGCTAGCATTCACTCGCACCGTGTTACATAATTTTGAAGAGGAAGAAAAATAAATAAACAACAAAATGAAGGGCGGTAGCGGAGAAGGTGTGAGACGTGTGAAGAACCGAGGCCAAGCGACAAGAATAAAGAAAAACCGAGAGAAATAAAGCCCACAGAGCAAAGCTTCTGTCAGTAACATACCCACTTACAGTTCTTAGAACTCATCCTGGTAAAGTTAAACTCCTCTTATAAGATAAACACCCACGGGTATTACCACTCAAAAGTGTGTGCTATGCTTGAGTGAGTTCAAAAGAAACTTTATTCAGAATTGACAGTGTTACCAGTGTAGAACCTTTAGCATTCTATTAAATGGGTTTCACTGGTTACAATTCTCATTTGTTGTAATTCATGTATGTTATTCAACTATAAACCAATTGTAGTCACCTACTGATCTAACCTAATTCTGCACTTAAGTCATAGTCACTCAAAATGTTTCTTTATTTTATGCCTTGGTTGTTCATTTTTGTCTCTTTATTAACAGTTTGGTCCAATTTTTCACATATTTCCATCTTTTAATCAGCTATTTTGTCCATTTTTGATGTTGGCGAACCCATTGATTGTGCGTTATGAATCACTAACCTACATTATCACATTAGTAAAACTATAATTAAATGAAAAACAATTGAATGAAACAATTACATAGGAAAATAAATAAATAAATATGTTGGTTAATGGATGTGCTTTTCTGTCCAGCAACCACTAATGCAAAATACGTCAAATACTGTAGGTGGGAAGCATTTTCTCCGCTAAGAGGAGGTTTGCAGCGAGACAGCTTGTTCGAGGAGATGTCGTGGCAGTCTCAATCTTTACTCTTTTTTTAAAGCACAAACAGATGGACGAAAATGCTTGACACCTGTCATGTAAGATCCAAATCATAGACCTTTAAATAAAAAAGGTTTCTCAATATCACCAGCTGACAGTCTGATCAGGCCATTGGGAAAGGGAACAAAGCGAACAAATATAAATGGATTTATGGAAGACACAAAAGAAACACTATCGCTGGACAAGGTATTTTGACAACTTGCCCATTTTTCCTGTCTTTTCTTAACAACCATCACACATGCTCTCTCAAAGCATGGTTTGTGAGAATCCAATTTCTATGATCCGAACGGAATTATCTAATTTAGTAACTGATCTATCTCATAAATACACTCAGGGCACAAAAGACAATTTTACAACTGGATACACTTTAATGGGTTTCCTCTTTGATACAAAGTGACAACTCACTTCAAATATAATGGGAGATAGAAGAAGACATAAAAAAACAAAGAAAAAAAGAATTGAAAGGGTGGGAATTAAAGGGATGTAAAATCTGGAAAATTGCAGTCCAAAGATCTTTGTGATAGATAAAAAGCAGGAGGGCAATAGAGGGACGTTGCCATAGGCTGTTATCCTCCCACTGTGTTTTTTTTTACTGAGGTAAACCAACAAGTGCTGTATGTGTTGTTATGGCCTTGAGAAAGCCAGTGTGCTTAGATTCTCCGACTTTATTTGATTGTCTAGTGGAAAATGGATCCAGCCCATTGTGGGTGTGAGAGATGGTCTGGATGTCTGCAGGCATTCTTAAGCTATTGCAGGCCGTGGTCTTTGTTATCCTCATCTCTTTATATACCTGTATTGTTACAGTGACATTTAGCTACAATATTCTAGTAAGAAAAATGCCTACCATATTTTCACCTTGAATGCTGTTGACCATCCTATTGATCTTTAGGGGGTGAAAATATATTACTCTGCCAGAACAGAACACGACACAATTTGACTTTAACCTGTACTGAACAGATAAGGGCATTAACATGGAAATTGCAACTCTACTTATGAAAAATTCAAGTTACGAAATCACTTCTAGAACTAAATAATTTTGTGGAAAAATCACTATATTGGTAGCACTCCTTTTTGTAGATTTAAAAAAAGGAATGTTTTCTGTAGCACTCCTCCTGATGAAGATTATAAAGACAACAGCCAAATGCACAATTTCATTTTAAGTTAAATAATAGAAACATGTTCAATTCAAATCGTTATTTTTCTGTGGTTTTATGCCACACAGTTATTTTTGACAACATTCAGTTTCTTTCACATCAGAACATGTAGGAAAATATGGTAAACCAATGGAACATCGCAATCGTCAATACTTTTTGAATTTTTACTGTGTGAAAAGTTGTTTGACAAATTTTATTCATGGAGAAAACTATTGAATGTGACAAAATCACATTATAGAATTTTTAATCTCCACTTTATCTCAGTGAGAACTTCTCAACTTTTTGTGTCCAGTGTGATTACGATTCTGTGCCTCCGTAGGGTATTGAGTCATGGTGTGTGATTGATGATACTACTGTTTTGCTTTCACTGTTCTCCCCGAAGTGCCACGTACCACATGCAGTGCGTGTTGTTTGAAAGTCATTAAACTTGAGACAGAACGATTCTTAGTCTCAAGGAGCCCTTGTCCATTTGTACAGTTAAAATGCATTATTTAGAATTAATCAGCCTACTTTTGGACGCACTGTGTCAATATTTGAGAGGTGTGCACCTGAGACAGCACACGTGAGTTTGTATCAGTTCTACTTTTTTTTCAACCTTCTGTCACTCTCATCGTGTTTTTTCTGCATCTTTGATCACCTTCTCACCAATCTGTCATTGCCCCTCCTGTCCTTTCCATCCTTTGACTCCATTTGTTTACACCTCTCTTTTCATTGCACTTGACCTTTTGCTTTGTCTCCATCTGTCTCTGCCTATAACACACAAAATACGCACTCCCGCACAGCTATACCGCAGCTTTTACTTTGGATATCTGGACTGTATCTAATATATGGAACATCTGTTTCTTTCATTTATTCTGTAACTTGGTGTAAAACTGGAAAATTGTGCAAGATAGACTCTTTGGCCTTATGCCTTGTTGCAGTCGAGAAGAAAAAGACAGCTTTGGCTGGTACATCACATGATGAAGTTGTACTTTTAGTTGTCACAGCCTTTAGTAAAGACGATGCATACTGTTTGCAGCTAAGGCCAATTAAACTCAAGAAAATGAAAACAAAAATAAAAGCCTGGCTGTCAGATGCACGTTAGGCAAGAATGTGCGTTTTGCTGCAATGATTTGTATAATGAAACAGAAAACTCCTGGAACTCTTATAGACTCACTTTGTCAAGATTCGGGCCTAATTAAGCCGTCCCACATAAACTGACAGCACGGCATTGTCCCAATTCCTTAGAGGTTCCAGTGTGCCCCCTCATTGCTTTCACTCATCTTAATGAGACAAATCCGTCTGTGTTAAGTTTTGCCATGTGCGTCCCCCAATCAAGACACATTAGCAAGTACCTGACGCTCAATAGTTCATCCACAGTGTACTTCATTCTCAACTATCAATCAAAGTAGAAATAGAGGAACCTGTTAAAGTACCTGAATGAGGAGGTAGCCGGGTGTCACTACAAGGAACCCGGTACCATCTGATTGGAAGTGTTATTTTTAACAAACTGCTGGCAATAGTCATTAAATCAGGTGAAAACATTTGATGTGTACTTGATGTAATAAATGCGAATATTCCAGCAAATTAGTCAAAGAACAGGATGGATTGGATGGATGCTACTACCAGGTTTTTAATTTGGCCATCATGCCATGCACTAGCATGCAGTTCTTCTCCATCTGATGTACCTAAAGTAGATACTAAATGGGAGCAGGTCTGAATTAAAATATTTGTTCATTACCCGTAATTAGCTTTTAAACCTTTTATTATTATTTTTTGGTGTACCTACAGTATATCTGAACCGGGTACACTAAAAAAGACCAGTCTACCAATATAGCTAGTACTTTTGTTGTGTCTTTTGTTCAGAAGACTGTGGATGTGCTTTTTGCTGGTAAGTCTTGAACTCCATTTGGATTTTTAAATGCTTCTGTCAATAGTCAAGACAGACCATGCATTGCTGTTTTCCTTTGTGCCTCGAGGTAAAAAAAATGCAAACAAAACAACAGCAAAAAAACTGCGTAAAGTGGAATTGGTTTTACACTATATTGCATGTTCAAATCATACTTGAATATCACTGTACTTGGTCAGAAAAAGAAAAAAAATACTAAGAAAAAAGTTAGTAATATTTCTATTAGTTATAAGTCTTAAATGTTATGGAATTAACATTTAAACTAGATGGTAGTACAAGGTTTTTAAATTGATAATTTAAATTTGTATGATAGTACTCAAACCTGTCTATCCGTCAAGCTTTGAGCGTTTGCCTGCCTTTTTTCAAATTCATCCTGGTCATATCACTCTCAAGGCTATGAATCAATGCTGTTCTTTTCTTGAGAAATTTTGCCTTTTATCTGTTTAGGCCTCATCAATTCATGAAGTGGAACTGCCACCGATTCTGCACAATGAGAGGTCATAACCAAACCATGCAAATTAATTGGAGACTGCACCAAAATTGGAGCCCTTATTTACAATTTTAATTTGTCAAATAACTGTTTCCTTTTCATAAATAGGTATTTTTATTATATTTTATACATAACATTCCAACGTTCTTTATCAAAATCAGATGATATATTTTATATTCATGAATTGAGTTATGAGCTTGGTTATGGAAAAATTAAACTCATTCGTCAATGTATTTAGTAGTTTGCTGTGTGATATTCTTTGTAAAATATGGGTTTTTGTAGTGTAATTTGTGAGTGAGGATAGAGGGAGAGTGGCCGTGAGGAGCTTCGTTTCATAAGAGAGATGCGTGCAGTGGAGCATGAAAGGAGAACAGGTGGCTTCTGTTTCTGCCGTCCAGCTTTATTTGCCATCCTTCCCGCTGCGTCCGGGGAGCCAGTTTGATGCCGCCGCTTTGCGAGTTCATGCAAAACTTGTGCTTGCTTGTGTTGCCTGTTCTCTGTGTGAGTGTGTGTGGCTGTGTGTTCTTTAGTGAGCAGGGTTCCGCTTGGTTTAGAAACAATTAGAACGAGCTGCAGGAGCCTAGAGAGCCCTGGTTCTCCAAATGTCACCCAATTAACAGTTGAACAGCGAACACGCGAGCAGCACACTCCCTCTCACTCTAATTGTTGCGTCTCTCATCGCACTCGGGAGTCACTACGTCTTCCCATCCAAAAACACATTAACGTCACAGTCAAGAAGACAGGTTGAAAAAAAAAAAAGTTCCTTTTGTCCTTTATGCTGTTTAGAATCAAGACCATGTATGTTATAGCATCTGTCATCTTAAGGGTATTGTAACCGGGATAGAAGCTGCCTTAGACAAAAGACCTTTCATAGACATTTCTGACATTGGAAAGACTCTTGAAACTCACTAATCAAGGTTATTTTTAGCCAAGTCCTGTGCCAATTGACTGTAAACATGTGCACGTTTGTCATAAGGGTCAGCCTGATGGTGACAGAAGCGGGACACTGGCTATCATGTTAATCATGGGACCTTGTATAGAAATCTACAGTATCATGTGACAAAGTAGCAGAGTGCTTTTCTTTACCACCACGCACAGTTAAGATAACACTAAACATCTATGTTAGATACAAAATCTGACTTGGAAGACAATTATTTGTAAAAGCAATTTTGGCACATATTTTTCATTTAGGTTATGTTATACTCAACAGTAGAATTGCATGTCCATCATCAGAACATGGTTTTATGTTGAATACAAGTGGGATGCGAGCTATTCATTCAGGATAGCAGACCATTTCTTTTGTTGTGTTTGCTCGTCATCTAATTTCCATTGCGTAGTGAATAATGGCAATTTGTATGGTACTCTCATTTTCTGAACCGCTTATCTTCACAAGGGTCACAGAGGGGTGCTGGAGCCCAGCCCAGCTGACTTCGGGCCACAGGCGGGGGTCACCCTGAATTTGTGGCCAGCCAATTGCAGGGCACAAGGAGATGGATAACCATTCGCGCTCACACTCATACCTAGGGGCAATTCAAAGTGTTCAACCAGCCTACCCTGCATGTTTTTGGGATGTCGGAGGAAACCAGTGTACCCACGCAAGCTCAAGCTGAACATGCAACCGCCACACAGGACCCATCTGGGATCGAACCCTCGACCCCAAAACTGTGAGGGCGACACACTAACCATTTGTTCGCTGTGCCGCTGGATACGAGCACCCGTAGTGAAAAGTTTTGAGACACTTCACCATTGAGCAGAATGAGAAAGTGTCTCAAAACTTTTATGGCGGGTGTAAATCTGCCGGTCCTAACCTATGAATATTAATTTATTCTGCTTTCTGCCTACTTTCTACAGCCTCACTTCTTTTGTTTTCCTTTCCTTAAACCTGACAACACTGAGCAAGAAGCCATTACATTTTTTAAAAGGATGTTTTCTTTATGGTTGTTTCTCTCAGGCCATCAACCTTCTAGGGCAGTCAGGCCCTGGCAACAACAGCAGCCCGCCGTACCTAAAGGATCGAAGGGCAGCGCGAGCCGGAGTTGCTCTATCTCTTCTGCCTCTCGCAGGGGACCTCGCTAACATCCCCCGCCACCCACTGTTCCTCGGTTCCGCCAAGGAGGAGAACCACTGCAACCCGCCCGTCGGCGGCCCAAACACGGCGCCTCATTTCTTCATTCCTGCCGTCCAACCCCGCGGAATGTCATCTTTAGCCAGCAGGCAGCCGGAGAGGGTGTCATCTTCCTCTGAGTCCTTAGGAGGAAGTTTGGCATCTCGCAAAGGGGAGCATCAGCAGACCAGCCATATTCCACGGGCAATGGGCGCTTCCTCCTCCAGCCTGGCCAGTAGGGGGAGCATCTCTTCGTCAGGCACCACCTCACCCCAGAACCCTTCCTCCACCTCCTCTTCGTCGTCCTCCACTTTGTCGCCCTTCACGGGGCGTCTGGGGCAACCACCCAGGGGTCCGTTGTCCCTAAAAAGCTACTCTCGTAAAAACGTCTTCCTCCAGCACTCGCTGCACACCTCCGACCTTCAGACGCTCACACAGACAGACGCTTGATTGCAAGCAGACAAATCCTTCGCTCTTTTCACATAGTCGCAAAAGAAAATGGCGCACAAATTACAGGAATGCTCTACGTGACACTCCTGGAACTCTGAAAACAAAAGAAAAAAAAGTCCAAATTTATGTTATCGCAATCACGCAAGTATTTGATCTATCATTAATGACATTTTGTTCAACCACACCAGAAAACAAGATGAACTATGAGTGAAATTCTCCTGAAACTAACAAGACAACAATCCTGGATAAAACCTGTCTGACATTTTATCCACTAAATCTCTCTTTTACACACAGAAACACAAATCCACAAAAACCACTTGTCAGCGCTCCCACGTGGTGCCATGCCGACAGTTGAGATATGCTTACACCCACACAAATACACAAAAAAGTACACACGCATACAGCTATCCTCATAGACGACTAACAGGAAACATAATGAACCTCAACCTAAAATGATGTTTATGTAGATTTTTTTGTAAACTTATTTGCTGATGGACTCTTTTCAGGAATACACACTGTGTCTCACGTTGCCAAAATATATGCATCACCTCCTTCATGAATGTGATACCTTCATCTATCAATTTGTCTTTCATTTCTTCCTTTCTTTACCCACTTTGTGCATGCTGCTGCTTTAGCATACGTAAGATTGCTGATATACTATTAACATTCCCGTACATACAGTTTAAGGTAACGTCAGCAAAAAAGGAGACTGGGATAAGGAAGACGGTACTGGGACTCAAAATCACCAAATGACAAACCTAAAGGTAATCTGTCGTTTTTAAAATATTCTCTGTAATCATGACATTAATATGCGTTATTTTTCAGATTTGCAGACAGTATAAATTACTGCCACTACCATCACTATAGGAACAGAACCTTATTGTGAACTAAAGGTCGCACAGAGCGATTAAAGGATATTTTTCAGTTAGTAAAGCGCCCAGAAGAATTCACTGAAATTCTTTCTAATAAATCGAAGACTCACCACCAGACCTGATAAATTTTACTGTTTTGATATATAAAAAATTATAATGTAGAGTTCATGTCAAGCATACAGAACCTAAGATTGAATCCTTGTCTGGTGTTTGCATGTCCACCTTTGCTTTACATACACCACCCAAAAACATGCATGTTAGAAGACTACATTTTTTTGTAGGTGTGACATTAACCTTGAATGCTTGTTTTGCCTTTCTATGTCCTGTATTCTGTTGCGACTATTCCAAGGTGTTCACCTTAAACCTGAATGTGAATTAATGGAAAAATGGACAGATGTTTTCCCCACCACTGGTTTTATAATAGAAGTAGTAATTCAGAGTTCATGTCACTGATAATGCAGGGAATTAAAAAAAAATAAAAAATAAAAAAGGGAGGTGGAGAGATGAAGTGAGAGAAACAAATAAGCTGTTCCACAGTTTTGTTGCTTAATTTTAACTCTTTAACAAATTCTGTACAATCAAGGGATGGTATTCTTTTTCCTTAACCCCACAAAAAAGCTGCATTTTCTACTTTCCAAGCTGTTTTTGGCCAGTCATTCATTCCAGAATGTCAAAACATTTACAGATAACAAGTGTCTTAGTTTTCAAACTAATTAATTTCGATACAACATACCATTTGTGTTTTTTTATACCTCAATCTAAAGAATTGACGTTTACCATGTCAACAAAGAAGTGCAGAAAATTATTATATTTATTATTTAAATAATGGCGCATCAAAAATTTGGAGGTAGTAAGATTACGGCAGCATTAACTTGAAATAATTTTGTTGTAGTTTGTTTGTTTTCAATTAAGTATTTTCCAATACGGCACTATGTCCTACTAGTTCGCACATCCTCCTCAGAGTTCTTTTTCATTTTTTTAAAATGCATTTATTTTTTTTAATTTTTTTTTAAGTTCTGAGGTCTCAAATCCAGGCTCCAGCAATCCTGTGTGGAGTGTGCATATTTTTTAGTTTTCCCCTATATTCCAAAAACATGCATGTCAGGTTCATTGAACACTCCAAATTGTCCATTGGTGTGAATGTGAGTGTAAATAGTTGTTTGTCACTATATCCCCTCTAACTGGCTAGTTACAAGTTCATGGTATATTCTGCTTCTTGACCAAAGTTGGTATCGGTGGTGCAAAGATATAAATAACTTAAGAATATTTGAAAATGTATTTCATTCATAAGTATACTAAATCCTTATGGAATTATCAAAGGTCAATGATAATTAAATTAAATGAATTTGAATGATTTTCTACAGAACACGCGCTTTCAAATTAGAACAACTCAGGTTGGCCAGCGTTAGGTTGGACGCAGTGATTGCACTGTCATATGATACCATATTCATGCAAGTTGTGTGTTTCCAAAATGATGAAAGTTGATCAGGTTTATGAAAGCAGCAGTTATTTTGATTTGATCTTAAAACCTCATTAGTCTGGATCAATTTTTTCATTAAGTAAAAGGTTACACGAGACTGCTATTTTTGCTCGGTATTGTATATTTTGCTCCTGGGTGCCAGAAAGCCTTCCCCTGATCGCTCTGAATCGGCTTGATTCAGCCCTGCTACTCCCTCTCAAAACTACCTACAACACATCTCATTGAATTCTCTAGAATCTATACGTCCTTATTGGTAGGAATATTTTTGGGAATGCCATTGCCTTATTTATGTTTAACTCGAACAATCACTCAAAGGACAATAATAACGATGATGTTGCAGTTGTGAATTGAATCAAAAGTAATGTTATTTTACCTTTTGAAATGTCGCTAATTGTAAGATTTTACCTTTATTTTTGCTCTATAAGTTTATTTTTACCTGCTTTTTTTGGCTCTGAATCATGTTCTGAATTGTAAATGCCTGTACATGTATAAATATGATCCTTATTAGATGTGCGAAACATCCGTCCACAGGCAGTTAGTGTATATGTCATTCAAAAATGGATAATCATAAATAATTATTGCAGTAATAACTTATATGTACATGCTCTTCTGAAGGCCATTTTTTTGCACTTTAATTCCGTGCAAGCTTGAAGCACTAAATTCATTCTGAAACATTAGGAAATGTGTGTTTTGTAGATTATTCCTCTTGCAAAAAAAACGTCCATATTTCGCTGGGATAAGCACCAGCACCACCACGACCCTCTTTAAGATAAGCGGCATGAAGGTAAATGAATAAATGAATACATTAATATCGTCCATTGAATAAATGCCCTATTTAGGGATTTGTGGTACACAGTCCAAAAATATGTATTACAAATAAAGCATTGTTCAAAAGGGGAAGAATACTCAACATACTTTAAAACATCACAATCTAAAATGCCAAACTCGTCACAAGACAGATCGCATAATGAGTGGAAAAGATTTGCTGTGAGCTGCAAAGCCATCCCTCAGTGACATTCTCAATTAAATGTTTATGAAGAAGACGACAGAAAATTAAACATGCCTTTTACTCATATGTTTTTAGCTTTTTAACTTCAAAGCATGGTTAAAACATCAATTTCCTCTTTTTTTTGTTTATTTACTGAAGCTGCTTCATTCCAGTTGTGGTTAAATTATGGGTATTTTATTTATACTGTAAATCTTTCACAAAATGTGATAAACATGTACATGTCTGTCATTTTCGCTGCTTATATAATTGGGCGGATTGAGATATGTTGTATTTTGGGGCTTGTTTTGGTCACATCAATATTTTATGGCAGAATTTTTGCTCCACTGTCTCTGTTCTTATTAATATTTAATGCTATCAAATCAATGAAAACACTTGAACTGATTTGACTGCACTTGCAAGCTGTTTTTTGGTCATTTTTACATAATGTTAGTTGTTCTGAATGACTGGTATAACAATAAATGGTGATTTACCTGAAGAACAACCTTGAATTGTCGGTCCAGGCCAATGGATGTCAGGATTAGTTTTGCTGAAGGTGTTACGCTTCAATATTTTGGTCCCGATTGCAGTAGCTTTGGGCCAAAATGTACATGGTGTTCCTTTATTTACTTTTGCAGCAAGTTCCCAATCCGTTTTCTGCCTGTTATTGTAAAACACAAACAAAAACAGGATGAAAAAAATGGCTGCATGGGATTTCACTCACTGCAAAAATGTATGAAGACAGACACGTCTTCAAATTATATGCCTACCGTGCAAGCATGCAAGTGCTCGGACCTCATCACTCAACCAGTTAATTCAACACAGGCTTCGAAGAGTGCTTTCATACAATTTAAATGGTCTTACAACAGCTTTAATTTGCCTTGAAACTTTTAGAGACTATAGTTTGTGCGCTGCAAAAGAGGCCATTCAAAATTAATGTTGTGCTTGAAATTTTAAAATGTTTTAGTTAATTTCAATAGAGATGAAAGCATGGCATGGAACAGCTCATCACCCAAAAAAGGCGGAGGCGGACATGACCAAAAACAGGTCATCACAAGTGCAAAAAAAATTACCATAGCACAATAATAGGCCCCCCAAAAAGACAATAGAATATACTCATGAAAAATAAGCCTGTTTAGTAGTTATAGTTGTAGTAATACTATATATATCTACAAATTACTAAACTACCCACAAACTACTGAACTGTACCCACAGATTATTCATCTGGAGCCCTACATTATGAAACTAACCACAGTTTAGTCATCTGTACCCACATATGACTAAACTACCAACACTTTACTAAACTGTACCCACAGTTTAGTTAGTATTAGTAGTAGTAGAAGTTATTAGTTTAGCTTAACTGTGGAGACTGTTTTATAACTGATCCACTAAGTTAAGTCTATAAATGAAAATACTAATATATTGTTAAAATAGTAACAGGAATAGTATTTATTTCTGTCAATATTGTAGGTGTTATGAAAAAAATGAATTTTGTATAACTTAATTAGTCAAAAAAACTGGTCCGTACAACTAGTGATTTAATTGTTGTGATTTTAAATCCAGCCCTTTGTTTTCAATATTCAGGTCAAGTGGATAGCTTGCACTTTGTTTAAATCTTCCCCTCAATATTACCACTGCCTCAAAACCTCCAGAGTTTATAAATAATGCAAATATTTAGGCCATTACCAAAATGTTTTGCAGGATTTTGTTATTGCAAAGATAAATAGCTAAGAAAACCTTTATTTAATTATTGCACTAATCTGTAAATTTAAATAACTGACTAACTAACTTTCTTTTTACCTCCTATAGAAAAGCATCATTTGAGCCATGTAATAAAAACAGCCGTTTGTAGAATCAGGACTGTTCTCCGTTGAATTACCATATTTTCACGTCTGATTCCTGGTGAGACTAATTGGCAAAAAGATAAAAAAAGAAAGATACATAGGATGTCTACTTAATGTATGCCCATCTTCCTATGACTACAGAGCCTAAGTTGTCATCACCTGTGGTATATAGTTTTTTATTGATTGCGAGGGCGACGACACCTTTCTCGTGCTTGCTTGAGGGAAGCTGGCAGATTTCTTCGTCCGAATAGCGCCTCAGGCTGTCGTCTCATGTGCAATGACAAGTGAAACTCCCCGATGGCGGTCAGTGTGTGTCTGTGCGCAAGTGTGTGCATAATAGCTTTCATTTATTTGCTTCTCCATTCCACTTGACTTCACACGCTGGCTGCAATCCTAACCAGTTGTGTCAGTGCAACACCTGACAAGGGTGAGTGTGCGTGTGTGTACTGTCACCAAGGCATTTTTCCAAATCACTGGATGTTTTGGCTCCATTAACTTCTGTCCTCCTCCATCACTGTGTCATTATTCCCTTTCAGACACATTTCCTTTTGTTTTCAATTATTCAATTATAAACATACGTCTATAAATGGTGTTGGAATCAGCACATGCTTTTATTAAAAATAAACTGTACATTGTCAACCTCAACCATGCATTTCCAAAACTTAACCAGAGACAGTTTTGGGATTTTATCAAATAATCTTGCTCAAATTTTGAAGTCATATTTCTAATGATCGTCCTTGGGATAGTGAGTATACCGTGATGCTTCTTCCACCATCTATCCCAGCTCGGATAGGTTTTTGATATTTGCGTGCAGTGCCATTTTTCTTCCTCACATCATCCTCCTTTTCTTTGTGTGTCCATAATGTGTCGGGTGCCCTTCTCCCTGCTGTCATTCCCTTCACATGAACACATAACACATTTTGGCTGGCATTTTTAGCCCAGGCAATTCTCAGCGTTTGAAGCGGAGGCGCTTGGCGACATCACACACGTACACACACACACACACACACACACACACACACACACACACACACACACACACACACACACACACACACACAAACACACGAACACACACACACACTCACACAGGCGCCTCCATCCTGCGCGTGCAAACAGACAAACACACAATGCTCCAATTGCCCACTCAGAGTCTCTATACTCAATCATCACCAAAAGGGAAAACATGCAATAAATGTATCCCGGTACTGGAAGCAGATTGTTCAGAATCTTCATTGACAAAGAACTGCACCATTCAGCCCACTCACTCGTTGCGCTTGTCCTCCAAAACATGATAATAGCCCTTTTTCCGTGCTGGCCAAAGGAAATTGGCACAGTTTATTGCAGTCGCCATTCTGTCTCCCTGCCTATTTATTTATTCAGCTCATCCCATCAGTTCTCTACGCGTTAATCCCGAAATTGGCACAGTCCGGAGCTGTCAATGCGCAGTCCAGCTGAGATTTGACTTACTTTGCAACTACTTCTAATTTGTAAACAAGATGTTGTCATACTGACATAGTGTGGGATTGACACATTTGACACATGTACTGTGATGCTACAAAAAAATAAATAAAACTAATTAATTTAAAATTTGGGACCTGGATTTATCCCATTTTCCACTTTCAAAATTACATTGACTGGCTTTTAGTGATGCTTTCAGACTCAGCCAACAGCAAAATAAAATCAAATAAAAACGTCAGCTGACTGTAAATTCATTTTAACAATTCTGGGATGACTATCTCGCTATTCGCCAATGACACATTGCATCCACATTGAGCAGTCTATGAGCCAAATGGGCTAAGTGTACCCTGCAGTGTCAGCCTCTAGGCTTCACTTGCCACTGCAGCAGTGAAGCCACTCAATGTGCAATATGATTTTTCACCACCTCTTAGATTGGACTGTGGTGTACTAAACAAAATGTGGTTAAGCCTTGGCCAGAACAAGTGGTGGGTCAGAAGCCTTTAAGGGTTGCACCACCAAGAAAAGAGTTAAACTTAGAGCCAGTGAAGTTGGCAGCACTGTGCCTCTCATGACTCATGCACACAGGAGAATATGCTCCATAGTCACATATTTGCAGTTAGCAAATATTTGGGGGACATTTTATGAAAAATTGCTTCTTTGACAGCCCATAAAATGAAAACAGGACAGAGTGCAGGTATTAAAACCTTATGAGGATTTAGTGATACAGAAAATGATTGATTGAATGGTTGGTATGCATTCTCTACATAAATATATGGACAGGAACCCTAAGGTAAATATATCCAGAGATCCCCCACACTCTATATATTTTCATGAGATAAATAATGACTAAATGATTGTGATAGGAAAAAAAAATACCCCTATATATACAATTGTTATGAAACATTTACTATAGAGTCCAAATTCAAACTTTTAATCAGGCTATAAACTGCTCAAATCCACAACCAGAAAGCTAGACCAGGTTTGGGCAAGCCGGTCCTCAAGGGCGGTGCAGGTTTTTGTTCCAACCAAAACAGGACAGACAGTGTAACCAATTATGTTTCTGCTAAAACAAGCATCACCTGACTGCAATCAACTGATTATGCTTGTCAGCCACCACATTGATGAAAACATTTTGTTTGGTTGGGAAGAAATCCTCATGGCACTGCTGCCTTTTGTGTAATACTTTGAAGACCCCTGGTGAAGACAAATGGCTGTAAAAGATCTGTGTAGGAATCTACTCAGCAGTGATGGTAGGTTAATTTGCTGCATGATTATTGACTGGCCTGTTGAGACAGAGAGGGGGGGGACAAACACACACACGTGCCCAGTGCACAGGCCCATGAAACCGGTCAAAGATAGAAGGCAGTAGCCTGCCGTATAACACTGCTACTTCAAAGTCAGCATGTATTTTAGATGTGATCATCAGAAAGAAATGGACCGTTATCGGATCACTTTTCAGTCAATGTTCGTTTTGATCTCATTCAATACATGAGGGAACAATTGTGGTAGAATTTTGCTCATTGAACATCAGACTGGTAGCAATTAAATCAGGAAAATGTTGGCTTGTATTTAGTGTCAAGGACAGTATTGTCCCAAAATTGCTGAATTAATTAACAGTTACAAAATTAACAAATTTGATCTTTGACATGGTAAGATAACAGAGGGATGTAGTAGTATAGTATTGTTGTATAGTAAGGTCAATGGCTCTATAATTGTTAATTAACCTCTGCAAAAGCCTGAATTATTAAAAAATCAATAAATTCTGAGCACCATAGTTAATGTGGATCATTACAGTACATCTTCCTTAAGGATTTTAGGGTGTAATCATATCAGGAAAGTCCATTACCTTTTATTGTTTTTTTTCTATAATTACAACAAAAGCTGATCACATGTTAATTGTGATTACATATTCAGTGGGTAACATTGCTAGCAGTTTTATTTGTTTTTTTTAAAGAAAGTTTCAAAATTATTTGCAATAGTTCCTTGCATACTATATTTTCTCTCCACTATTACCACTTTAACCAATTGAATTTTCAATAACAACCCTTCTGCTGTTTGTGTGTAGCATTTGGTTTAAACTTTTCATAGCAGATGTAGTTTAAATTATTTCATAATGAATAAATATGAAAAGTCACTAATTAGTTCAGTGTTCTTGGTGCTCGTGGTAGGGCGTCCATTTTCTAAACCACTTATTCTTGCCCCCTAAACCTATTCTTGCAGCTGAGGTGGGCACTAATCCCAGTCAAACTAGTCACTAGCCAATTGCAGGGCACATTCATTCACATTCACATATAACGGGTCTTCAATTAACATAAATGTTTTTGAAGTAGTATGCCAGCAAGCCTGAATACACACAGCAAATTGGGGAGAAGGTAAATTCCACAGAGAAAGACTGGCGCCCCTGTGAGAGGAATCTGCTAATCAGTGATCCACCCTGCTGCCATTTTGAATAACCACTCAGAGTACATTTATGTATGTTTATCAGAAGTGCTTGTTTATAAAATCCCAATATACTTCTTCCCACTGTGGTCCAAGATTTTCTTCGCCACCTCCCCCTTCCAGCCTTTAAAAAAGAAAAAAAATTCAATCACACATTTACACAGTTTATTGGCTTGCTAAAATGTTGCCCCTTTTCTCCAAGTGTAGCCTCCTGCCTCCTGCAGTTTTTACTTGCATCAAGACTTTTTACATGCAATACACACGCTCACACTAATGATGCATGCTAACTAGCACGGAGACCTTGGAAACTTATGTCTGATGTTCTAAATGAGTTCCCTGCGCCATATCGAAGACTATTATACGTCATGCGTAGGTGGCGATTAGTAGGCCCTACATGTGGTTGCTTCACAATGTTGTGGGCTTCCTTCAATTTTTTAAGGAGGTACATGACACATTGCTTCCTAGCGTTCAGTCTGCTTGCCGTTAAAGAAAAAAAATCGTCAATTTTCTGTTTTTTTGCTAGTCTCTTTGAATCTTTTTGCCCCCTATGAACAAAGCAAGTACCAAGCAAATATGATTTTTCATCAGAAAGCAATGACTGCACCCCATGTATTGTGCCTTGCAACAGGTGGCAACTTCTGTTGTGAAGTTTCTCTGGGAAAACCTCCAATAACATTTGGGACTGTGTCTGATGTGCCTGTTTACATCACAAAACTCCTCTAACCATAGTACTTGGCAAGACAAACTTTGATTTGCTGTTTCCGCAAATTTAGCAGAATACACATTTCAAGACTAAAGGATTAGTTAGTGTTTCTTGTCACGATTGATTAAAATAAATGTTTAATTAAAATCTAGTGATTTATCAGTGGATTTTATTTTCAAATATTAATATTTATAGGTATTTTTTGCTGTGTAATAACTTTAAAAAAAAATCAAACATTTTCAGGATACAAGTGATCTATGTTCTGTGCACCGAAGACAAAATACACAAAATACTGTCTTTGTTATGTGCCGAGCTTGCGCGACTCGAGTCAGGGGAAATAACTGATTAAAAAAAAGACAAGATGACAAGAAGATCTTGTTCATGGATCACTTCCATCCTTCTGTGTGAAACAAATGACATCAAGTATTTGTGACTCAGTGTTTTCTTGTTTGTAGCGTGTTTTATTTACAGTTCTTCATGAACAAACACAGCAAAAGTTGCTGTCGGGAAGTATGCAAATAGTCTTGCTGTTTTGGCATGTGAATATGAATATTTGATGCACTATTTTATTACACCTCTGTGCTGAAGGGGACTTCATGTAATAGATATGTATAGCATAACCCTTTGTAAAAGATTTAAGTATGCTTTTTACCATTTGTTTTAAAATGTTTTTCTGACTTGTAGTCACTGTCCATGGCTTTTGTTCCATAATGGAACAAAAACCTGCACCCACCACGATCCTTTGTGGAATAGTTTGGACACCACTGGTCTAAAGCAACGCAGGTCTGGAATTGCACTGGCCATGAAAGTTGATTGGCTGAAATTTGATGTTGTTTGTCTTATGGTAATGAAGAGAAGAGAACAAAGGATGGTGGTTAAAGCCGCTTCATTAGTCACAATTACAAGCCAAAGGAGCAAGGTAGTTGTGCTGGCCAGCATGTTGGCGTGGTTTCAATCATCAATTACAGACAGACACACAAACAATTTTATTGGCCAATGTGGCCCATTTGGATTTACACATACACTAACTATTAGTGCACGAATGTGTGTTTTGACCAAGACAAACAACACTGACTTCCTATTCCTGCTCTAGTCCATTACATTGAACCATAATTGTGTTCTATGTATTCTGTATAATGGCTTATGGGCTCACCTGTTGTGATATTTTGTGACCTAAATGGCCAAGCAATAGATGGTTAGTGGATGGTGGCTAGAAGACAGATGCACAAATGAATTTTAAGTGAGACAACCGTTTTGTAACCCTATGTAGAGGCATCTACTATGAATTCAAAATATTTGCAGTTTCAGACTGCAAATGAAAAAATGACTTTAAGTTAACTATACATAAACAAATGATTTTTTGTAAATAAGTTGATTTTTCCCTAATATTTCAACATATACAGCCCCAGCTTCAATCACTATTTAATAAAGTTTTCTTCTTCAAACTAGCTGCAGGGCCCAGAACTATACTGTAGCTGTCTTTTTCCTCTGCATTTAATCAATAACCTGAGACATTTCTTAACCATTTTTGTCCCAATTGAATTTATACCAAATTGAATTCAGTAGTCTCATATAAAATAATGATTTGTGTTAAAATATATATTTGAATCAACAAGACGGAATAGATTTTGCACCAGCTGTGATTACATTAGAAGAAAGCAATGATATTGCTTGATATATTTTGAAAATGTGAACGAAAAATCGATATCTAATTAGTGTGCTACTTCACTAGATTTTCTACCCCAACATCTTTGTATGAGAAGACCCCTGTGTTTTTATTTTTAATGTACTTACTCTCACGTAGCTTCATTACTTTTTAAGGGCAAATGGCGCTTGAAGAATCCTAATCGTTTTATAAGGGGTGTAGCCATTTTAGTGCTGTATTTTTTAACTGCACATTCACAGCGAGGTTAAAGTCATTTCACTGGATGCCATCCGATTAAATGGTTGTTCAGTTTTTGGGTGTCTTGAGTCATTAAACGTGAGCGCCTGAGCCTGTTGTGTCAAAATTTTTATTAGAGTTTTATGCAAAAATCTCCTAAGAATAGTTGCTTCTTATACATTTATGAAATGTACTTTTGATACAATGTGTAGTTGCTATTCAATTTTTTTCTATTCTATATGACCATTTTTTTAAAGCATCAATTTGGAACATTTTCAGGAAATGACAAAAACAAAAAAGTTTGAATCCAACAAAAACAACTGTTTAATTGCCTTCTTCAAACTTCTGTATCATCATTACAATAATTTGGATGACTGAGTAATGACAAAACACTGAAATCATGGCATATTTGTATTCTAGTAGTTTCTTTCCATGTTTCATTGTGATCTCATTTTGCATTTCTTTTCTGTTGAGCTGACCATGCGAATTAAAGATTTGACTGAAATTCTTCTCAAACATGTCTGCATGCTTTTTATGGAACTTCAACTTTCGCAGAGCCTAATGAGGACAAGCACTAAGAACAAGGCAGAGAGATACTATGCTGTACAGTGTTTTATTTAAGCAGCACATGCTTGGACAGCTCCAGAGCATACAAATCTATGCGACTTTCAGCACCACCATTTGGGACAGCGCCATTGCTGTAGAGTGGTCCCTCATTGTAATGTGTTTCACCTTTTGTCTTGCAGATTTTTGGAGGAGACATTTTGCAAGTTTGTTTTTGTGTTTTGAGCATTAAGAGTAAGACAAGAGTGTAAGAGTAAGACAAAAGTTTAGTAATCTGTAAAGGGCAGCGATGTGCCATACCAGCATCTAGTCTGCCGGAAAATGTAGAAAAATAAGCTAGTTGTACTGTAAATGGATACAAATACGTGGTAAAGTAAAATAATCACTTTGTTTTTTCCCAGGTTTAAAATGTGGATAATGGCACGCAATTATCACTCACTTTCCAACTGGGCTTCAGCAATTGTCCACCAGCCTTTACGGTTGGTCACCAGCCACCAAGAATCAAGTGTAAACACATGGGGACGAAGTAGTTATTGCTGACCTTGCAAAATAAGAAGAAATTATTGTGCCTTCGAAGGACAGACCCTCCTGGCCTCTTCCCTCCACTCGGACACGTCCAGAAGCCTGAAGCAGGAAACGGTAGGCTTTCTAAGTGTTTATTGTTTTGAGCTTTGAAATTGTTAAAAGAAGTTTGTTAGTGTGGTGAAGATGTTGATGACGATGATAAAGTTTATATGCAAAATATGATGACACAGTTGTACCATATACTACTCGTTCACCTATTGTGTGTTTTTAAAGAACGTGACAGTCATTCATTGTCAACACAGCTTATCCTTTTCACAGTCACGGGGTGCTGGAGCCTATTCCAAAGTACCCTAGAGTGGTCGCTAGACAGTCTTAGGGCATACCTAGAAACAAACAACCATTCATACTCACAATCTGGCTGGCTAGAACGTAATATTCACGACAAAAAAGGGACTGCTCTACATAAGTTACCACTAATTTTAAAATGTATTTATACGTCTTGTACATGAATCCTCCAGTAAAAGATTGCTGTATCCATTGACATCTTTTCTGCACCCCCATTGCTGTCATTAAGAGATCCAAAAAAGGACAGTGATATAATTACCCTTTGAGAGCTCGAGAACACCCGGCGTCACTTCAATAAAGTGGCTTCAGGCAAGGATCTTCTACCTCTTTTCTCTTGGTCTTTTCTTGGAAAATCACGACCACCACCTTCATCGTTATCTCCTGGTTTAACAGCATGGACGGGGGGTGGGGAGAGTATAAATGGATTTAATTTTATGGCTCACTTCAGAGGACTTCATTTTAGGGCCTGATGCATGATTGAAAGGAGAATCTATAACTATTTAAGGCGGGTGAAATGGAATTGGTGGTGGTCCGCAGTTGTCATTATGAAATATGGGAAGAATATATTGGACATACTGTGTATAAATGCATGATGTATGTCCATAGGGGGCTTTCATTCCAGCTTATCTTTACATTGCATACATTTTGCCTGTAGTAAAAAAAAATGCATTTGAACAGTTGGACTGTATATGTCGTGATATTGCATTGTGGGAATTTTTCTTAAACCACATAGAACGTATCAAGTCTTCTTCCATACCGTGCAACCTCGTATGGGTTGCGGGGGTTGCTGGAGTCTATCCCAGCTGGCGAAAGGCAATCTATACCCGAGACTGGACGCCAGTCTGCCGTAGGGCAAACGAAGACTATTCAGACTCTCAATCATACAGCCACCAGCGGGAATCAAACCCGCACCTGCCGTACTGAAGTTGGGCGAGGGAACCGCTACACTATTAGATGGCTTGAATTAAATATACATATTTTTTAAATTATTTTTTTATGTTGGAAGTTTCAGTAATTGGAATGCCTCCATGATAGTATATCATAAATCATCTAAATCATGGCATGCCATATGTGAATTAAAATTGAATAGCTATTTATTTAGTCATAGGTGCTTTTTCTTAATCAGCACACATTCGCACAGCACATCGCATGACAGGCCTTTTAACGAAGACCTTTAATTTTTTTTTTTTAAACCAATGTACTTTTATGGGGTGGCATCCAACTAAAATGATCGATAGCTTCATTATTTGGATTTTATTTGTTGGCCAAGTTGACAGCAGGCACACAATTATTTAATTGCCCTTCCCTCAATTGCTTTTTTTAGATTCATACTTTTTTAAAACATCAAATAGTAATTAGTACAGAAAGGCAAAACATGCTATAATGGCTTTTCAAAGGCCATCAATGACTCGGTGTAAACAAATGGTTTCTCTTTCACTCTCTCTCACACGCACAAACCAAAATCAGCCTTTGTTCAATACAACGCGCTCTATTCCCGAAAGCTGCGCATGTCTGCTTGGGCATAAGATGCAAAGCATGGATTTTCATGTCAGCGCCAACCTCTTTGCACGTTTTGGAATTAAGCATCCTGCCGCGTGCCAAGATACGGGTGGTGGCACAACAACAGAATAAAATGTGAGCTTCGGGGATATGTCTGTGTTGAACCATCTAAAACAAATCATCTAAAGCATTATTAAAATATTATTGTAATATCATCCTTATTGTATTTTTAAAGTCATCCCACTGGCCTACAATGCCCACTTCCCAGCAGTGAGCTTTAATCTAACCAGTCAATTTGACATTCCATTCTCTGGGGGCCATCTTGTAGTTCCTCACACTTTACACATACCATCTTCCCAGAGAGTCATTCATTCATTTTCTGAACTGCTTATTAATGAATGATTGACACTAATATGTAAAGGACATTATTGAAAGTATAATGATTTGGCTAAGATGACATTGATTATTTTTATTCCCAATATATCATTTTGGAAAATACATGGTGAACTACAGACAATGTCGACTGCACTCAACTGCTTTTGTTAATTATAATACAAAACATTTTTGTGCTGTTGTTTGATGAAATGGAGGCAGTGAAGTATGCTCTACCATACATTCTTTGTAACTGCTGGCTTTCTTTTTTTTGTGTGAGGATATCTCACACAAAGCCTGACAAATGAGACACACCCACGCTCGCAACAAACAAACACACACACAAACACACACACACACATGCACACGCAAACACAAGTGCAATAATAACCGGTTGTGACAATGTAATGTCTGCTTTCACCACCCATTTTTGTCAGTCCGGATGGCTTTTTCATGTAAGACAATTGGATGTTTTCAGCACGGCCACTTTACAATACATCTCGCGTTCTAAAAATGGTTCCCCACTTTTTTTATTGACATTTCAATTTTCACTGAGTGCTTACTGATCCCTATTCTAGTCAAGTCACCTTTATTTTTATAGCTCTTAAAAGGAAAGAAAACATATTTATCATATTCATATAGGTGGAAAAAATCTTGTTTAATAAATTGAAAACATAAAAACGGCATTTAATTTTCTGATGTTTAACGGAGTTGTTGGAATTTTTAATCAGAATCGTGAGTATACTTTGCACCAAATACGTTTTTTTTTAAAATGCTACTTTAGTAACACTACTCTTACTTTTGTGCACTTTCTGGCTAATCTTCCCCCCTCTGGTCTTTGTTAAGATGGAGAAAGTTTTCTGCCATATTCGATCAAATATCAAGAATTCAGTTACAGTTATTAGGCTTGTGTCAAGAGTCACTGAGATACATAACTGCGTATCATCAACAAACTATGAAAGCTGACTTCATGTCTCCCGAGAAAGTTTAAAAAGGCTGAATCCCTCAGTGCAGTATTTGACTTTTTATTTCCCCAAAAACTAGATCAGTCAGAAGCGTTGTGTTATATTTGCATGCATACATTGAAATGATTGAATGTGAAATCTGCACATCTTTCAAAGTTCTTTTTATTATTGATGTTTGATGTAGTTTTTCTTATCGAATAAACCTGGAGAAGGAACAATGTATTTGCCTGCTGCAGTCGAACAGCAAAACTTTGTTAGAAATGAAATGTCAAGGCTAGGTCGTGTCCATTTTATATTAGGTATGAAAATTTATGGTCCTTCCACAAGGATAATGGTCACTTTTTATACAGCAAAATGATATGATGCAAAGCCTTTCTTGTGTTGTCTGTAGTATTGTGGTTGTGCATTGTATGTACCTTGCTCTGTAGATTACCAAAATAGATCTTGGACTATAATGTACATGGGAGAGATTTCATTTATGAATATGTTCACTCACAGGGTAGACTTAATATAGACACATTGTTTTTATCATTCCAGTTATATCATGGCATAGACTATTCAGTGAGTGTCCTGAGTCTACAAATCTTGCCACAAAGTACTTGTATGCATCCAGGCTTTTCTAAGCATTTAGATTTTGATGGGTGTAAGTGATTATCAATTAATTATATCATTTTTTGCCCTACATGTGCAGTGTGTTAGATGGCCAGAATGGCTGAAGGTTCTCATTGGGTTTGAATCACATTGCACTTGTGACAATGGTGAAAAAACCTCTTTTGTATTTGATGGTCTTTTTCTTTTGGTGGCGTATATACAATTTCATCAACAGCGTACAGTACATACTTAAATAGGCTGACTGACTGATTGGAGGTCAACTAGAGGACACATCTTGGTTGAACATGGCCTAACGGCAAAATTCTTTTCAACATTTTCCAGGGATGGAGTACATTTTTTGTGCCCTGTTTCATGACTACAAAGTATTAAGTATCTGTTCATCAAGAAGAAGTATGTCACGTTCAGAGGCAAAGCTATAGCTTTAACTGAAGTTGTAAAACACAACAGCACCAATGAGATGTGTTTGACTCCACAAGAGACTGTTGTAATGAACAGCATGCGCAATTTGGTTCAGTTCAGTGTTCATCCACAGCGCAACAATGAAACATGCAGTTTCTTTCCACACAAAACTGTGGGTGATGTTGCCAAAGCCCTGTTGAATTACTCCACCAGACGGTGCAGATGATCTACATGAACAGAAGTCTGGCTTTAAGGCATTAACTTCTCTTGCTCCCACTCTTGTTATGTTGTCACTTTCTCCAAAGTTGGTGGAATGGAACATGTGAACAATTAACTCCACAAGGAGGTACAGTCACAGGTAAATAGTCACGAGATTTGCTGACAACTCTCCATATGATGACAACATTTAATCACATCTAATCTAATCTTCAGAATATTGGTTAGCATTGCTAACTCATGGGAGGCTTTGCCTACCGCACTTTAATGTTGCTGATTTGATTAATAGCTACAGTATTTTCAATTGGTGAATTTATTTTTAGTCCAAATTTGTGAACATTTATTCATTTATACAATTTGGTACTTGTCTGCGATGTGTTCTCTAGTCATCTTTCAGACATTTGTTGATGTAAATGTATAATTAATACATATGTATTGCTTTCAATTCATAGCTGTCATTGCACAGGTGCATTATAGTCAGTACTGTTGTATGACTGAGTTTTTTGTTAACGGTTGTTATAGAGGCTTTTGTGGATTTTGTACCATTTGTGGCTTGTAATAGCTCCAATTTGAATCTCGTAATATTTAGATTTTTCTCTCTGAATATTACAATGTATGACTTCATTAATAATTTCCAGCGGCACACCTGACCATTGCTCGCGGCACACCAGAGTGCCAGGGCAAAGTGGTTGGGAAACACTGTTCTAGTGTACTTTTCTAACAGTAATGATTGAATTGAGTACTTTTTGGGTAGTAAAGCCACATAGTACATCACCGAATCTAAAGAATGTTTGCCATTTTTTTTTGTTCATCTGGGAGTACATAGCAGATGGCTTTGGAAACATATTTTTACCCGTTACAATCGTTAAAAGTTTAATTGTGTGACGTCGGGTTGATTTCAAGTGCAGATACAGTATTTATCATTACTTGAGACGATAAATTTTTCCTTACATTTCTCCAGACACTTCACCCTCCAAATAACACGTACTAATCAAATTCACTGGAAGAGCAGGAGCCAGGGCAGCTTTGACAGCATTAGTGGGCCTATCGCTTTTTCTCCTTCTTCTTCCTGTCCCGTTCCTTGAATGCGTCGGTCCAAGGCTAGCTGAAGGCTTCCAATCCTTCTAATCCCTAATCCAAAGTCTGAGGCCGATTAAGAGGAGCCCTTCAGGAGGGCAGTGGTGTACAAACACTTGATTACATGGGAGGGAGAGGGCAAATAGATGTCGGGAATTACTGACGGCCGGATTTTCTCAGAGTATGAAAAATGAAAGGTTAAAGATTTGAATCTGTTTATTGAAGGCCCTTGATGAACCTAGAAAAATATTTACAAAAGTTGGTGAAAATAATCAAAACACTGAAAACAGCCTACAATTTTAGTTGAATCGGATGACTTCCTCGAGTTAGCAAACCCAAGAGGAGGACAGCAGACTCTAATTCCATTGCATGATGACCCAGGATCTTACTTTGTTAATTAATTTTTCCCTGACTTCATCATGGGCAGCAACATAGTATCTCAAGCTTTTCATTGGCGCGACAAATGTATCGTACTAAACAGCAGTAATTGCATGAATAAACATTTAAAAATGATTTTATTTACTGTATGCTTAATGCGGTATTTTTTAGAACCAGACGGTATTTCTCATGTGCTTAGTGCTCCCATGATTCTAATGAAATTCTAATCAAATTATCTTTGCATTTCCCTGTTTAACATGTTTGGAAATGATTTACTATGTGCCTCATTTAAAAAAAAATTCATGGTGCACACCCAATCCAGCTCAACCAAAGGGCAAAGTGAATGTGATACAGACAACACTCCTTCCTTTGCCAATATCTGATCAGTTTTTACATTGTTGTAAGACATTTTTGCTGAATATTGGTTCAGATTTTTATGCCAAATCTATCTGTGAAGATGCCAAATCTATCTGAAGCCTGCATGGAAATGGGTGTAGTTTATCTTTCCATAAGCATTTGATTTATATTCATCATTCAGTCCTTATTTTCCATAGACAGCCTGTGTGCTCTGGCGTGAAATGGCACGCCAATGTATTTTTGTGCCAATGCAGCCCATGCCAGGCATGTGTCTTGGACGACCAGTCTGTATAAAAATAGGCGAATCAGCACCGCAAGGGTCTGTCGTATATGTATTTATTCTAGTTACTGTTCTTAAACATGTCTAATTCTAACTATGCCCAACTAGATGAAGTAAAGTGTATTGTTTGAAGTTCATTGCATATCGGAAATACTTTGATGGACAGAACTGCACCAAAAATAAATACGGTTGGCCATCTGTCTGGACTGTTGGTGGGAAATGCTTGTTCCTATCCATGCTGACATTGTCTGACCACACAGTTTACACAAGCCCCAGGTTTGTCATTCAAACATGGGAATTACTCAAATAGGCACATGGACGGAGTAGTATTAAAACTCAATTTGGGTGGCCATCTGCCTTGAACCTGTTATGGAGATTTGTTTGCTTCTAGCTAAAACAATCCAACTATAAAGTCACAAACTGCTGGTTTTTGATTGTGCATGATGAGACTTGGCAGAACAGCAAGCAAGACTTGTGTGATACATATGTGGGCAGAGGTCAGCTCTTACATGTAAAGGCAAATATTTTGATCTTGCTCCCCTCTACTTGGCTGGCGATCAGTCCAGGGTTTATCCCACCTGGAGCGCAAGACCAGCACACAAATGCTCTGATTTACCTGCAAGCTTAATTATTAACAATGTGGAAAACAAAAGCTTCAATTATTTTATGTCACTGCTCCTGCTGACAGTGTTACCATCTGCCTCTAGTTTGCTATTAACAAAGCTTTGATAGCTTGTCTATAATAAACGCACAAAACCCAATGTGAGAATGAGGAAAAATCCTGTTTGTACACAGATTACAGCCAAAAGCTTTTAATAAAGTCCTGTGTACTACAACCATCAACACCTTGTTTGTCAATCCAATATAAGGGTGGGCAACCGTTTCCCTCAATCTGGTGTGCGACTATCTTGATCTTATACCCCCTGAGTCACTTCAACCGCACGGTTAGTGTCAGCCACTGGTTTGTCATTCTCATAGGCATAGCTATAATGGGCACTTTGACAAGAACAAACTTTGACACGCAATGATTCTCAGTGGATGGCAGGCATCTGCCTCAACCATCGATAATAGAATCAGAGAGAAGTATAACGGATGAAAGAAGGGTACGCAAGCATTCACGGTCCTCCTCATCCATGTAATGCCAGACCTCTCTGTCTCTATTTTCTCTCTCTCTCTCTCTCTCTATCACACTCTCTCTCTTCTTCTCCCCCCTACACACACAGGGAGAGAACGCACCTCCCCTTCTCCATCCTGTGTGCACGCCAGGGCTTAACACGGGTCCCCGCATACCGAGTGCGGAGCCTGAGCGAGGTAGCGCGCATCATCGCTGCTTTTCTTTATCTTTTTGGGATCCTCCATCCTCCTCTGGAAAAGAGTGTGTGTGCTGTGCAGCCTTTTTTTTCCCCTTCTATGAGCATTTTTCTCTCCTCAATTTGGAAATATGCCACATGTTCCATCCTCGGACTAAAAGTGAGCACTCCAAGAGTGACTACAGGGAACCTATGGGGGAAATAAAAATACTGGAAGTTTTGGTGCTTGAATCGCATCATTGAGTTTGGATTTTGCTGTGCATATGAAGAAGGGACAACAGTGAAGCGTGAAGCTCAAGCATCCAAGGCTTGCAGATTTGTTCCTTCCTCCCTCTGCTGCGTCTCGCTGTCTGCGGCTTTTGCGCCTTTCCTTTTGGCCACGATATGATTTGACAACGGGGAAGACAATCACTTAAGTCATCCTCTTCTTGCATCTTCTTGCATCCCTGTGAAGACTGGGCTTGTTCTTTATAGATGGACTAAAAAAGAAGGGAAAAAATACAACAAAGAAAGAGGACTAGTGTTTTTTGGGGGGATTTGCTCTGCTTTTTAATAGGGAGCAGACTATCTATTCATCTTTTCTATCCATCTATTTGGACAATATGAGAGTTCTTTGGGTTGTGTTGCTCATGGCTGTGATTTGGAGCCAGGAGTGGAACTGTGCGCTCTCGGACTCCATTATCCACATTGGTGAGTAAGATTTACTGCTAGTATCTGCTATCATTTAGTCTTGGTTTAGGATCCCAAATTATTCATGGGTGCATTCTTCCACTAGAAATTAGATGACTCATATGCATCAACTTTTCATTTTAACTTGCCCGTGAACTTCAACGCAAATCCTCATAGAGGATGTCGTGTCTACGCGGATCGATCAATGTAAAAGACCCGCAGGGTGCGACGCAGCCAGAATTTTGATTGGGTTAAAAACAGGTGGTTTCCTATTTTCAAACGGAAATCATTAAAAGGGTACTATTTTACATTTTGAGAAAAGCTCTAATGACAAAAGCTATCTATTGCAGGCATCCGCAGTGCCAGTAGATAGACTGAATGAGGGAGAGGAATAAATCACGTCTGGCTGTCTTTGCTGCCTCCAAAGTGTGGCACTGTTGCTTTAGAGCAGAGGGTGTTGAATCCAAAGCCCGTGGGTCACACGCTGGCCTGACGGAGCATTTGATCTGGCCTGATGTACACTTGAGGGGAAAAAAAGAATGCATTAAAAAAAATAGGGGGTTGGTCCCACTTCTTGGTTGATGAGTGCAATTTTAGGTGGTGTATCCAAGGTGGTAGAAGGCAGTAGGTGTGCAGAAGGATTGCACAACTTGAATAACAAGAAGGGAGAAGGTTGTGTGGGAGAAGACCATCATGAAGATAAGCAGCTTCCATTCTGAAAGTATTTGGACTGACCCATGAGTGTTTGAGGCTATTTATATTTTTAACAGACTCTTCTGAAAATAAGATGCCACGTTGGAAGGGACAAAAAATGTATTTAGCCAATTGAGGAAATCTTGGATGCAGTTTTTTGAAAGTATTGGGAGAAAGGTACAAATCAGAGTGGTTTGGAATATGATCAATTTCAATTGGTGCCAATTCTGTGATATAATGATTAACTTATTGAAACAGTAATTCCTTTCAAAGAGGGGCATCAGATAGCAGTATAATACATTATGTAGTATAGCTATATATTACAATCGAACCCATGTTATGAATATGAACGAATATCTCTGCTTAGCCCCCCTCCAGGCTACTTATAGAAAACCAAAACCATTGGAATTAATTCCTGTATATTTCTTTATTGATAAACTGTCCATCACAACTGCTGTCCTTTCTATAACTCAGACCATTTCGTCCATTTTTTTGTGTTCAGTTCATTAGTGCTTATCGGTCCACCTGTGTGGAGTTTGCATGTTCTCCCTGGGCCTGTGTGGGTTTTCTCCGGGTACTCCATTTTCCTCCCATAATCCAAAAACACGCATGGTAGGCTGATTGGACTCTCTAAATTACCCCTAGGTATGAGTGTGAATGGTTGTCCGTCTTCTCGTGCTCTGCGATTGACTGGCCACCCAGTTGAAAAGCTGCAACCCCACACACCTTTTTAAAACCTTTTTTCTTTCTCAAATAGGGCAATCTGTCCTCTGGGGTTGTCCTCCAAAATTTTACACGTGCCATTTGACAGTCACTGGTTAAAAAGCCTGACCTTAACAGTATTGTTTTGCCAATGCTAGCAGTCATGATACTAGTAAAAATAGATTGTTTAACATTTAAATAAAAGAATATCTAAGCAGGGGGCTTTTTTGCAAATTTGAAATATAATGCACAGTCGTCATAAGATTGCTTGATATTTTTGCCAACGCTGTTAGGAAGACAGCATTTGTAATCGATTCATTCCATCAGAAGATTACATTGATTTTTCTTAAAGTAATTATTTTTTGAGTGCTAGGCAAGTTATTAGCACACGAGGCAGGCTGCACCCCTGTCCCCCTTCTCCCAAACGTTCGGGTATCACAGCAAGACGAGGCAAAGCAGACATTACTAATCCAGCAGTTCAAGGGATCACCATGTGACGCTCTGGTTTCATCCCAGCAGAAGCGACATGTTCTGCAAGTGTCTCACCACACGACATGGAACCTCCTGACACTTACATAGAAGTATAATAAATCTCTTAGCTGTAGAGACACTGTGAGGCTTACCACCAATAAGGCAAGTCTGAAAGCAGGTCAAGGTCGACTGAGTTATTATTAAATGTGTATATCAGTGGCAGGCTTGTATGAAGGAAAATGGTGCTGGACCTACTTCAAATTCAAATGTACAAAGCTACACAAAGAAGAGATACAGTCATTCAGATTACTCATTACAATTTAAATTCGCTCCACTGTTGCTGGTTGAACACGTGAATTAGCTATGTTGTTGCTAATTTGTTTATGCCACTGGTTACCTTCCAGTTTCTAAAGGGCACAATCACTGCTGCCCCAATTCTAATCAAATAAATTAACTCATTCACTGCCGTTGACAGTAATTTACATAAAATCATTTTGAACTGAGATGGCTAGAATTGAGAGATCATGTTTCATTCCAATCGATGATAAAGCATACCCAATTTAATTCGAATCTGTCAAATCTTGGTAATTTACTCCTAGAATAAAATTTCTGTTTTGACTTAAGTTAAAGGTTAATAACATTACACCAACAACAAAAATAATGGCCAAAAGGATTATTCTAAAATCTGTAGCGATGTACATTCAATTAATTTCAGACAGTAATGACTCTTTTTTTTTTACCTTTACTGCACTATCTCAACCTAATTTTATAATTATTGATCTCCAATTTAAATCTAAAATAAGAAAAAAAGATAATTTGTTTGTCTAAGAAACTGGAGCTACATGGCAATATTTCATAGAAAGTCTGCTGCTGTACGTGTCATTCATTTTGAGGCAGTTTATTGGTAAATTGTATATTCCTACCTGATCTACAACTGATTGAAGCTGTGCATTATGGAACTATTGAATACACAAATTTGAGTGAAGCCTGGTTTGACCTATTTGATTTCAGTTCTCTGCTTTTTTTTCTCCTCTGCCACTTTTCCTCATGATCAATAGGCCATTTCCCTGTGATGCAAACGCCCTTTGAATCTCAACAAAAGGTTATCAACGACAAAAAAAAACCAACAACAAAAACTGTCTCTCTCCTTCCTTTGCCAATCCATCTATTCTTGCCTCCTCAGCACAGCAGCCATAAACCACATTGCACGAGAGGATTGTTTTTTCTCACGAGTGTTTCAAGGAAATGGACGTGACATTGAGGAGCATGTTGAGATTTTAGCATGGAGCACACCGCTTTACTCCACTCTGCCCTATATGCGTGTGTGTGGCAAGTTGTATTGACTTGAAACTGCATGACAAAGGTAAAAAAATAGTAGTATAGGCCATAGCTGCATCACATTGACATGTCAGAAGTAATCCCTCTTTAATCTCTTTGTTGCTGCTAAAGATGGAATGAGGGAAGGCGAGGCCACAGAGATGTACATAAAAAAGGATGACAGTTGGGTGGTTATGTGCATCTCCTGGCTGTATTTGGACCCTAGTCCACCTATAAATTCAATCTCCTAACCCTTTTGTATACCACTGGTGTGGTGTGAATAGTTATTGTTGTGCATTTATATTACTTACTAACCGTTTTTTTTAATAAAAACTGTTGCACTACTATCCAGTATAGTAAATCTTACAATCACATATTACGGAATTCGATAGATACGTATCTCTTTCTCTGGAATTTAAAACTTTTGTTTGTACTTCTCATTTACTGAGAAGAGTCTGATTTGAATAGAATTTCGATTTATTTCAAGTCCTGTAGTTCTTTTTGTGTGTGTGGCAATGCAGTGTCAAATGATTTGAGCTGGGTGCTGTCTTTCTCCTTGGTGATCAGCATGCAGAAGAAGGGGGTTGGGGGCTAACTGGACTTGCGTTGGGTCCCTGTGCGCACTGTGTGCTGCATGGCAATGCCCCCCTCAACCTTTGTCTTTATGAGGTCTGCTTGTATTGACACGCAGACAGTGCGGGAGGGTGAACGGCAGTGTGTTGCCTCTTGATTAGTTACACTGCTTGATTTATGCAGTCACATTAAATCCTCACTACACACTCAACAACATTTTTTTTCTGCATTCCACCACTTGCAGTGGAAAAAAGCATCCTCTTCAGTACCTCTAAGCCCTCACACATTCATGCCAGTGACATTTTGAATACAGAACATTGCACCATTCATATTCAACATTTCCCTTGCTTCTAACTTCCTATCATGGTTTCTTTTACATTTGAAATGCCAAAAGCGTAGACTATTCAAATGGGAATGAAGTAGAAGTCATGTATTATAGCTGGCTTTGTCCATTTTCTGGAAAACCTTATTCTCAAGTTGGTCTGTGTTCAGATGTTGTGTTTTTGCTCATACTTTAAATATGGCAAGGCTCTCTTTCCATTGTATTAGCTCAGAAGAATCACTGACCTCTCCAATCCAAAGCTAAATATGTATTGTGCAGTGGAAAACATGATATTCGACCGTGCAGCCATAAAGTGGGTGGGGTATAATTGGTTTGTCATTTACCATGCAGAGGGTCACCCTGGACTTTTCACCTGTCAATCACAGGAATGACACCGACAGATCATTTTTCAGTGAAACATTCAGTAAATGTTTATTCATTCAATTCATCTTCACGAGTGCAGTAAGCGCTACCTAAACATCAAAAGACTTGTCTTTTTTATCATTCCATGAGAAATTGTACACTGCAAAAATAAGGCATGCAGAACACAAAGACTTCTAAGATGAGTTGCTTTTATACCAAGCCACATGCTGGCAGATTCAAAGTTTGAATAGCAAAGTTTATAAAGCATCCTTGGTCATTGCAAGATTATATACACCAAAGTCCTTGGTGTTCTGTTGAATAAAATGTGTCTCCTTTAGTGTGGCCAGCATGCTGAGTAATTACAGCAGAACCTAATTCTCCTCCATTACTGTCCCTTCTCACTTTTACTGATGGGTCCAATGCAGTTGGCTTTGCTCCAGATTCCTCTTTTATTTTGACGGAGAACACCCACTGCACAGCGGAACAGTGACCTTAGTCTTCAATGACAGAAAGTCTTGTTCGCGATACCACTTCGATTGCCACGTAGTTCAGAAAGAAATGTGCACAGTTTGAATGCATGCATTAGTGAATGTGTAAAGTGAATAAATCCTTCCTTGTATGATGAGGACATTAAGCTTTCATTTGCCTATAGAGAAGAGTTACTATAACCTAGTGAACATGAAGTTACAGTATGCCTAAAGTGGGCTGTCAGTCCCTCCACCCCAAGCTTGTATTGTAAGTTTTGGCGAGCACTCCGTGAAGGCAACACATGAGCCATGGCGGCCATGCGCTATTTATTAAATGTCACATTTTTTGAGTTATAAGTCCAGGAGTGCTGACAGATGCACAGTTCCACGCTATCTTTGACCGGGAAGATTTAGTGCCTCATATCTCTAAATACTTCCAAACTAATGTTGCTGAAATGATTTTCCTTCCATGTAATTCCCATAGGTGGTTCATTTAACATCTAGCAACTTTTTTCACATACTGTGTCATGTTTGGTGAGGCCAAGTAAGAGACGTGCATGGACCTGAACTCATTGAGGCACATCTTGTCTGCAAGAAACAGAGTGAGAAACAGACAGTGTTTTCAAATGATACACAGTGACGTGGCCTAGCTGCACCCAGTATGAATTTGTCGGAAAAGCAGTGGCTTCACTTGTCATCCTCGGGTGACGATGTCCGGTAAAGGCACACCATTGCTAAGCTACAGCTGGCGATGCATTTGGACAAGCTCAGATGGTTGAGTCTCATTATTAACGTGAATTCTGTGCTGTCGCTGAGCCCTGTAGGCTCTCACGTAAGAAAGGAAGAGGTGGGGGGCTTAGCAAATTATGCTTTTCAAAGAGATTGAAGTTACATCACTACATACTCTACACAAAGCAATCATATACTAGCTAGTGATCTGCAGAGGAATCAGTTATTTACATGATGGCAAAATAGAGTAAAGTAACAGTGGCTTCACTTAAAAAAACAATTACATTAGCCTTTGTAATCAACTCTTAATAAATATGATCCAACACAGTTAATAATTTTAAAGTCGGTTTAAAACCTAATCCTTGAAATAATACTTTTCTATATTATATGAAATTAGGTGATTGCACTTTTAAATGGTGCAAAGACTCAAATCTTAAAAGACTCAGTCTGCTCATTACTCACCAGACTTCCAAACAGGCAGTGATGTTTCATTTCCTACTTAGCTAAATTTGAAGCGTGTATGTATGTTTGTTGGTCTCAAATGGCCCTTTGAATGACTGGCAAATTATCAATTCAAGCCTTTTATTCCCAGTCCGCAAGGACAGGTTCCAGCGACCTTGAACAGTGATATGCAGTATAGAAAATAGATGGTTTTCTGTAATTGGATTGGATTGGATTGGATTGTCGATGTCGACAGGCTTATATATCTCAGCATGATTATGTGTCAAGATTTTACGTAGCATGTGTCATCAACTCATTCACTGCAATTGAAGGCCATTTTAATAGTGAATGATCACTGCCAGCACTCAAAGTTAATATTGATTTGAGGTCCCTTGCCGTCAAAGGCAATGAATGAATACAGTACAATAGTTGGTGGAAACATTGTCAGTTGAAGTTAATGTTTTGATTCTGGTTGTTGTCTCATCCCTGGCACTGAAAGGGTGCATGGCTAAATATTAATCATCTGATTTGATTGTTTATATGATCTAATGTTGAACAGAGGTACAAAACTGCATTTCATTGCTTCTGCAATTGTGTATTCTCTTGTAGAGTGTGTGAAATTAATCATGCCTTGAAGGAATTAGGACTCAATTGAGCATTACTTGGCTGCAAACAGTAGAGGCCCTGTTGATTCAGTCTCAACTGGTTACTTGGTACTCTGGGTCCTACCACATTTCAAAAACATGCTTCTTAGGTTAATTAAAGATACTATAATTTCTCTGTTGGTGTGAATGTGCCTGAATTGCTGTTTGTCTGTAAGTCTCCTATGCTCGGGGAGTTTTCCTTTTTGTGCCTAGTGGCCCAACCAGAAGAGCAAAAATGGCATCTGTCCTACAGCCACCAGGATAACACAAGTGAGAAACCCAGACAAACACACAGCTTGGTAGCTAAGGTCTAAGCCTTGCATTAGCAGTGGATAATTCCTTGGATTGTGATATGTAATTTTTAATGGTATTCGTTCTTAGTAAACACTTAACCTTTACTGCAGGGTTAGCAAACAAATACAAGTAGCTAGTCATAATTTACACATGCACACATACAATTCTTGCTTCCTAAGTGTTAAAAGCGGAATGAATATATTTTCCCAATGTGTTAACTATTCCCTTTTTGTATTGATGACACTTTGGTAATTAACATGCACAATTAGTATAAAGAAACGACAAGGTGACACTCTCTTTGCAGCATATCTGTAAACATGCTGAATGCTGCTTTATGTCCTTGCGTGCACTTTTTACTCTTTGAGCATGTCGTACATGTGAGTGTCTAAGCCTGGTGCTCATCCATACTTTATGCTACATTTGTGCAATAGAATGAATAATTACAAGTAGTTTTTGCTTGTTCACGTCAAACGTGCAGCAATGCGGCCAAAGGGTATTCTGGGTGTGCCTTAAGTGGCTTTTACAAATGGTACTGTACATGTACAGTTTGTGTGGGATTGTCTACTTAGTGCATGTACACAATGAGAGCCTCTTCATGCATTAAGCATCTTTAACGCCCATTGGCAAGCAACATCTCCAGGAGGGAACTGTACATCTGCGGGCAAGAGGATCTCCATGTATGTATCTGACCGTGATTATGTCTATGTCCATTTGCGAGTATGTGAGGGTAATTGCGTAACTTGCTGGCAGCCCAGTCAACCCACCGAATAATTTCCACAACAGCCAACGCTGGGTATGTGGCTTTTCAAAATTCAGTGCTGAAAGTGACACATTGTGCAAGGAATATTGCTTTATTAATATCTACTTAAGTGATTCATTGGACAGTAAAACATGGAGATGTTGCCAGGCTTTTTTGTTGTTGTCACAAACAGCATCACACATTTTATAGAATATCAATGCCAGCTTTTGTTTATTAAACAGAGGAATGAATTTGAACCTCCTACCAGGTCTCATGTTAATCCCTTTATATCTTTTGTGTTAATATGAAGGCTTAATACGGAAATATACTACTGACCAATTACAAAAGATAAATGACTGTTATGGTGACTTCAGAGTATTGCAGTTCTGGGTTGGAATCGCCTTTGAATTTGACGTCTTGATTTTCAAGGGGTACTATGACTTCCTACCACATTTAGAAAGTATGGATTTGTCAGTTAAAATACAAACTTCCCATTAACACTTGTATGATGGTTTTTTTAAGTCCTAGTGTGACCAACGATTGGTTAACATGTATGAGTACCCCATCACGAGCTACAAGTAAACTTAAAAAGAGGCCTGAGAGAAATGGAATTAATTTTCATCTAAAAAATAATCATGTATTGCTATAGTGTGTGGCACAAGCTTGTTGTGCATGCAAGACACCTTGAGAGAAAAGCAGGCTGGTAATAGCGTGATGCTATGTTGAGCACACACCAGTGGCTTCATTATGATCGCACAGTCAACCCCCTCAATCTGTGGGACCAAAACAACTTGGTGGTGCTGTTGCTCAACGTTGCGCTTGGCTGCGGGGAGGTGATAGATTATAGCTGAAGCCTTCATTTCCATATTATACAACACAATTATCGCATGACTGATGCACACTCGGTGACTTTGCTCTTTTCTTCATAGTTGCGTGCAGTGGGCACAGAGACTCTGCAGCAGCATGTATGTAGTCACAATGCTGCAGCCCTTTTTGTGAGTCTGTTAGTACAAGGTGATGTTCTGCATGATGCTTCATTGCACAAAATACTATTGAAGTATTTGTAGTCTTACACTCTTTCTTAAACTGCTTCACAAGCGCAAGCACTTACTCTTGATCAGAATATAATGAATTAAAAAACAAGGACAATTGTGAATTCTCTAGTTCTACTATAATCCTGCCTGTTAAGAGAGAAATGTGACAGTTTTTGCAGTTAAAAATGACACAACTAAACATGTTGATTTCTGCAAATCCCCCAATAGTTGAAATGAAACTATCCTATAATGCTGTGTACATTACAATGTCCTTCATTCATTGTACTGCTTATCCTGACAAGGATCTCAGGGGGTGCTTGAGCCTATCCCAGACAACTATGGAGTAGGCAGCCGGCACCCTGAATAGCCAGCCATCCATTTGCTCGGCTGGGATACAATGTCATGAATAACAAATACTGGCCTCTATTATTTGTACGTAAAAAAATCAGTCAATATGCTTATGTAGCAGTCATTAATTTCTCAAATGTTATACTAGTAAAAAATAAAATATAATGAATCATTTAAAAATGTTCCAATCCACCCAAAGATACTCAACAGTCCTGCAGATGGCATGCAATTTGGTTTAACTAAATGGCTGTTTATGTGCATGATAAGAAATAACTAGCATAGCTGAAAACTAGCTTTTCCCAGAATGAGATAATGATATCTGCAAAATGTGAATCGTAATTTAAAACCACAAAATGACAGTGCAAAAAAAGAAAAATACCAAAAAAATAGATGTTAAAAAATCCTGAAAAAAGTAATAAGGTTTCATTTGAATTGCCCAAAACAGTTGCAAAAGCTTCAGTAATGCTCTTGTAATTCCCCCTAAAACTGCAAAGTTAAAAGAAAAACAACGTTAAATCCTCTAAAGGTTGCGTAGTCTCAAATGAGATTACCGTAACCCACGTTGCGCCCCCCACCCCCTCGAACATAATTTACATGTTGTCAGCGCTTCCGGAAACGCATATCTGAAATGAGGTGTTAAACCCTCAGCTAATCATTGTCGAGGGATGTCAGCGTGTTTGTTTGTTTGTTTGACACACTTGGCAACATCTCTCAAAGCTACTTGCATGCACCCATCTGGATTGCAGCTTCGTAGCCAGGAAATTGCATGTTCCTTAAGGGTTTTAAACATGAACATGATGGAATAAACAGCAGCAGCAAACATGAAACAAGATTCAGTATAATGCACTGAAATTACTTTTTGTTCCCATTCATGTGCTATGGGGGAGTTTTTCCCAGTCGGTGCAATATGCAAAGCACCATATTTAATGCTTATTTTAAGAACATAGGCTCTTGTTTTGTTGAAAAAAAATCATGTGAGTTTTGATTTAATATGCACTTAGGTTTGTGTACTTTTCCAAAAGAGCAGTTTTATAGCACACCTAATAAAATAAAAAAGTTCACCCACTCTTGTGTTAACTTGGATAACAAATCTAATTTTAGGACTTTAGGAGTGTGGAGTTTGCTCCTTCAATTTGCTTTCCACAAAACTCAAATCAAAAGAAAAGCGCACACACAAGTTCTCAGTCAGACTCTTTGCAAATACTAGACATGCTGCCTTTTTCCCCCCGCAGTTCACTGAATACCCAAAGCTAGGATCGCTAGCCATCCCTTGAAAAACAGAATATTCCAGTATTGAGAAACAAAAGTACACATCAATTGTAAACTCAATATGGAACATACTTTCTCCCATATTATCCTTAAACTCAAAGTGAAGAGTCCCCAATTTATAGATCTAACAAATACTCACAGGGCTTTTCCTGCAATCAAAATAGCACGGCAACCGCCCACAGCCTGAATGATTGATATCACACAACAAAAAGTTTCAGCTTTGTTGATTGAGCGACTGATGTCCGTCTCTCTTAGCTACATATTTCAACTGCAAATGCAACATTGTGCTTTATCGGGGCACTAGATCTACAGCAGTGTATTAGAAAGACCCAAAAACACTACCGAAGAAGAAACAGATCAAATTGTGTTTTTTTTCCTCCCCACTGGTTGGTCCTATTGATTTTCAAGTGGAACGTATAAATAAATATATACAACAACAACAAAAACATCCAGCAATAGAATGCCAGATGGTGAGGGGTCATTAGAACATATACTTAACTGTTCTTCCTGTGTTGAGTTGGCAACCGTTACTCAGAGCAACCATGAAGAAATGCACTATGATTCATCATTCATTAGCAGAGGGCACTGTCCATTATTTGGTTATGTTGGTATATTTTTGAAATCTGGAGCTTGTGTGTAATTCCCTAATAAATCTCTAGGCAATGCCTTTGGATGTACCTTTTCCATTTGGCACATGGTAAAGAGCACTGTAATGGGTTCCAAATGAGTGCGCACTTGCAGGTCGATTTAAAACTTCATTGTTATTTACAGGAATGGATGTCACAAAGAGTATGGGCAAAGAGGCAAGCATATTGATTACGGCTGCACTTTTAAGATGTTTACACACTTGCTCTAAGAGTTTCAATGTTGAAGCTCAAAATGCTTTAAGTGCAACTTGCTTCTACCTGAAACAATACTACTAGATTATAGAATCAGATGTGAGTTGTCGTTGCCCTTGAATAATCTGTATTCTATTGCATTTTTGCAGTGGCGGTCCGTGCATTTCCTAGTGACGCCTTCAGCAAAAACTATTTTATGGCTATAAAACCTCTACTGCAGCTACAGCTGCGACACATAAAAAATAATCAATAATAACCTCATACAATTGAAATATTATTTAAGAATATAGCCATATTTTACTCACCAAAAATCCTTTTTAACTGTACACAATATCCATCCTCCTTTCTTCCTAATTTTCTATCGCCACCGAAGCCAATGCTGAAAGTCGAGCCTATCCTGTCGTATTTCTGGCAAACGTTTTTATTCGATTTAGTGCTCAAAATGTTTGTTCCCGGTTGTGACAGGCTTGCTTGCTTTGGAGTTGTCCGACCTTTCTTAATGATGTCCAGCTTTTTTTTCTTGAAAAGTCCGTCTTGAAAATGGCTTTAAATCAACACAACAATATATTTGCTTGTGCAGCTCGCTCCAAATACAGTTCGGTAGCTCTGGCTCATCACTAGCCAATCATAGTTGGTGAAAGTGATGACGTATCCCTACGCCTGCAACAAGGCATTGTGGTGTGACCAAATCGAATTCTGATTGGTTAAAGCAACAGTCTTATCGACGCTTGTTTAATGCAGCAGAGCCTGCAGAACTGATTGTGAAGGCCTTGAGGAAGATTTCTGACCCTGGCAACAAATAATGGCTGAAATGTGATTGGTTAAATGCTTCAATATGAAAACACACATCTGGAAGCAGTGCAACCAGGGGGAAAAGCAATGAAAGGAAGCTAACAGACAATTTGGAATTATTTCACAAGTATTCATGGACAAAATATAATATATGATTCAGATATTTCTTAGGCCAGCAGAGAAGGCCTTGAAGGCCCTGACGGCACACCACTGCATTTTTGTTATATGAATACAAACAGACCTGTGGAATGCAGAACATATTTAAACTGTTCAGGTTTAAACATTAGTGCATGAATCAAACGCTTGGACAATGCACTTCAAAGCAATCAGAAGGATTCGAGACAACCTATCTTAATGTTCTTTTATTTGGGATAGAACCACCATCAACTCCAAGATCTTGTATCAATGAGCTTTCTTTAAAAACTATAGAGGATGCAAATCTTGACATTTGCAACTTGGCCGTCCTGTGGCATCGTGGCGAATGTGTTGTGAAATGGCAGTTTTTTTCCCAAATTTACTAAAAAATAAATGAATGTTCATTTTTGTACAACCTCGCTTCTTTGTTTTCATCGCCCGTAGAGGTCTGAAGCCTTTCTGCAAATAGACTGTTCTACATGCAAGTTGTTCACATGAAAAAATAGATATTTTTAACATATTTTGCTATAAATTACTGTGTTGCATTATGGCCCTTTTTTGCAGAATGTTGAAAAGGTCAATTATTCAGTTGCCTCGCATTTTACTTTTCTCTTTGTATTCCCCTGCAAATGAAAGTGTTTTCACCACAAAACAAGACACTCGAACAATGTGTATGATTGATGATAGTCTTGTCGCATAGGTTTATATTGCTACAAAGTATTATCCCCAAAGAAAACAACAAAAGTACAATGTTTTTCTTCATTGTGTAATTCTATTTATAGAACCTTCTGACTGAACATGTAAAAGTAACCTTTAATTATTGATTTCATTTTATGCACAGTATGAGAAAAGATGAATAATGTATGCACATCACACACTTTTTGTTTCACACACATCATCTGATATCATTAGCGATGAGCTTAACAATTCAGTTGCAAGGCACAAAAGAACACCATTCGTCAGATGAATATAACAAATTAAAAACCAAAAGACAGCACAATGGACCTGGAAAGCCAGATTTTGCCAATTTACCTTTTGTTAAATTTTGATTAGCAACCTTCCCTGTTTGACATTTATTTTGCTCATGATATTGCGTTGGCGACCTAAAATAAGGTTTAAATGAGGGGAAGAGCTTCATATACTCAGACCATGACCTTTTTTAAAACGGTACTTTAGTAAAGCATGTACAAGTATATAAATGTTTTTAATTCCTTTTTTAGTAAAATGCAATCTAATCATATCATAGGTTTAAATGTATATGTATCATAAATCAGCCAACATCATGAACATCGAACACTTATGATTGGGTTTCTATCTATAGGTGTAACAAGCAGATTTAGTAATTTTTTTGTGCTTAAAATATATGATGATTAGGGCGGGGCAAAAATCACAATTTTTCAAATCCTGATTCAGTGTGGTGATTCTTGCGATATAAGATGTAGTGAAACACACTCCAGAAATAAACAAAGTAGTATAAAATAGACATGTATTTTTATGTACCACCATACCGTATAAATATAAATGTTTACTTAAGGAAATAAAAACAACAATAACCAAAAAGGCATTTTTCTGGGAGGTACTTATGTGAACAGCGGGTAAACCTGCTGTTTGAGTGTGCATGTTGGGGCTACCACCCAAATGGATAGGACTCTGATCTGATGCTGGTTTCTGCTCTGTATTGAAGCACACACTCCTAAATTGAATTTCCTCAGAACAAAGAATCATATGCACTAGACAAAATGCTTAACATTTTCTTTGTTGGCTCTGATGGCCAATTAAAATATGAAACTGCATCCCTCAGTGAGTTAATTCAGACTGAATTTAATTACTTGTCCATACTAATTTCATTTCCATACTGTAAATATTCACGTAAAATTCATATCAAAATGAGAGGGCTATCCATGATTGAAGTTGATTTTTTTTTTTTTTGTTGGGGCAGTGATTGTTTTTACCTTTTTTCACAAGCATAAATATTTTGAAAAACAGTCGTATTCGACCAAAATTATTTGCTACTCGCATTAAATCGAAAGCAACAGCACGTTAATCCGTATGTAAATGTCTGATTCAATTACTCTGCGCTATCCTGAGCACAAGTCTTGTAGCTAAATCTTAAAGAGTTAAGCTGAAAATCCTCTTTTCGTCCGTGGGCCTCGGCTCTAATCATTGGTATATTGTTGTTTTTGCTTCCATTCTATTCATTTTCAGTGACCTTTTCCGTATGATTGTGTCGATGAGACAACGAGGATGAGTGGGTGTTTTTTTTTTCTTTTTCTTTTGCTCTGTGCTTACATTCATATCAAATGTCTTGAATAAATGTCACTTAAATTCATTTTAAACAGCTGGGAAAATGAATTAATTAATTTTCGGTGTCTTTTTCAAATTAGTTTAATTTAAATTTAGTCAAATACTTAAAATATAAACAGCTTTAGTGATTAAGATTCCTATCATGGACTAAAATCGTATTCAATAACATTACGAATATTTTTCACAGCCACACATGTTTCCAAACAATTGTAGAGATGGCTATATGGGGATTATACTTTTTATTACATTGTTTGGGGGATTGTGTCCCACACACATTTTCAGAGCCATTTGTAGTAGTTCTTCCATTCCTATGACTAATACATCTAAGTTGTGCCATACATTGACATTCTGAAATTGTGGACTTTTTCCAATTTATTTTGCTTGAACATCAATGGTACGGTGATGTCCTCACCCCTGTAAGGTACCTGAGATTGTTACGTTATGCTGTGACATATTAACCAGGGTCGTAGTCCTTAAGTCATTTCTTTCGTTGGCATTTCTGCCCAGTGATGACTTCCTCAGCATTCGTGAGTCATTTCTGTGGGGGAATTGCAATTTCTGGTTACCTCAAGCTGTTTGGCTTTGATGCTGTGTTCAAAGATGATATGTATTCAGAGAGGAAATGGGCTCAAGTAGGAAGAGGTCACAACAATCAAATGGGAAACTCAAGTGGAATGCCTCCATTGCATTAATAAAATACAATGTAAAAAATAAAAAGTCAATTTTGTGTGTTCTTGAGGTATATAATGTCATGGACATGCTTTGAAAACCAACAAATTCTACGTAGCAGTTTTTACATTGGCACCGTAAAAATCACCCGATGATAGCAAAGAGACTGAGTTTAGACCTAAAACACAATGGCTTCCAAAAAGGGAAGGGTCTGGCACCTCTGTACAATATCAACAATAGTTATCAATTACATGCATACTGTACATTTACACAGAGTAATTTCATATAGGCATAAGCTAACAAAAATGCTCAAATAATACTCAATTCAACTTTTTTTAAATGGAGTTATTGCTACAGTTGTAGCAAAGCACTGGACAGGAAATGAAAATAATATTCAGAAACAACCCAAACAAATATCCATTCAAAACACACCATATCCCGCTTATTAATGGCACTTTCCATACAGGAGGTGGTGAGTTTTCTTTTTTCTTAATGCACTCTTTTCAGAACTGTTGTATTCCATTCTCCTCCTCTGAGTAGCAATCATATGATAGCTACATCATTCTGAAGCGGAATATTACTGGTTGCTTTCAGACATGCATTGCGCAAATTACCTGAAATTGTGACTAAGTTACAGCAATTTCCAAACTTTGTGACCTTATATTTTTGTATTTTATTGTTGGTGTGTCAAACAAATGAATAGCTGAGCTTCATGGCAAGTCAACTCCTAGAGTGACATGGTGTACCAAGCTACTGAGTACTGGTGTGACTTTTTCATAGACCCTTGTAGCTAACACATAGAGCATGCATTCGTGCGCACGCCCAATTTGGTTTGACTCTGTAGTATTTCATGCTTTTCGATGGCTGTCCAGTGTGCGTCACCCTCGGCAACTGCACCAAGAAAAAAAAAGATTGTCTGTCCTCATATTCTGCTCCTCTACTGAGCAGTGCAGCCATCAGATGGACTGTACTGTGTTTGTGTGGGTTTTTGAAAGACGGTCAGACAAGTGACTGCACTTATGATACACAGAAGCATGACTTTATGGGAATATATAATTATTGCAAATGCCATAAAACAAATTTACAACCATGCTTACAATTGAGGTAGTTTGAGGGTTTAGATGAATGACAATGGCATTATTCATGGAAGATCTTATTTTGTGCAATGGATTAGGTTTCAGTCGTAAAAGTAAGAGGCATAAAATGTGATATAAGTATGCAGAGAGGTGCTGAGCAATACATAATGGGCTCCTCATCTACTGGGATCATAAGAGGGGTGCTATAATGTGAGCTAAATAACCTGGAGGTTGATGGAAGGAAGAAAATAAAACACAAATGAAGAATAAGCAATTCATTCATTCATGTAGGAATTGGTAACCTAGCTGTCAATTACTTGAACTTCTCTGTTAAATATGTTTACTGTCTCCTTATCCCATCATGCTCATCTGATTTATTTCCCTTTTTCCCTTTAAAGTTGACAAGCGCTAAAGAAAAATATGAAATCTGTTTTCATTGTACAGAACAACTTGGCAATTAACAATAGCTATAGATTGTCTAGACATAAAAATAAAGAGAAAACATACCAGCATTAATACTGCTCACATACAGAAAGAAAATCAATAGACAACTTTTTGAAACAGTTTTTTTAGAGCAACACCCACACATTGGTGCAGTGTATGCACATACAGAGACATTTCTTCCCTGTGACCGTTCTCTAGTTTCCTCCCATATCCTAAAAACATATGGTAGGCCAGTTGAACACTCTAAATTGTCCCTAAATATGAGTTTCAGCACGAACGGTTGTGCCCTGCGATTGTCTGTCAACCAATTCAGGATGTCTTCCGCCCACTTCCCATAGTTAGGTGGGATTGTCTCCAGCACCCCGTGACCCAATGAGACATTTCATGACCACATTATTAGAGTAAATAAAATGTCTTTTTTTCTTGAGGTTGAAACAGGGAGACAATATAACAAAGGCTAAAGGCCGATGTAAAAGAGAATGGAAACAAGCGAGATTAGGACTGTGCGGATGCCTAGCCCAGCATGCACATAAGATGAGCTGTCACATTAGATAGCACACGAGTCCGTCACTATGCATAATTTCACAAAAGTAGTCTCACAATCCTGAACTGTGCTCTGCTGGCAGCAGCTAGTGAAGTGAAAAGGGCCACAGGGCAAAATGAGAACAGGAGGCATAGATGACTCGTGGATCTTCCAGCATACTGAGAATACAGAAATGCTGTGTGTCAAACCCGAGAACTTCAACAAGCCTGTCTTCCCCAATGTTTAAATGTTTGAAGGAAACACTCAAATATATTATTGCAATACTATTCCATGGGTTTCTAGTTATTAGTTTATTTCACAGGGAGCTATATTTTCTTTTAGTAGAGGATAGCTGAGGGTAGTAATTGGGTTTGTAGATCTTTGCTCAGTTTGTTGTTTATGGTGACTTTAGCTAAATGTGGTAAATTAGCGCATGTATTCAGCCTAATTTTCTATTTAATTTTTCCAAGATGAAATATATGTTCATGGCATTGGATTTGATCAAATTTTAAAAGATGAGACTTCTACTTCAAGTATGACTTATATTTTTACTTTCTTTCGATCTATTATTTGGGCGGTAACTTATACTCCGGAGCAAATTCGGACACTTGTTGTTTTTCTTGACTCTGAGATTTTTGGCCACGTGTTAAAGGGTGGGTGGTAGTTGACATCAGCACAACCATATTGTGTGACATTGTGTGACCCAAAACTTAAGTGCTTGCTCATGCTTTTGTCAGCAAAGGGCAAACTAATTTTCAGACATCTTCACAACAAGAACAAGAACAAAAACAAACATAGGGTAAAATCCTAGTGCGTGTTTGAGTATACAACGCCTCTCAATAAGCATGTGATGTCAAAATGGAGTCATTAAATCAAATTGGGAGAATCAAATCCTTGTACCACAATAGGTGCAACGGGAGAAAGCTGGAGTAAATGCCAAAGAAATTGCTCAGGACAGGAAGACTTGGAAGTGATGCATCACTGGCTGAATGTCTCTGCTTAAATCTAACCACTAAGGACACTCAGCAATTAAAATACCAATTGATCCACAGAAATGCCAACATTTTCTGGATTGATTGGAAGAGGTGGTGTCAAATTGTGGAAGAGAGGTGGGGAAGAGAGTGCAGGGTGATTGTAGCAGTAGAGGCAGGTGGAAGCTGTAACAAATGAGTACTACCAGCTAAACTGATAGGAAAGGCACACCTGAGGCCAGTTATTGTGTATGGTTAGAAGACTGACATACAGACAGGAAGACAGAGGACAAAGAGAAGGTGCCAAATGGTAAAATTTTCATCGGAATAGAAAATTATATTATTTTTTGAAAGACAGATGATTTATTTACCTGCTTAACTAGTTTTGACTACCTATTGATGTCAACTGCAGTCAGAGTTAACCGAGAGCCCCATGCACTCATCACAAGAGGTAAATATGGCCATAGTTTCTAACCCGTGTTCTAAAGCATTATCTGCAATTGAGTGTGCTGCTTTATCTTTGGCTTTTTTGGGGGGATGCCATCACACAGGCTGGTACAAGCAATGCAGAGAGGAATTTAAACAGAGCTCGAAAGATCATTGGGACACACAAACCTCACCACCATGATAAGGTGATGACTCATTGGGGGGCACAACGGAAAATAGATTTTGAAATTACGACAACTTGGGATTCAAACAACCTGTATGAACTTTGGGTTAGCAACAGCTGGGTTCTTCATGCTTTACATAACCGGATTTAACCATTATCAGCAATCCAAACTCGGGCTTGTGAGCGAGGTGGCTACGAATGAACCCAATTAAGCGGAGAGTAATTGCCTGTAAAGGACACTCTAGAGGTAAAGAGGAGGCACCTCCATTTTAATTGGTCAACGGCGGCATGGCACTGTGCTGGCTGCACAACTTTGTCAGAATGATTATGCAGAAATATGAGTAGCGCAACCACGTTGAGTGCTTTCCCAACATTACAGGCATTGTGCGGTCAATTTAAACCCCCCTACTGTGGTTGCAAAGTCATAAGAAAGAAAATGTAAGGAATTACTGTGGTGCTTGATGAACCCGATAGTATCACTGATTGTACCAATTGGAATAAAAAAAGGACATGCACTTAAACCTCGATCTAATCCACAAATAATGGCCAGGCTGGCTGTTTTGAATTGAAGTACTCATTTACACATTTCAGGGAACAGCACAAAAATGCTCATGCACCCTTGTGGGTACATTTCAGACGTGTACTTAAAGCGTGCTCCACCTAGTAATATTTGGATGCGTCTAGAAATTTTATAAGCTTGAAGAGGTTCCTGTTTACCATGAAAAAATGACTGGCTGTGCTGATTTTTATGCGTGTGTGTTTTGAGAACAGATATGTGTTTGCAAAATAAAGCTAGCTGACTTTAAATTGTGTTCTAAAAAGCTTGTCCTCCCCCTCTGGTTTTGTTGACGCTGTCATAAAGTTTGTGTTTGTTTGTATAACACTTTTCCCCAGTTTTGAAATATCAACTGAGGTCTTTTTTGCATATTCAACATCAATGTTTTTGTTTCCCGGAGCCAAAATCCGCGCCTCTGTCGTGTTCCAGCATCTGTTTTCCATTCGCTTCCTCTGTGACTCTCTGCTGTTTACTTTCCAAAGATTTTCAGCGTCGTAATTTTTCAAAGCCAAGGTCGCTAGCTAGGGGCAAACTGCGATGGTAAACATCAAAATCCCTTTTTTCCCCTTGCCTACCCAACCCCTCTTTTCGTTACTTCTTTTTGTTTTCTACTTCTGAAATGCTTTGACGGGTAAAACTACAAACCTTTGACAAACACTCTTATTCACAAGGGAATAATGCAAGGAGTGGATGGTAATAACAGAAAATATGTAAAACCAACATATGATGCTTTTTTCCTTTCTTTTGGGTGTCACTTTGAGATTTTTTTCCCTTCCTCTACTCCTATTTCTTCTTGCCTTTAGCCTATTAGTCTATTTTACAAAAGGATTCTGCGAAATATCCATATCTTCACCTATTCTTGATACAAAACAAATAAGTGAAAACTGCTTTTTGGAACATGGACATTTATTTCAAGTCTCGAAGTAGTGGTATCAAGTTTCACACCTCTGTCTCAGAATCTTTGAATCACCACTCAGACGTGATGTCTCCGTCTACCGACATGGCTGCCCATGGCTAAATATACATGCAGGTTTCAAACAGCTGGAAGATACCTCGGCACCCCCGTCACCACATCCTTATGTCTCTGACAAATAAACACTTCCAATTCACCTGTTCGCATACACCATTTTATTCTGTTTTCTTATAGCATGACTGTATTATAGTGCTGTAAAGTATTTATGAGGCATTAGAGATGCAGATGTTGACATCCAAAAAGGAGAGATTGCTTTTAGCCTGTCTTTTTCACAACATAGGGCTTGCCTTATTATTTCGACTTATGGTATTTAAATCATCACAACTAATACATGTCGTCATTTATGCTCCTTCGTTTTGGGTACAATTCAATTTCCTCTGCATCAGCACACTGAAGCTGACATTCAAAATGGAGAATAGATTAAGTTCCCTTGACTTGTGTGCACAACAACCTTATTTTTATTTGTGCTACTCCAGTGTGTGTTCAAGTGCCTGTGTGTGAGAGCGTATTTGTGCGTGTGTTTATGCCTCTATTGGGAGAAATGAAGGTTTTATATGGCCCTCAGTGCCCAGAGAGAATTGTAGTGACAGCAGATAATTCTTTTGGAGGAGTCAATTTAGAAAGGAAGCGCAGAGGAATCAAACCTCGTCACAGCTTGGGGGGGTTGACTAAATATAGACTTTGCCATACTGACATCCAGTAAGAGGAAGATGAGTCTAGCAACATGAGTTACCCCGGCTTAAATCAATGTATACTTGCACACCCTTTGATATTCTGTATCTTTTTCCTTAATTTTGCAACATCTTGAATTTGTGTAATCATATGGGTTTTAATGTGTCAGTTTGCATTCACATGTTGGCTGAAGTTAAAAAAACAAAACACTTCCAACTTCAATTTTGCAGCGTGCCAATCCTTGAGGGTGGTGATGTTGCATGTAGCAATTGAATTTTGTCCTTCTTTGTAGTGTTACCAAACCATACATGAAGACTACAAGACTGTTTTAATCATTTCTTTGTAGAAAAGCCTCAGCCGCTACAGTGAAATGTCGTGCCTAGTCAGCAACTACTGGTAAAACTCGGCTGGGTCTTTTTTGGATGGAGTTGATGCTATCCTCCCCCTTCAGATCCCGAGAGACCGTACAACCTTTTCCCAGGAACAGCTGCGGAGTCCATCATTATTGGATAGCCTGATAACCTGTCGGATTATTCAATCATTCATCTTCTGTTCCGCTTATTTCACAAGAGTCATGGGAGGGCTGGAGCTACACCCTGAAATGGTTCACAAGGCACACTTTTATTGACAATCAAGCATCCATAGTTCCAATTACACATAGGGCAAATTTAGTGTTCAAGCGCCCTGACATTTATATTTTCGGAATGTGGGAGGTAGGCAATTGAACCCAGAAAATATTCATCGCTAGAAGATGCAATCTATGCACAGATTCGCCGCAGTCCCGGATTCAACTTTTGATCTCAGAACGGACGTGCTGACCGCCATTCCACTGTGCTGCCAATCTAATTATTTCTATGTAAATGCATGCTCATAACTTCCTGTCGGTCTGTCTCTATGCTTGTCAGAGTAGAGGGGATGAGTGCACTTGGCAGAGCCTCCATCATATTTGATCTTTATTTTCCTCCAATGTTCGCCCACTAAAAAAAGGAAATACAAGTAATCAGATACAGTCCGCATAATGACCACAAATTTAACCTTTTAAGCCATTTTAATTCTGTGTTTTCAGATTGAACGATTATATACTGGCAGAGTTATGAACAAATGTGGGGGATATATTTCCCCCCCCTATTTTAACGCCTGGAGGATTTCCGTCTGTTGATGGGGGGTGTGCACAGCTGCGACCTTCAGGTCATCTGTATCAGTCACTCCACTCTTCAACCAGAAATGACTGTGTGACGTATTGAGGGCCGATAAAGCTTTCGATTGGCAAAGATTTAGAGGCTTTGTGCTTGCTCAAATGTCTTTCAGCCATCAGAAAGGGACGTTGAACATCTAAAACCTGACATAGTACGCTGCCAATCTCCTTACTCCCAATGTCATATCTCTAGACCTGATTAATTATTACAAAATATCTATTTCTTAATCTTGACGTGTTTAATGAATTTACATCAAACCGAAAGACGAGAATCAGTTTTTCTTGATTAGAATTTTTTTGTCTTCAACAATACCTAATAATTTCAGTGATAGCAGTGATGGTTACATTAATGTCGCTATTCTTTAATAAACATTTGCAATATAATGAATTACATTTTCTTATTGATACTTAATTGCTTTTTCACTACATTGAGTATGTTTACAAGCATATATGTCACTTGCAGCATTTATAACTGCTCAGTAATAAAAATGTAATTTATTACTTAATCAAAAATGAAGGGCTTTAAGTCTGACCATAACCTATACCATGTAAAGATTAGCAAAAAGGTCATGATATTCAGCTTGCCAGTAAATCATCATTATTCAAGCAGAATTTGTTTTTAACGGGTATAAAATTAGTACTTTAATAGAAGCATACCAAAAACATTGTAAGATGCAAATGTTTTAACACAATTGTCAAATCTAGTCAGAGTTTTTCCCACAAAAGAAACCCTAAATAAAATAAAAGCTTGATTTTTAGCTAGAAAATGATGAATACTGACTTTTTAGCCTTGAATCATTCCTTTATGTCAAGCAAGGTTACTGTCAATTATAAGGACTTTTGAAAAGTGCTGCACGACTGCTTTCCGCATCTCTGTAGTTCTACAAAAGAAGACATAAATGTCTATTGATTGTTCTCAAATTGTTTTGCACTTAAGCATAAACACCCATTTGCTGCTCAAGCTTAAGGGGAAAAGAGTTAATCAAGTCAGTGAACATGGTGAAAGCCTTTAGCGTGCATACCCTGCACACGCATCAATAATGATAATTTCAAATGGTGGGCATGTAATTGAAGCCTTCAAGAAAATGCCTAATGCCTGAATCTGTATTAGAATTCGATGGTGGATTGTGAAGTTGAGCTTGGAACAAAGCAGCAGTTTATTGCCTTTTGAAACCACGCCAAGCATTACTGTGAACCTAATAAGACCCAATCATCAAAACCTCATTAACAGCTTCATTGGAAACAGCGTGATCCTTTTAATACCCTTCTGTCTTGTCATTGAAACTAAAACCGACACACATGTTGATTATTAGCAGGGGAAACGGCGCACACTTGTATGAAGTTTGTTATTTTGTCATGCAAGTAATATTTGATGTGCTTATTTCAGGGAGTTCAGTTGAGCAAAGTGAAAAAAGTTGTTCATTTGACTAGTTTTGTGTCATTTCGGTTCTATTCGTAGGACTCTTTCCAATGTAATTTAGTATAGCAGTAATGATGGAAGGACTTGCCAATAATGTGTTTAAACTATTAAGTGACCCTTAAACTGCTTAAATCGCCCCAGGGCATACTCTACTGAATTGGATAGATTGGACTTCAATGAGCCACAACTTCTATTCCTTTTCTTTGTAAACTCAACCAAAAAAGGGCAAAACACAGATTTAATCACATTTTGCTGTAGGCCAGAAAGCACAAGGAACAACAACCAGTAATTAACATCTATTAACTACTTCGGACATGTACCGTTATGGCGTTTCATACTTATCACCTCGCAGTTTCGTGCATGTCAAGTCTAATTTGTGCGCATATAAGCCGTACACTCGCTTCAGTCATTTTTTTGCGACAAAAACGGCGTGCGTATATGTGACAAAATACAGTACTTGTATATACTGAAGTGTTACCACAGGTTTTTATCTATAAAGCTTTATTTTTTTGTTATTGGTGTTTTGCATCTCATCGCTTTTGCAAGGAGCACATCTAAGTGGAATCGTATTTTAGCTTTTCACGCTTGTGTTTTGTGTGAAAGAACCCTATTTACTCCACTCAGCATCCAATGACCACAGTCAAACAGCGTGTACGTTGTGATAGTTGGACCTGGATAAGGCTAATGCATTTTCAGGCATTAAGTGGTGCATTTTTTCCCCAAATAAACAAGTTGTTTAAGAGACCATTCACCAAATCCTCTCCAAAGCGATTATGATAAATACTTTACTTTAGCAGTCGAGCATCTTCATGCATGTGTGTGTGTGTGTGTGTGTGTGTGTGCTGGTACCAGATTACACTGTTGCAAAGTGGAAACATAAGTGAAATGATTTGAAAAATAATAATGAGACAGCGGGTGTCTTTTCCTCTGTGTTTGAAAGGTTATTTTATTTTATTTCTGTATTCATTTTGACCGGGGTTTTTTATTCCACTTGTGTATGGAAGCTGTGGAAGGTATTGCTTAAGATAATGTCCTTTTAAATGTAGCATTAGTTGGTGAAAATGTCTCCCATCAGCAGCGTAAACATGTTGATTAATTTTGGACTTGCCAAGTGCTATTCGGGCACACAGTTGTCTTTTATTATCTTTTTTAAACAGTAGTTTGAATGGAGTGAGATGTGCAAGGGGACTCAAACACGTATTGACACTCACTGGGTGTAGATTCCTCTTTGACTCAGTCTCTCTACTGAGCACAATGACCCCGTTCTTCCTTTTTTAATGCTAATGCTTTTGCTCCCCCCAGGCAATGCCATGTATGCAGTTTTTAGTGTCCTCTAGGGGCTCTTCCTACTCCTGAGATATATTTCATAAAAGAGATAAAAGGGGACATGGAGGAGAGGCTGAGGCAAAAAGAAAATGCAAAAAAGAACAGTGGGAAAGAGCAAAACAATGGTGTGCTGCACATTGTTTGAAAGTAATACCAATAAACAATGACTTCCTCCTCCTCCTTTGTAGTGAAAGTAAGTCTAAGTGAAATTAAAGCCGTATGGTTAGTGTAAACATTGATATTTGTATGCATTTAAGTGACATCGATGCTAGATACCCCCAATTAGTTCTCTTTCAAATGTGAAAAAAAATATAAATGCATAATATAAACGAATGTGTCTACAATGTATAAAGGAACAGATCTGATATAACTTGTTCATGGTTTGTTGTAACAAAATATGCAAGGGCTACGAAATTGACCTTTTGTTCATGAATATAGATAAAAAAATAAAAAATGGATGAAACATCAAACCTTTTGGCGTAGTTTGAGGCTCATTATCATGCTCAAATATTTCAAGTGTAGCAATATGACTGCATGTATTCTTAGTCCTAATAAAACATGATTGCTTTATTGATTCATTGCAACCATTAGTTGAAATTAAATAGTTACACCATATTCTAAGAAGTTTTGACACCCTTGCGTATAGCGCAAGAGTTCCTGCAGTGCATTGCTCAAATTTAGGCAAATCCTTACAAGAAAAATATAGAGAACCGGATGCTTTTCATTGTACTGCTTTTCTTTACTGTTTTGTTGTATATCTCCTTTCATGACTTGTACTGCATTGTAGTGCTATGTCATCATGGCACTCAAAAGGGTTTTAGCATTCTCACTCTATCCCGTGCCGGCAGCTCTTGGCTGTCATCCTTTCTACAAGTAGTTTGTCAATTTGGTACCCTCAAAAGTTGTAAAACTCCAGACTCCCTCTCTGTGAATGCATAAATCTAATAATCATAAAGTCATGGCTATTGTAATATAAATGTGATATAGAGCTGCCTGTCACCCACAACGATAGGAAAGGCACGTTGTTGGCTGCCACAGCCCTGGCATTTTAATTTGCCAAGACGCGAGTCAATAAACACAGCACCACATTGTAATTGTACTGAACACTGCTGCCACAGAGAATGAAGATAATTACAAAAAGTCAAAAGTTGTGGCAACTAGTGCAGTTTTCAGGGTGGCACTCTAGACACATTACAGTGGACCTTAATGATACGAGCTCAATCTGTTTAAGGATCAAGCCCGAAATGTAAAGAATGTGTTGGTATCATGAATGCATTTTCTCGATAAGAAATAAATGGATTCCAGTTAGTGTGTGCAACCACCACCCCCATGTTAGGCTTAAATTATAATTCAAAGCGTCATTTTTTAGGCTAAATAATATGAAAAATAAATCAAAGGCTCCAAAAAAGATTATTTTTTATACAAATACCATTAGGGTTGTGGTTTCTAGCCACATAATGAAAGTGCGAGTCAGGTGAGATGGAGGACAAAGGGAATGGGCATGGATGATTTTCACTTGTTAGCACAAATCATTTGGATGCAGTTCGATACAAAATTGTATCACTAGGGACCATGAGTGTGAGCAGCAGGTGGGCAGACAGGGGATTCTGTTGATGTGAGATTGTGATATGCCACCTAGGGATTCTGTGACAAAGAAAAAATACAGAGTACACATGCCACCTGGCATGACGCCGAGGGACTCAGACAGCCTAATTGAGAGAGAGGCTTTTTCTGGATTTCACTTGTATGGTGAAAATTTGTGTGCATAATGAGACCAATTTTCTGTCGTGTCGATTCCCGAAACGTGAAAAAACCCTTTCCCTATCCTGTCCTTTGCAGAACAAAACTTGTCTGTGAATCTCTCAAGAAGATTAGCAGGCTTTTTTGTGAGCAAGTACCAAGTCCCCTCTGCTTGGTTGTCACTGCTGGAATTTGATTGTTTTTAATCAATTTTCTTCATTGCTAAAGACAATTGGAATTAACTTCTGACCATGATTGTGGCATAAGCTAACAAAATGCAAGTGATTTGATGTCAAAGCGGTTTGACGAATATCAAGAACATCGTTTCCTTTTTCCCTCCCTCAGGTCCTTCTAGCTCATCTTCCTCCATCCCCACTTTATCTCATGCCATGATTCACCATCGGCTTCTCTTTCCTCATTTGCATATATCATTCCCAGAAGTTCTTCCTTAAAGAGAAGACATAAAAAAGATGTACGGCCTCGTGGTAAAATGAAGCCGATCTCATCTTCTCTTCAAGTGGCGAAAATGAGATAGGGGTCGCAGCTGGAAACATGGTTGCCACACAAAAAGTACTTTATTTCCTATCAGAATCATTTGCACAACATTGCAAGTCTTGTATTTGTCAGGACGGGACTCCAAACCAAACTAAGATGCAGGTTTTTTTTATTCATAAGCAAACAAAATCTATTTATTTACCAAACAAGTGACGATCCTTCAACATAAAATCACTCCAAACCAGAGTAGAAAACAAATCTGTTACCATACAAATTTACTATGTGCCCCTTTCAGAAGCAGTATTACTTAAACAAGGTGGCTGTGTCAGAATGCCAGTGTAGGTGCCGCCCCAGTGGACCATGAGTCTTTGGCACAACATAAAGGGGACCCCGACTATTTCTATTCAGAGAGTAATGGGAAGCAGTTGTAAACAATTTGTGATCAGGAATGACATGTGGACGGGCAAGGGCTCTGAAATGAGAAGGGTAAAACCTTCAAAATAAAATTGGGAATGACGCACGACACCTCACAACAGGACAAATCTCAACAGTATTTGTATGGCTTGGCTTGTAACATTATTTTTATGGCTTGGAATTTTATGACTTGCTGTTGGAAACGTCAAATTATGTTCTCCACGGAATTGGGAAATTAAAAAAAGGATGAAACGTAAATGATTTGACTGGTGTATATGTACATAGATTTTCCCCCCCATTACTATGAGGAATATTATTGGTTGTTATTGAGGATAATCTAATGTTCTAGAAATATTGTAAATGCTGTTAGACCCAAGGACAAAACTTGACTGGCGATATCTCAATGACTTCTTTTTTGTCTTGCAGTTGAGGAAGGACACTGCCATACATCGGTCATTGTTTAGAAACAAAGGCTAGAAGCTAGGCTTTGTTTACGTAATTACAATTCGGAGGCATGCACAATGTTGTGAGGGATATAAAAGAGTGCCTTTTTTGTGTGTATAATTGCATTGCGGCCGATTATGTCTAAGAATAATACAACTCTTTTTGTTGGTATAATAAGACATGACTCAAAAGTCAAGATCTCCATGGGGATGTGACTCATCAACTCAATAAAAACAACATATAGCACATGAAGGGCAACCAAAATACACTACTATAACTTATAAGAAGTATCCAATTCACAATCAGTATGGCATTGGTGTGGTCTCAAAGTTACTGATGTAATGCAGATGTATCAATCTTATCAACAACATAATTAATTTAATGTGTATATTCTACTGATACGTGGGTGACATAATCGTAAAGTTATGAGACTTGAAGAATTACATGCACACGGCGTCCCGGCGTATGGTTTGACTCTAGGGGGTTAATCTATAATGGGGGATTTCTGGAGTAGAGTGTCACAACACCGTCACTGCTTGACTCAGCAAGAGTCCAGTTTTTGGCTTTAATAGACCCAATGTTTATTTCTCTGTTTGTATCTATCTGTGATGCATGGGCACAGCAATTATAGTTGAGTGAGCGCAAGCGTGGTTATGAAGGAAATGAGCCAAAAGGAAGGATCTGAAAAACAAAATGAACTAAGTGAGTCTAGCCGAATGACATTGAGTTCAGAAGCACTGTCTGCCTGTGGGCCGCCCGCTATCAAGAGTCACCTGGAATAGTGATGAGAGAGGAAAGTAGGACGAAATTAAGTCTGCAGGGTGGGAGGTTAGATTTGGGGGTAGGATACCATGAAAATTGGAATTGAAAACACAGAGGGAAGAATAAGTAGGGTGGAGAAGGCGGACCCATTTCAACACCAAGTGTGGGATGAGGTGGTTGGGCTCCTTTATACAGGTGAAAGCAGAAAGATGAAAGTAACAAGAGGAGAGCAAAGAGCAAACAAGGAGGAGATTGGAGCTAGACCACAGGCCGCACTGCATAATACATGTGCTGCGATTTGGTGCATGTAAACGCTCGGTGAATCTTTTATAAGATCGGCTTGACCTAGTGACACCACGTGGGGAGGCACAAAAGGAAAAAAGTAACGAACACGGAGATGGTGAAAGTGCATGAAGAAGAATGTGTTTTAATGAACTAGTTCTCTCTGACGTTCAGACAGACAGACAGACAGAGTGTGCTGTAATGTTGAGGTTTGCTATGTGAGGAGTTCAGTAGAGAACATCATGTATCTGGATCTATGAATAGTTTTAGCGTTTTCTTTTAAAAGATTAATTAGAGCTTGTGCCATGGTGATTTAATTTTTTTTTTGTGCAGTGACAAAGCTCTCAGTTAGGTGTCTATTTTTTTGTTTTTATAAAGAATAAAATGATGATGTAACAACAGGATACATCATAAAGTCTTAAAGATCTGTGCATGAGAGTAAACAGAAAGCAAGGTCAGCTTGGTGCTAATTCCAGGGATTCACAATTCTTTTTTTTAATCCACTAGAAATGGTCTTAATTATGACATCAAAGTAGTCTGAGGAATTATCGAGAACAGGCCTGTTCTTCAAAGAATCATCCTGAAAGTGTAACTGTTAAGACAAGTAAAACTATGGTTAATCTCAGCATGTGAAGTCGTTAAATAGGTTAAAAAGAAGCTAAAAATACAAAATTGAAATAAAAATAAATTCATAAAATTTGCGAAAAAAACTACATCATTTCAATGAAGTGTTGTCTGTGTGTATTTTGCTCTAGAAATTGTATTCATTGATTTTTTTTTGTCGTTGCTTTAGATCTTGTTGTGACAGAGAGCAAAATTTATTGCCACATTTGACAGCATTTGTCATCCAATCAATTTTAACTGTCAAAGGCTGGTTGTAATGATTATAATAACCACACCCCATACTTGGGCTGACACTCAATGAGTTAAGATAATGATAACTTTTGAATAAATCTCTGCAGTGTTGACTGTCTCAGAAAATATTCAAATGTCTCCATCCTAGTGCAGCCTTTTTCAGCATTTCAGAAGCACTTTTTTTAAACAGATATTCTGGAGAAAAATACATACATTTCAACACGGTCGTGCAAGTCAAGGCACGCTGATAAACCTCACTGGGTACTTCAAAGAGTTTGAAGCAGCCTAATAATAAAAAAATCAGCATAGCAGCAGAGCTGCCGAGAAGCCACGTCGAGACAAAAATGGTGCATTGTGTTTTCATAATGAGCTAAAATTCACAACACAAGTTGGTGAAGTAACTTGAGGATACATAAAATCTGCAACATATTTCAGACCGGGCCAGCCCGTTGACGCGAGTGGTTTGCTTGTCGGCCTCAAGCTCTGGGGTGTTGGGTTCAAATCCAGGTCGGTCCAACTGTGTAGAGTTTGAATGTTCTCCCTGGGCCTGCGTGGGTTTCCTCCAGGTACTCCGGTTTCCTCCCACATTCCAAAAACATGCATTGTCGGCTGATTGGACACTCTAAATTGCCCCTAGGTGTGGGTGTGAGTGTGCAAGGTTGTCTGTCTCCTGGCCACTGATTCAGGGAGTCACCTGCCTCTGGCCAGGAGACAGCTGGGATAGGCTCCAGCACCCCCCGTGACCCTAATGAGGACAAAACTGTTCAGTAAATGAGATGAGATATTTCAGAGAAGGCTGCCTTAAGAAAAGCTATGGAAATTATCACGTCACAATTCATGCAGGTTGTCAAGCAACAGCAGACATGTTGACCTCAAACCACCTGTACATTTGCAGACCGGTAAAAAACAATTCTCAGAAACAGAAATGACAAGAAAAACAGCACGGAAACCACGTCAACATTCTATTTGGGAAAACTGGTGAAGTGAAATTACTCTGACAGGAAATCCTTTGACATTTACTTTGTATACAGAATTTAGCGAAGTGGAACGTTCCCAGTGACACAGCATCAAACAAGGCGATAATTACATGATGTCAGTGCCTGGTGTTTGTAACAGCTTGCAACTTTAGTTGTGGCAATCAGTGTATGCCCTAAATTATTTCTTTTTAATGATCAATTTTCTTCTTGGGGACCAGTACAGGCGAACCATGCCAACCAAATACTGTATGTCCATTCTATAGCTCAAATTTGTTTTCCTCCGCAGTATTTCAGAAAGTCTTAAAGTGGCACAGCTGGTTTGGAAGCTTTATTTTCTCACTTTTGAGCCTAGCACAGTGCACTAGGATGGAGAGACTCACTTATCACTCCAAAATTATATTTGAGGTGGCGTTTCTGATATTGTCTTTAAAATGCAGAATCATTGTTATTTAATTGTTGGAACGCTGGAGGAAGTGGTCAGCACATCTGTCTCTGTGGAATTTACAATTTACAATGTTCTCTTGTGTGGATTTTCTTTGTGTACTCCTCCCACATTCCAAAACCATGCGTAGTAGGCTGATTGATCGCTCAATTGTGCCCTACGAATGACTGGCGACCAGTCTAGGGTATAGTCTGCCTTTCGCTCGATGACAGCTGGCTTAGGCTTCAGCAAACCGCCCGCAACCCTTTCGAGGATGGGCGGCTTGGAAGATGAATGAATGAATGAATGATCGCTCAATTGATAGATATGAGTATATGCGTAAATGATTGTATGTCTAATTGTGCCTTGCGATCAGCTGGTCTAATGCCCGTAGTTGGCAGGGATAGGCTTCAGCACACCCGTGACCCCCGTAGGGATAAACAGAATGTAAAATGAATGAATTTTGGCTGTATTTCTGTATCCCCTGCCTGTCCTCTGGACTCCAGATCACTAAGTGAGGCGAAATAATATGGATGGAATGAATTACAAGGGCTCTGTGTCAAATGAGTTATTCAGAGAGATTCCTCATGATATGGATGCAAGAATTTTGTATGTGGCTTTTATTTCAGGTCTCAAATGTAGACAGGCTCTAGCCTGAATTGCATTTGATTAACATTTTATGCACTTTTTTAAGATTGGGGATTCACTCTCTTGGCCTTAAACTGTCGTCAAGCGATCCTGAACTGCTCAAGGTTGCCCTATCAAAGCTTTAAGCCTCGGAGGGAAAGCGTTGGCGGGCAAAATGAATGAATCATGTGCTCCTTTGCCGCAGTGTAGTAAGGAAGGCACTCCAAGCATGAAAGACGGGAGGGTAGGATTTTTTTTTGGGTGATCTCCTGAAACTGATTCCGTTTGAGGTAGTGGCCAAAGATCACTCAACTCAATGAAACATTCTGAGATGTATTCAGAATGGTTACTGGTAGCAGTTTCCATTTCAGAGGTCAGATTGCATTTTCTGTTGCCAGTGCTTCTACATGTTTTAATTGTGTTGCCATGCCAACTGCTCCACTTTTACCTGGGTGCATGCAGCCTTTGTACTGTATCTGACCTGAGATTGGCCTGAGTCACCGAGCCAAAGGAATAATGGAAGTAATGAAAGGGTTTCTGGGGAGAGGTTATGCTCAGAAGGCAAGTGGAGTTAACAAAATGCTGCATTGAAGGCACACAAAGGAGTCCCAGTTTGAGAATGATAGCCTTATGCTCGGCGAAAGTAGGATACATTGAACGATAAACTAAATGCCTTTCCTTTACGTAATTTATAAGAGTTCTTTTCCTATCCCTTTACCGGGCATTTCAACAAAAGTGGAATGTTGTAAAAATGTTCTTGTTTATTAAACCATATGCACTGCACGTAACCCACCTTTTATATATTCCCAGATTTAGTTTGTTGACCAGAGTGCTAAAGAGTTTAATGGAAAGTAAGGCAGGAAAAGCAGAAACTGCAACATGTGGTGGGGAAATGCAAGTGATCCTTCATGAAGGATAATAAAAAGCCTAAGCTAAAGCATCATGGTCATCAATCATCACAAAATGGGAAGGCAGGAATGGAGAGGAATAGGGAAGAATGTGTGAGGGGATCATGGGTGTGTGTATGTTTGGACAAAGGTGAAGAGGTCAAGGTCTTTGGGAGGATGGAAATACTTCATGGAGAAATTGATTAAAGAAGTAGTGACTGGCTAAGATATTTCAGCACCCTTGTCCTCATTTCTTCACTCTGCAGGGTGCTCCAAAAAGTAAAAAGGAAAAAAATGAAGCAAATAGCTTGGTGCAGGAAAAGTGTCTAGTAAGATAAGTCTGACTTACTGAAATAGCTGAGCAAGGGGGGCGGGGGTTCACTTGGGGAAATGGGGGGTGGGCTTTGAGGGGGGGCACTAAAATGTGTATCACCACTTCATGACTTTCTTATGAAACACATCTTACTCACAGTCTAACCTAAGAGGCAATGGAAAAATATTTAAAAAAATCATATTTCAATTAGCTACCACAATTTTCCACCGGAACATTCAAAAGTGACACTTGCCATTTCTTTGTTTGAAAGACAGTTACATACTGTAACTGAAAAAAACAGGTGTTTGATGCAGGGTGAGCCGCCTAGTGCCCACAGTTCGAAGAGCTTGGCGCCAATGCCCTCTGCAACCATTAAGAAGATAAGACTTACGGAAAATGAATGAGGGAATACTTTTTTTTTTATATGGTAAACTTTTTCCACATTGTGTAACATATTGGTCAATAGCAGTAACACGTAAATAGGACTCACTTTCTTGTCTTGCTTAAATTCATCTCTTATGGGGAACCACCACTGTCTCAACTAAGTAACTACACCCGTTGGTAAAATTATCTCATCTCATCTAATTTTCTGAACCACTTTATCCTCACTAGGGTAGCGGGGGGTGCTGGAGCCTGTCCCAGCTGACTTCAGACATAGGTGGGGGACAACACCCTGACTTGGTGGCCAGCCAATCGCAGGGCACAAGGAGACAAACAACCATCCACGATCACACTCATACCAGGGACAAATTAAAATGTCCAGTCATGCAGGTCTTTGGAATGTGGGAGGAAACCGGAGTACCCGGAGAAAACCCATGCAGGCTCGGGGAGAAAATGCAAACTCCACACAGGTGGACCGACCTGGATTTGAACCCAGGACCACAGAGCTGTGAGGCCAACGCGCTAACACTCAAGCCGCCGGGCCGCTGGTAAAATTATATATCTATTATTATGCAATATTCGTGCTCTTTATCTCACACAAGCATGTCTGACCACAAGGAAATTGTTTAATATATTTACCAATTTGGTGTTAAAAAAATGCACGCACACACACCAATTGTTCAAACTGGTCAGCATGCACATTTTCTACTTGTAGGAGTTTTTTATGTCGCAATCCAAAGTGCCATTTGGTTTCACTTCTAATTAATGTAGATGGATGCTTAGATCCTTTTAGCAACCACCTTGGTACTGCTTCGGGCAGTTATTTTAGACCTCAGCGAGAGTAGTCATGAGGGACTTGTGCCGCTGTACTTGGCATATGATACAGCTGGATGTCTCTGGCATCTTACACAGTGTGAAAATAGACATGAGCAATAAGTATAATTCCACATCCTGAAAAGGAACTCTGAGGTTTTCATAAATTTTTACTTCATCCCTACATGCTTTCATAACGAGACATAGGCCTTCAGCTCACTCAACATTTTAAGATCCTCGAAATTTTGGAGTTGGTTAGAGAATGGATCGGCAATAGGGCAAAATCATCATTTGCTGTTGAAAATGACTGGCTGATCCTTAAAAAGTTTACCTTTTTAAGGCTGTTGTGCCAATATTTTATTTTTTCCCCTGTTTTGAGCCCATCTTTGTCTTTAGGCTTGGTGAATCTGAATTATTGTGAATGTGTTGACCCAAACAGGACAGACGACTGTCACTATAATGATCCAAAGTGCACTGTCGATGTCAGCTGTCTGCCTGCACACTTTGCGGCAGTATGCAATGATCAGACAGGCTCTGGTCTTGTAGTCTGGCAATTTGTCCGTTCTAAGATACACAACGACCCCATGACACAAAGTCGTGTAATCTGACGACATCCAGCATGTGGTTTTTTATAGCATTTTTTTTTTGTATGTCTCTGGAATTATGCGAGTATACACTGAATAACTCAACACAACCCCAATTGTTCATACTTGACTCCTCATCTTATATTGGCTCAGAATCATCTAATTTTTGTGTCTTTAGTAGGGCTGACTGCCATTTTTACAATGAATCTCTGAAGAGATTCTGCCTATTTGTCATGACGCAGGAGAAGGGGGAGTTTATTAATATATGCATGAAACATTGCAAACGTACCTCCTAACGGTTTCCATTCCTACTTCCCCCACCATTATTCCCCATTTTGTCCTGTGCCAGAGTTCAGAGTATTCCTCATGGGTCTACTTTTCTGGTTACTTGTACATTTTACTACATTTGTGGAAACCCAGAGACCATTAAACCTCAAATGGATTGTGGTACAGTAGACCGAGCCTTTGAGATTCTGCCTTCCTTTGGAGATTTTAATTTGGAATGATTCTTCTCTCAGGAATACTTGAAGTCTAGGTTGTTTGTTTTCTTTTTTATTTTACTCCAACAAAATAGCACGACTTCAGTTTTCATTTTTTAAGCATGAGCCTCAGTAGCAATGAAGTGTATATGCTGGTGTGTGAAACACCATGCATTTTTTTTGTCTGCAGATGCTGTATGAGATCGGACAAGCCCAGTCAAAGCCACATGGGATAAATTTAGCCCGTGCTCACACCCTTGGAGGCCTCTTAATAATTGAGAAGGCATCTGCTCCAATTAATGTGGCCCTCTAAATGGAATCCCTATTTAAATTTTCCCTAACTGGGTCACTGTTTCCCTACTGTCTCTCTTTCTCTTTCTCCCTCTATGGTGCAGTCAGGAAAGAAAAAAGAGCTGCCTTCTACTTTTTAAATGTTTTCGGGCTTTCTGAAGCATCATCTGGGATATATTGTGCCTGAGGTTTCACAAGTGCATGAGCACAGACGTTGAGCACACATAGTTACGAGAGGAGTCTTTGACTTCCTCTGGTTGGAAGGCAAAGGATGGAAGCCTTTTTTTAATGTTGGTTTCCAGAGTTAACCTGGAAAATCAAGAAGTGCAAAGTTGTTAGCATTGCACTTTCATGCCTATCTGAGCAGATTTAACTTTGTAGGTTGAAAAAAGTCTTAATTATGACCAAACCTACCCATTTCAACATATTTATTACCATGTATGGAAACCAAAAATATCCTCACTATCTGATTAATCAATTACTGCAATTTCCTGGTGTAATTGTAATTTCATTTGATTTTGTTGTTCATGTTTTAACATTATGAGACCAACCACAAGCAAATGACACTTTGTTTTATACATTTATTCATTTTGTATGGTCAATCCCTGGGTAAACACAATCCGAGTGGTTTTCTGAACCTTTCACCCATGTTTGCTAAATCATCAAATATCTACTGTCTGCCAATATAAGGCTCTGCTATAAGGCTTGGTAGTATATTGATGTGTGATCCGATCCACATTTGTATTCCATTGGAATTGTGTTTGACTTTCATTTGATGTAAACAAGTCTGTTCTGGCAAACTGTCATTGTTTTCAGACGCTAAAGGTCAAAATGTGGTACACTCTTGAGTCCACAGTTACAGTTTTCACTGACCTTTTTCCTCCCTCTTACATGTAGATTTCCTAAAACTTAGATGAGTTTATACATCCCATTGAGTGTGATATATTGACCAGTTTGACAATATAGATTTTTTTTTTTTTCCATCCTAACAGTAATACTGTGCAATATGTACTAATTGGAACTTTTATCTCACTCTGTTGTCAAATGAGCCCCTCTTGCCCTCGCGCTGACTCCCTTCCTTCTTTGCTTTCCAGTGTCGTTAAACAAACTGACTAATTATGGCACCCGGCTTTACCTTTTTTGCTCTTTCACAGGGAGCAGACAATAAAAAGAAAATTAAAAGTTGCACCCGTCACAAAATCCCAGGAGGGCTTTTCGATTTGCACTGCCTGTTCTCTGAGTTCAATGTTTGTCCTTCAGCGGCCGTGCAATTTATAGTACTAAATCAGCAATCTGGGATGGCCTTTTGTGTTTCCTTTGTAGTTTCTGTCCATTGCAGTACATAGTTGCAACAGAGCTGACTTCAAATGAAAGGTGGACTAAACTCTGAACAGGTGTTCAGCCAGGGCACATCTACATACTGTATTGATACACTAATATTCCAACCCACATTAAAAGGTTGCTGTGTTGGAAATGAACCTTCGATGTCTGCACCAAAATCAGGCGAATGTATCACTACATCAGTGACACTTATCGTCTGCTTGATGCATTTTTTTCCCCATATGCGAGGGTGTGTGCATGATGCAAGAATAGCACTGTGGGCCTTAGCAACATCCACTGTGCAAGTGAAGGGTGACTCATAGTTTACTGTAATGCTGGAAACTTGCGTGATCAGATGATTGATCTCCAAATGTATGCATGACTTATTATTCTTATCATTGAATAATCGTCATTCTGAGGTATCTAACGCATCATTATGGAATAAAGTTACAAATGATGGAGCTGGAAAAGGGACCTGCAGAGAAACGTGTTGTTCAGGAGACCTATAATGACAAAGCAAAAGAAGCATGAAAATGTAGTTCAACAGAGACTGGGCCTAACTTTTTCTATATATAATTACTCCATTAACAGAGTCAGATAACTGCCACCTTTCTACATGAGAAAAATTCATGGGAGAATATTTCTGACTAAAGCTGTTGCGCCTATTCACTAATATGTCAAGGATTTATGAAAGCTCCATGAATGAATACCATCCCTTGAAATTCTCAAAACAGATTGTTTAAACAGATTGGAATACCAAATTCGAAACCCTCTCAGCTAATTTGCATGTGGTGCTAATCTCATAATGTATTCACTACCCTTGTACAGTGAAGTCCCCAAAGCCAAGCTGGTTCGATTTGTATCTAACCATAAAATTGTTGAACTAGACAGGCAATTTTTTCATGCTATCTTGAGTAAACTGTTTGTAAACTAGAGTAATTAAGGCATTAAATTTGATATATAGTGCTACCCTTACAACAATAAACAGTTTGGAAGCATATGTATAGAAGTGTGTCTGGAACAGACACGTACAGATCCCTCCTTTGTGTGGGCGTTGGATTCAGAGGGGCCACCCATCTTGCTACAGTCATTAATAAACCAAGAACCATTTGAAGTGTGTGCATGTGTACTCATTGCAGATATAAGCACTTCTTGGGATTGTTCTGCATTCATCTGCATGACAACCTGACACAAAATAAACGGGGAAATAAATGGCCCTCACAGAGTCGATGATCCCGCTTAACAGACAGGTACTTTTCATTCACAGGGGTTGATGAATTGCCATTGTCTTTTTTTCTTTATTTTTTATTTTTTTTATTACAACTGCATCTTTGTGGTGGCTCGTTGGGCGAGTGGTTAGTATGTTGGATCATTTTGGGGAGACTTTGTAATGTTCATTTGCTGATTTAGACAGGTGTGTCTAAAATGGGATATTACCATATTAATAATTGGATTCCCCATTTCAATAGATGGTCATGGCCAACTATTTATTTTGATTTTTGAGGCAGGACGCTACTTTTCCAGGTTGCAATGTACATAGGGAGCAGATTGAACAGTGAGTTGGATGTGGAGGTTTTTTTATATATTGATGACAAACCAGCATGCAGGAAGAATGAAGACAACTCACCACCACTGATGTATAAGTGGTGGGTGTGTGGGCAGATGAGAAAAATAGAGTTGGCAAGACAATGTTAATTTGAGAATATAAGCGGTAAGATAATTGCCGTATTCTTTCAATCATCATTATTTCCAATTCCTATCTACTATATATCAAACATATCTGTGCTTTTTATTAGGAGCAGATAGCTTCATTATGAGAGGTCTCTGCATGTTGGCGTGCGTGGGAGCATCTATGTGGGTTACCTTTGTTTTATTGGGTTCTTTTGTGTGCACAGTCCCTGCATTTTACTGTATTTCTTGCCAACTCTAGCATCGAGTGAATTTCTCTCAGAGCCAACTTCAGCTGGCTGCTTCAAGGTCAAGGAGGATGGCTATTTAGGCTATGATCTAGTTCTGCCAGAAAGCCTCCAGAGTCTAAAGGATTTTACTGGGTGTAGAGGACAAAACCATGGGGCAGGAGAGAGTGAGGAATGAAAAAGGATGATGTGGATGACAGTGGAGGATCATGGATGAAAAGGAAAGGTGTGTGAGAGGATACATATAAAAAAGTTAAATGTACAAACTGTGGTACTGTATTTTTCAACAGGGTGGAAAAAAGGTTAGCACACCTGTCTCATAGTGCTGAGATTAGAGCTTTGAATCTGAGCTCAGATGTTACTTATTTTAGGTCTCTTATTTATGTCTCTTTCCGTGTCACTGAAATAGAGCTGTTTTGAGGTGAAAGTGGGATAGATCTGAAACACTCCACACCTGGCTACGGTGGGCCCTATGAGCCCAGGATGGGCTTGTCCTAAGCTTGAGAGTCTGTAAACGAAGTTTGGGTTTGGATTCTCGTCTCTATATGTTCTTCTGAGCTCATGTACGCTTTCTCATGGCCTCTTGCTCAAAGTCAGTGAGCAGAGGCTCCAACCCAACCATGACTCGAAAGATGATAAGCTCTATATTATTCATCTTTAATAGGTCTGAACTCCAAATTTCATGCATGTGTTGCACTGAGCAGAATAATGGTAATTTAGATGTCTGTATGGCTGTTTCATACTTAGACTTAGTAATAATTAGACTTCTTTACACAGCCAACTAACTATTAAAGGCCTGAATCACTGGCTATTCTTCTGGCGTGATCTTTAGACAGCCAACTAACTATTAAAGGCCTGAATCACTGGCTATTCGTCTGGCGTGATTCCAGTGGCAATTCATTTCATCGCTTTCCTTTTTTCAATAGTCACATTTTATTTAGAAAAGGGGCCATGTGTCGAATATAAATATAAAACAATAATATAATAACACAAAGGATTTCTGTTTCATATATATTACCAATCATATAAAATGATTTCCTGGTACTTGGAACAAGGAATGGATAAATAATTTTTAGATTATAAACTATGCTTTTCTCTTCTAAGTCTAAAGATAACAGCATTATTGTATTACCCATGTTAACCTGCACAGTACTTCATATTTTTGAACCAATTAGATTATCCAAAGAAAGCTGCTTACATTCAAAGGTGTTGCACAATTCTCTGAGCGTTGAGCTATTTGATGGATTTGAATTGTCTTGTGAAATTAATAGATTGTTTTGGTGTCGCACCAGTCGTAGATGATTAGCTGTGATGATCAACTCCTCAAGTAAGCGCTCCAAAAACTGGATAATGACCCTGATTATTTGATTCAGGTGTAAATTTATTGGTGGAGGGAGACAGACTGGATAGAGACCCTTGAGGACCGGAGTTTGCCACCCCTGGACTAGAGTATATGTGCTGAGGCAAGAGTCATTCCAGTAGAAAGCTTTTGAACAAGGAGAATGAGAAGAATAATGTCAGTATGTGTAGAAAAATGTGGAGAAAGAGCTGGAGTGCTTTGTTGAAGAAAAAAGAAGTAATGTAAATGAGGAAAAAGAGGAAGAGCAGAAGGGGGGGCAGAAGGTGTTGAAGGAAATTGAGGGCTGACGGAAGATTGTTGGAAGGAAATGAATATATGCTAGAGACAACTATGAGGAGGAAAAGTACAATGAAGAGAAGAGGGTTCTGCATTAAAGCTAGGGAGGAAGAAATCACAAGAGGTTAAGTCATGGAGGAAAGAAATATTGAAAGAAAAAAAAAAGAGAGCCGAAGCTAAAATTTCAAGTTCGACAAATCAATTCTTATGCAGGCGGTAATGTGGTTTTAGGAGAAGCTCAATGAATGTAGTTATACACTAACTCTACAATACTTTCTTTTAAATGCTTTAAAAGCTGCATTGTGTTACTTCTTTTGTTAAATTACATATTTTCTTTTATCTAATTACGACAATGAGTTTTTTTTATGCTTATTGAGCCTATTCGTTCCTACAACATATTGCTGTATTGTTCTGTCATTTAGCATGTATATTTCTTTTTGGCCAGCAAAATTTCAACACTGCCACCATGTATGAGTGCGGCAACAGTGTAACGCAAAAAACGATCTTTCTAATTTTCTAAATTGACACATCTTAACTTTAGGAATGTCTCCACGTTGGGTTCAGGGCTAAACTCTTCAATCGGATGGCTTTTCACCAATATGGTGTCATCTAAATGGTGGCTAAAGAATGTGAATAAGGCTCGACTGCGATGAGTGTCAACGTGCCCCTTGATTTAATAAGCTATGGAGGTGGTTCACAGTGAGGTTTTATTTGTGGGGGGGTAGGACTGAGTCATTTCAAAACTGAAAAACAAAATAATTGCTCTGAACAACATCTTATGTTTCTTTTATACTCTCTTCTTTTGCCGAAACACGCCACCTTTAGGCCATAAAACTGGGACCCCTACAGGCTCGGGCCTAGGTCCGCTGATGCCCCCAGCACACCCCTAAAGTCTGCCTCTGCATACAAGTATAAATCAGTTTATAACAGTCAGGTGCTGCTTATTTCAGCTGAGACCGCATTGGTTTAACCATCGCTGGTGTATTGGTTGGAACAAAAACCTGCACCAACAGTCCTTGAGGACTAGCTTGGACACCCCAGTTGTAGTTGATACAAGAACTTAATCAACCCAGATTAGATTTCTCTGATACTCAGGCCTTTGCTGACATTGGTCACAACAGTGTTTAAAATTGGATTGTGTTTCACTGTCGCCTATCTTGTGCTTACATATATTTTTCTCTAGACTTAACCCCACAGGCAACTGCTCGACAATGTGACTGCAGGCAGAAACAAAGCCATCAACTTTCCGTCCTTTGGTTAATGGGATCTGTCACTGTGACAGACTGGTGACTGACCGTTCGGTGAATTGGCTACTTTTAGATAGTGCTTGAGCTGTTGGCTAATGATAGGGGGCAGGGTCTAGAGAGTTTCCACCCACCTAAATCTCATTCGTATTGGAGGAGGCAAAACCAAGGCTATCAGCAGTAGCAGTCTGCAATGCGCGAATGAAGATGAACTCAACTACTTCGGGGGAAAAGACACATTCTGGCATTAACAATGACCTTGGCAGAGCTATGGTGACAACTTGACAAAAGACTCCGCTGCGAAGTGAACTATGGCTAGAAATTTCTGCTGGCCCCTTGCGTCCTTAATGATGGGACAAATTAATGTAGAACCTGTGATGAAAAGGGGTGAGCGAGAGATGGCAAAGGAGAGATTCCGCCTTTGCACTAGGCAGGTTCCCTTGGGGATTTCTTCATTAATCCACTGAACCCTTAAGGTTCTGAGACTTTATTGGCTGTTTTTGTCCATTTCTTCTTTTTAAAAATATTTTTGCCGTATTATACCATGTTACTTATTGGAGAGAGAAGTGTGGACAAATTTCCGGTATTCTGTCGAGTTGGGCTACTAAAGTAAGCTCCCGTTGCTGACAGCAGCTTATATAGAGCGCAGCTATTATCTGGTATTGTCATTAATATTCTACTTTGATGTTTTCGTGCATACATATATACTTGAATTGATCAGTGAGGAACATATTTATAAAATAAATAGTCTGTCGTTACATACATTACATTACATACAGCAACGTGTTTGCGCACCACCTCGAGCGGCCGTACGGCCGGCGATTGGGCGGCACGTGACAGCGGCGAGCGAGGTCTACCCCACGACCCGGCCGGAACAGGTAGCGAAGGGTTTTTTGGAAGAGGATGCCTTCTCGGATATTCTTATTCAAAAATGAACTGAAAGTGCTAGGTTTCACACGGGTTGCCTGATGCCCTACATGTATGGGGATGCTGCTGGCTAGCTTCATGGTAAAGCCAGCCTTAATCAACAAGTTCAACCATCCTCATGCTTTAAAAAATAAGAAAGGGGGCTCCCCTTCAAGGGCTTGGACTGAAACTCCCATTAACCTGTTTTTTATTTATTTATATCAAGCGGGAAGGAATACTGTGAGTACAGTATTTAAAGTATTTACATTTTTGTAAATATATATATTATATTTAGATATTAATATATTAGTCTTCATATGCTTATAACTGTAATATTTAATAAATACATTTCTTGATAATTGTACGTGTGTACTTGTATTTTTGTATAGGCGCGGAAACATGTATAGTATTATATGTGGTAATAATAGCGATGATCCTACTCTGCGTTTTTTTGATTATTGCGGCCATGACGACTCCTTTGGGCAAACAGGGAGCATACTTCGATGAACTAGCCAAACTCGTTAGAACAGGGGCAACAAAAAAGCTGTAAAGGTGGGAAGAGAATATCGTGGGAGCTGTTTCTCTTTATGTGCGAAAGGATCACCGAGCCAGCACACCCTCATTAACTGCTTGAGTGCGCTTTAAGAGAAGTGCATACTCCTTAGCTAGTATAAGCTTGCGCCAAAGCAACTTCATGTTTTGGAGCATAGATTTTCCGTTCATCTCTAGGTTGAACCATACAGAATGATCACATTGCTCATTCATATTCTTTCTCTACAACTTCCACACTTTAATCATCCACACAAAATGACAAGCTCTTCTGTATTCTGCCACCGGCTGTACATCAGCCTCCGTGCAGGCGTCAAGTCATTATTCTTGATTTCTCAGTTGACATCTTTAACACATTACCATCTGATGTCTTGCCTGCAATGCCAAAACGGTTGGTCTTGTAATCTATTTATTCACGTCCATGTTGTTAAAATGGCCTTAGGCAAGAGAGGGATGCTTGAATTTTTCCCAATGGAAAGGTCCAGAACTTCAATTGGCGTGCAATCCACTACAATGTAGAAGATTCTGACTGATGTAAATGGAAGCAATAATGTGAAGGACTTTGGGGAAAAAAAGTAAACTCAAATTTCTCTTGAATGCTCTTGACTATAATAATCAGTGTGAAATAATAGACAACTTATTTCATTGCAATAATCCCAATAACTTTGTTTACAACTGGGACAATCTGCATTCTCATGAGGATAAGCAGCACAATAAAAGAATTAATGTGACTTTGTCAAATAAAATGTCTAAAAGGCTGATCATTTAGTAGACGAGTATTTAAACTGGTCCTCAAAGGCCGCAGAGGGTGCAGGTTTCCGTTCCAACCGGAGAAGAGGATGCATTTTCACTCATCTGGTGTCTTAAAAGTGTAGTCAGTTGATTACTGTCCGGTAGTGCTGGTTTCAGAAGAAACTCGCTTTTTTTTAGCTGCATCATTCATTTTCTGACTTCTAACTGCTTTATCCTCATTAGGGTCGCGGGGAGTGCTGGAGACTATCACAGTTGACTTCGGGCCAGAGAGGGGGGGGGGGGGGGGCACCCGGTATCGGTGGCCAGCCAATCGCAGGGCAAAAGCAGACGGACAACCATATGCACTCACACCTGTACCTAGGGGCAATTTAGAGTGTCCAATCAGCCTACCATGCATGTCAATTCAGCGTGTCTCACCTCTGTCCTGGAGTCAGATGGGAATAGCTTCAGCACCCTCCACAACCATAATGAGAATAAAGCTGTTCAGAAAATGAGATGAGAAGAGATGAACTTTCAACTCCTCATACTGTCAATATTCGCATTCAGGGATGAGAAACAGCAGTCTAGCCCCCACCCCATTTTGCAACATTATACTTCACGGATCAATAAATTAAAAAAAAGGTTCACTTGTTAGTCACTTATTACAATCATTTTATTTGCAGCTCTGTTCTTTTTATTTATGTTATATGATTTTTAAGTAAAATAAGGGTTCAGGAATATACCCTGTTACAGTGTGTGCATGGAATCCTAATTGTGTCAGTTAATTATAGTTAGCATATGTGTGATGAAGAACAAATTGATGGCAGTAGCAGAGCAATTTCACTGCAAGTTGGTTCCTGCTCATCTATATTACATTGCAATTGTTCAAAGAACAAATACTCATTCAAAGAGTAGGTGTTTACTGTTGCCAAGAACTGATGGTTCCCATTATTGAAGGATGCATATTTCATGAGGACTTCTGATGAAGCAGCATTTAGCATGAAGTATTCGGCAGCCTTCAAACTGATGTCTTATTTTTCAAACTTGAATTGTCCTTCTGGAGGTTAATTAGAAATAGTGCAAAGTGAGTTAGGACATGGAACGAAGTTATCAACATAGAACAAACATAAAGGGTGAATATTTTGGATCAAGAAAAGATAATAAAATAGAGAGCAGTATCAGGTGGAGGGTCCGTAAGTCAATATAAAAAATGTTAACAGTACACTTACCTTATTCACAGACATAATATATGGCATAAGCCATCCATCCATGGTTTTTGATCTTGCTTGACTAGTGTAATTGGTGGGGGTGGAGCCTATCCCAGTTTACTCTGGTGTGTATGTTGTTAGTTAATTCTAGCTTCCATACTGTGTAGACAAACATTATTTCATGCCCAAATTCCAATTTAATGGTCATCTAGAATAGTCTAGTGCATTGCATTTTTGTTACCCCTCCAGAAAGAGCAACATATTCATCTTCCTCTGTTTCTGTGTGGCACTTCATATCTCCCACTCTGTGCCATGTGTGACCATGCTCAATGCATACATTCTGACACTTTGAGATAATACTTTGGCATTCATTCAATCTTCAGTTTAATTTGGTGTCTTTTGGACATTGATCGGCTGCCAGCTAAACATTGTCCTAAATTTGGATTCAAGCAAACGCAACTTACTTTCACACACATGCTGGTCACAAGTATGCACACACACATTTGTGCTGTTGCCAACCCACTGGTGAGCAAAATAGAATTCAGTGTTGCCCAAGGATTAGGAATCGACCCTTTTGTCCTAGAACCATTCTAGGTGCAAATTTTGCCATGACCAATAAAATCGACTTAAAGGTTTTAAAGGATGTGGTGTTTTCTTAGATTTCCTAATTTTCATTTATTATATCAAAAAGCATTATCTTCGCAATCTCTTTGGAAATTCAGAGGAATTTGCTTTATCCTGCGAGACATTAGACTTTTTCCATTGAGCAATGGAACACCAATTACAGAGCCAGCTCTACCAACTTAATTAGCGAGTATAACCTTTTTGGTTATTAATATAACCCTCAGTCAATTGCTTTCTCACATACACGTGCACACACTCCACACTTAGCACTTGACTGCACCTCGACTAATACAATTAGTGCTCCTTTGGTTTGTGGGTAATGACGAGTGCAAGGAAATTATTCTTTTTTTTTGTGCTCATACTGTACTATATTCTGCCGAACACATGCAATTAATTTAAAAAAGCACAAATCGAGTATATTTCAGCAATGATTTGATCTTTTTCTGATTTTTGTCTGTAGGCGCCATCTTTGACGAGGCGGCACGGAAAGATGATGAGGCGTTTCGCCTTGCGGTGGCAGACCTAAACCTGAACAATGAGATCTTGGAGACAGAGAAGATCACTATCTCTGTTGAATTCGTGGATGGAAACAACCCTTTCCAGGCTGTACAAGAAGGTAAGGAGCTCCACATTGTTTTTTGTTTTTGTTTTGGTGTGGTGTTGTTGATGCAGCCCTCACTAGTTTGCTGATGTCAACGTCAAGGTAAAACTATACTTTCTTCACTAACTAATATTTCAAATTTTCCTCGGTGAAATATATCTGTTAATCTCATGAAAATCTGATTATCATAGTATGTTGTGCTACTACCAGATGAGTCTAAAGTGTTCATTCCTACACTTTTATACAAGTTTGTAATTGTGTCCTCAATTCAAGGGATAAAAAAGGGGGCCAAAAGATTCCTCACTGATGCTTGAAAAGAATTAGGGACTTTTGATGTTCCTGAACACATCAAAGTCAATCCTTACTTTTTTTATGGCAGCCTCCTAAATTCCTTTATCTGGTACTATTTAATGAATGATAAAGGGAGTGATTTACTCTGTCAATGGGTTACGTAACATAATTTGACTGTGGATCTATTATGGACACGTTTTTGGAAATGCTTCTGTTTTTTTTCTTTCTTTTCAAACCTGAGAATTAGTGATTAGCTAACCTCACGGCGAGAATATTTCATCTGTATACTCCAGTTCAAATGCCACCCAATAAAGGGCAAGTACTGTGGATTAATTGATTTTAAGAGATTCTGGTTATCCTTCTAATAACACAGGAGATGTGGATGGTAAACTTTGAGGGAATCCTGACTGAACTAATTATCTTTCATTATTGCAGCATTCTCATAATTCTACGCCATTTTGTGTGGGAAAAATACTTTTCACCATCAAATATTTACAACTTTATCCTCTTAAAATGTTCTCTTTAAATCTATTTCCTGGGGGCGAAATTACTACTTAATTCTTATAGTTCTACCTTGTATCATTGTGGTTAAAATATATGATTTTTTTTAATCAGTAGGGAGTGCATTTTTGTTTATGACCACCACCCCCACTCTGTCTACATGATCCACCTCCACTAGGATATATGGAAAAATTGGGGGGGAAAGAATAACTAAAAAAAAGCTGGTGCATTTTGCTCTTCCAGTCTATTAAGATAAATACAGAGAAAAACAAACAGATTACAGATTATTACTTTAATTAAACACTAAACTATTTAGTAATATTTGTAGGGATCAAAATCCTGTCAAAGAAAAATATTGTGCTTGGGGGAAAAAAAGAAGTACATGTATGTGTTTTTCAGCCTTGACATACTGTATTGCAAGAAGTCCCACCCAATCATCTTACTTAATTGTGGGTGTACACCTGTCAGTTCCATTTAAATTTCACCCCCTACAGCTTGTCCGGTATCTTGATACTAGTAACCTAATACTTGCAAAAACAGGTGAAGTTAGCTGTCTGTACACACGTGTGTGGCATACATGTCAGTGTCCGTGTCGCCATTGATTATGCAATAAGGATCGCCTAATTGGATAACTGCCTATGGGAAAGCAGGTGGTGAGGGAGTAGTGTGTGAAGAGGGAGACCTGCAGGGGAGGGAAATCAATAGTTGTCTTGGCTTGTTTTTCTTTTGCACTTGACACACCAGGTACATTCAAGTACTATAAGCAAACATGCATACGGCAATTATGGAAATATTTCCTATATTATTGGGCAAAACAATGGCAAATGCCAAATTGTGCCTTTCCAATTTATTTAGAACACACAGTAAATTAAAATGTTTGAGTTTTATTAAAAATATCAATGTTCTCACCATGTTTTAAATAAAAAAAATCTCTGAGTTGTGACTGTGCAAAATGGATGAACCTTAACCACCTTATTCCACTACAACTCATTGCAGTTCTGACAGTCTTTTAACTTTCTTTATTTATAGAAGCATGAACACAGCTTGTCCGGTATCTTGATAGTAACCTAATACTTGCAAAAAGAGTATTGCTTTTGGTTAGTATTGCTTTTGGTAAGAAACTTTAAATCAGGAGTGGGCCTCAAGGGCCACAGTGGCTTCTGCTCTCTGTTCCAACAAAATCCAGTAAAGACAGTTTACCCAATGAGGTTTCCATGGAAACATGAAGCACCTGACTGCTATCCACCAATTGCACTTGTAGGACACCAGATTTGTCAAAAGGTGTCCTCTGGATGGGTTGGGTTAAAATCCCACATCAACTGTGGTCCTTGTGGAATAGTTTGCCCACCACTACTCTAGATTTTCCAAATTGTGCATTTTTGTCCTGCGATTGCCTGGCAACGAGTTGGATACTGAGTCTTCTGGGTGGTAACTGGTAATAGTGCATAACCTTCAGATTTGTTGCTGGAGAGTATTGCTTTGGTTGGAAACTCAGGAGAGCCAGGGGGTATTGAGAAAGGATTAGTAAAGTGAAGCTACATTTAAATCTGCTAGCAGCTTGACAAATGCACCTTACGTAACCCATGTATCTTCTATCTATCAACATATCTTTCATTAGTTCTTCTTTGATCTTAACCTGACAAATATGCCCATAGTCGGTTGTTGACGGGATTAAAAACAAAAGATTTTGACAGCGGGGTAGTCTTCACATGGTTATGAAGCTCTATTATGAGGGATAAGTTGAAATGGAGTATGTGAACAATGATAATAAGAATGCTTCATCTTGCTAAGGCTTTAATTAAAGTTTCAAAGGATTAGTTTGTAAAATATATATATTTTTTCATCTTTTCAGTTTATCAGTTGTGGCAGTGGAACTGGAGAGGAATTATAGTGCTAAAGTCAGCATGAAGTGACTGCCTTCAGGCTGGAGGGAACATTCGAGTGTGATGGGAATAACTAAATGAATCTTTGCCGACTTGATGAGTACACAGTTAGTGTGGGTTTGCTTGAAAAATAAACTTTTAAAAGACACCCAGACTCCAACTTTAAATAATTTTGGGCTTGAGTTGAACTATTGACAGTTAAATAATCCAATTTACAAAACGGCCAGTCATAGTATGGATGTAAAAAGGTCAATCATTCAGGTCACTTAATCATCTGATATGAGGAAGACTTAAAACCTTGTTCAAGAGGCAGTACTCTTCCTGTTTTCATTTTCTTCCAGCTTCATCTGACATAACTCTCTTTAGCCTGGCAGCTGTAGCTATGAGCCTTTTGTTTTGGCACATGCTCGGGCCCTCATGCGAGGATATCCTGCTGAAGGTCTGCATCCAAGACTTGTCTTACACCTGGCTTTTGTGTACCTGTGCTGGCAGAGATCGCTGTATGCCACTTTAATATTTGTCGGATGCTGTCGATGTTGACCTGTGCTCTTAATCCTGCAATCGGGCGTCCATAGGATTAAGATGTGTACTATTTCCTCTTGCTTGAAGGATTCCTCTTTCAGAAAAAGGAGCCTACATTGATTTGGTTGAAGCCTAAAATACAGTTATACCTCACCTTAAGAAAGACCCAACTCACGAATAATGCAAGTTGGGTAATGCCTTTACATAAATTTTTAGTCTCTGAATACTTTTAACACATTTCCTAAAAAATAAAAAGTCTACTTTTATCATTTTAAAATGTTTAGGAGGTAGTATTGAGAGCCCCGGTCTTTTACATGTGAAATGTGATGACTCATGAAGTTATTTATTTTATTATTATTTAAAATAAAAAATGTTAGCAGGAAGCAACATGCTGTTTTGTGTAGTGGAGTCCCCCATGTGACAGCTGGGAAGAAACAAGCGGGACATTTCTGGAGTGTGTGGCCATGCATGCAATCAATTTGGGAGTGATCTGTTGATGGGTCGCTCATTTGCATAATACAGCTCTATTTAAACGTTTCCTTCCTGATCCTACTGAGCTTTGACTGTTGCACAAAACTCCCTCTTGTACCATTTGACTGCCAGGGTTCTTTATAAATAAGCATCTCATTTAAACTCTCTTAAAAGGGCTTTGTTTCTTTGTCTTCGTCACTCTTGCGTACTTGGCCAGTTTTGGGGTTTTCTCATACCCAGAATCAGATTAGAGTGCTACAGACAAAAACTGTTTCTGAATCATTATCCATATCCATTATCCATTAGCCCGGAAGACGAATTTATCAATGACGTCTGGCTTGGCTATGTGTGTGTGTGTGTGCGTGCATACTGACGCATTGGCACAATTGAGAGAGAGAGTGTGCGGGGCTGTTCTTTGTGTTGTGTTATGTGTTGTGGACAACTTGTCAGAACACTGTCACCACCAAATGGTGCAGAATTGAAGCATATAATTGCGGCACACATTTGAAGTGTCCAAAAACAATGCATCACTTAACAAATAGCTGTCACAGCTTGCTTATGTCATTTGAGGCAGCCATAAGAAGGACCTTGTTGTTAGCTATATGAGATCGTCAACATGTAACCATCTAATATCACCATCGCACACCTTTAGCTGCCATCGTGCATCACTGCCTTGTCCCGGAATGTAAAATAATAAAACCTACTCTCACAAGACTCAAAAGATATTACTTCAGCAAACATAAATCATAAGGCTTTTAACAGACATTTTTGCAATCTATAGACTTGTGAAATGGAGGCATTTAATAGTACAAAAGGCCAAAGTACCATTCACTATTTACAGCACACTTACACACATTTACACACAAATTAGTTGAAGGGGGTAAAGTAGACGTTTTGTCAGCTTACTTTAAACAGTGTGATGTTAGCTCTTGTCTAACGTGCTTGTTGAAATTACTAATGATGCAGGCAAAGTTAATTGTGGTGTCTTCTTGTTTACCAATCGTGGTATGCAGTCTTAGATTAGGCATTTTCCGCATTTTTCACTGGACACTCAAGCCAATGCAAATAAAGTCTGAGGCTGTTTATTTTTTTCCTTCAAGTCCAAGTTGAGGCACAAGTCAACAAATTTGCAGGTTTACTCGAGTCTGAGTCCCTATGACTCAAGTCCAATTTTCTGGTGCCTGCCTCTCGGTTCTGAAGCTCAGGGTTCAAACTCCGCTCTGGCCCTCTGTGTGAAATGTTAATGTTTATTTCTGTGCTTGCATCAGTTTCTTTCAAATATCTGGGCTTCTTTCCACATTCTAAAAATGTAATTTTTAAGCTGTTCCAAAATACCGCCTGTTAGAGGACTGTAGGCGTTAATGCAAGTATGAATTATTGCTTGTCTATACGTGCCCTCCAATTGGCTGTTTACTTTGTTTACCTTGTCTAATATTTACATTCAACTTTCGTGCAACCTATCTATATGAGGGAATTTTATTTTATTTTAAATATGTTTATTCATGGTGTTAATTTGCCGTCGGCATTAATTTATCTTCCGTTGGAATTTGTTTAATTCTTTAAAAAAAATGTCATATCTGAAAGTCCCCAACAGCTTTCTTTTGTGTGTCTGTTGTGTTTCTTAATGTATTCAAAAATCACTCATCATCATCCTCCTTTCCTACCAGGCAGGCACAATTTAAAACCAAGAAGATATATGGCATAGTGGTGTTATATTCAAGTAGAAAGTAAATGAGATGAATGAGTGACAGTTGAGTGGTAAAAAAGTGGAATGAAAAGGCTGCATGTAAGAGAAAAGATTTATGGATAAAAACGGCACGATGACAGGAGAAACAGTAATGACACTGAGGTTTAAATTAACTTTCCTGTTTTACATTGATGGTCGTATGACTCATGTGAGGCTTATAAAATATGTTGGTGACAGGAACAGTGACGTACTGGAGTGTGAGGGAAAATCAACATAAAGGCTTTGTAAAGTCAATGCTGAATCACCATCAGCCTCTGATCAGTAAGAATATACAGAAACGTGGGTGTGATACAACATAATTAGGATATGTTTTATGGTTGGTTAATGAGGAGCTGATGAGTCAAGAAGTGAAAACTGGGTGAAGAGGATGGAAGTATTGGTCCAGGAGATACTCTGGGGACATTCAAAGATAAAATATTTGACATGTATTATCCTGGGATTGCAGTGGTTATGACATTGCAATGTTTTGTCAGTTTAATACGTATGGCCCTCCAGTTTTCATGTGTATGCCATTTATAAATATGAGATTTTATCACAATTTTCTTTGGGGACATCATGCCTGTTGTAAACTCCTAAAAGAGCATCTCCATTTTGTCCTTGTGGGACATCTAATCTATTCCTATTTTATCGCTGCTCTGCAGAGACCACAACCATTTAATGGGAGACCCATTTTTTTCAATGTGCCCATCTCAAGGGATGTCAGTTACCTTTAACAGCTCCCCGAATCCATTTTGCATTTCAGCACCTACAGATTTTATTCCTCGCACCCGTGCCTTGACAGCATGTTTGTGCTAAGGAATTATCTAGAGAAAGAGAAAAGTGGCCGAGTATGGCTCTCAAAGTGGCCGAGTACGGCTCTCAAAGTTTGGTGTTACTTTTAAGCCACTTGATAACTTTGTAAACCTCAAAGGGTCTGTGAAAAACTACAGCAAGTTCTATCAAAACAAAATTTTGCGTTTTCCACCGTTTAGACATCGATGAAATGGGAGACTGTTTTCCAGTCTGCAAGGAGGTTTTATATTTATTGCAGTTTCAGACCTCAGAACTGACTAAAACTGATATGGGGTTTTACGATCCCTTGCATTCAGTCAATACGAAAGAAAAGTGATTTAACATGTGAAAGGCTTTTTTTTTTACATGAATTAAAAGAATAATACAAGAAAAATGTCATGGTTGAACCACTGGGAATTTAGGGTATATTGATTCATTGGTTTGTTAATTAATAAATTAAATCTGCCTAAATCATGCTGCCGTGTAGATGGATGTCTGAAAAAAGGGTGTATCCCTTTATGAGGCAAGCTGGGCCGAGGGAAGTGAAAAGTGGAACTAAGCAGACGAGCTGGTGGCAGACACAGTCTTTGTTTGACTGTTGCATGTTCAATAAAGCGAATGAAAGAGCAATGGTGACTATAGTCATTTTGTCACCTGGGAGGACATTTAAGGCATACTGATTTGATTTGATCTCACGGTGATCTCATGTGGAAATGTCAATAATAGCTCAAGTACTTTGCAGCTCTGCGCCACTGTTTTGTCCGCATCCTTTGGGCGATAAACATGCATTGCTGATGCGTCTGACATCCAGCAGAAGGAGCACAAGCATAAAATGCCATGTGTAATTTGCAGGGTTACTCTTTTGTTCTTTCTTCCACAAATGTCAAGCTTTCTTGTTTCTTTTTTTCTGCCATTCTAAAACATTAAGTCCCGGGTGCTCTGCTGAGTGATATGCATAGGGTACCATGAAAATTATCCAGTTGAGTTCATTAATTTTTCAAAAAAAGATTTTATTTTCTAAAAATATCTTTTGTCGATTTATGAGAAGCTAAATCAAACAATGGCAATGCTTCCCACTGATTAGCCTCATGGTAATTCAAGAGATTGTTATATCTACAGTACATATTTTTAGAAACAGGTTCCTTTTTTAATACACTTCTTGTTTACTTGTTGCTCGGCATGCAGAGAGGCAAACTCCCTGTTTAACTAGCGTGCAATATGTTCCCATTAGAATATTTTAGACCCATACCTAACAGTATGAGACATGGCAACTGCTCAAAACAGAACAGGTACCATCTTCGGTAATATTAGAAATGGAAATAAAACATGCTTAAATTATAGGTATGATGTTCAAGACTGCAGCCATCTTATCAGATTTTATCCTGTTTACTCTGTCTGGAAATCTGATGTGTTTTTGACTTCAGAAAAGCTATAAAATTCTAAGCTGTGAATGCAAAGTCTTTAAGGTTTAAAGTCACCAGGTGTGGAGGCAGAACAATTAATGTTGTATGGTTTCAGACATGGCGGCCCGGGCCAGTGGTGTAGTGATTAGCGTGTCGGCCTCACGGTTCTGGGGTCGAGGGTGCGAGCCCAGGTGGCTCCTCACTGTGCGGAGTTTGCATGTTCTCCCCACCACCATGCCCTGCCGCCCTTTTGAGGATAAGCAGTTCAGAAAATGAATGAATGAAAGGTTTTCGGCAACTGTGCGTACTACTTGAAATCAATAGTGTTTGTGTGTTCATTGTGCATTTTTCCAGCGAAAAAGCAGTGCGAACTATCTGTCTTTTAATCTTGCTCTCCTGCGACCCGCTACCAGGAAATAAAATCTTGGAAGGTGTAAAGGTTATGGAGAACTATCAGCACCATCACTGCCCCAATAGCCCATCTCAAAATATCACTAGCACGAAGAGTTTTTCGGAAACTGTAGCTGTTTTGCAGGTCAATGAATCTTGTCCTCTGTGTTCTGGGGCTGGAATCAAAAAAGGAAATAGTGAGTCATTCAGTGACTGCAGGGTGAGCAGTTGAATTCTGGCTCTAACTGCCCACTGTTGAAGTACACTAGATACCTAAGTGGCTCCCAGGGGAGATGGCAGCCAGTGCTTACTGGTGTGTGGATGGGCGAATGTAAGCCTGTGAAAAGCAGGGTTCCCAACTTAATGTAGATATAAAAACACATTAAATACAAAACTAAACAAAGAAAATCAATGCTCCCCTCAAACATACTATGCATTGTAAGAGTAATCATTTTGGACATAGAACAAATACAAATAGTGTGTGGAGCAAAATTGTGATCATTTCTCTGAGGTATAAATCCTTTTGACTATTGAAAACCAAGTGAGAGCCAAAGACACTTGATGGAACAAGTTGAGAGCGGAAAAGAGTGCTGAATCTCTTCCTCTGTTTAGGCTCCAGGTTTTTCCTGCCTCCAAATTCCCTGCCTCAACTTGTCTCGATTGTATGCACAGAATAGTAATGAATTAGTCACACAATACCCTACCCCTTGAGAATAGACCCCATTAATGTGTATTAAAACACTATAATTCCTGTGTTTGTGTGTTGCCTTATGCTTGTGTCAGAGACTGAAACAAGATAGGCTATCATTCTTGTTTTAATATAGTTCATTCAGCTTCGTGTCTAATAATACAAATGAAAGTTTAGTTTGTCACCTTTTTAGGTCAATGTATTCATTAATTAGTTAATTCATTTCGGACATGCTCACACTCATATCTAGGGGCAATTAAGAGTGTTCAACCAACCAACCTACACAAGCCTGGGGAGAACATGCAAACTCCACAGAGTTAGGACCCACCTGGAATCAAACCTTTGACCCTTAACTGTGAGGCTGATGTGCTAACCACTTCACAACTGGTCCACCGTTTATGTATTCATTTTGTGATATATTTGGAGAAACTCTGAGAAAACGTAGGACACACAGCGGCAAGTCAACACTCCGACAGAAATTGACTATGACGGGAGTATTTAAATACTCAGTGCTACTCATGCCCAATGTGTGTCGCTCGGGCCCATCCATTAAGCTAACCCAGGTGCTGGAAAAGACAGTTATAATATCAGAGCAAGAAACAGACATGATAGGATTATCACTCACAGTAACAGGTACAGGCTCCAGATAGTATACAGCAGTGTTTGGCAAGTTAGCTAAAGTAAATAAGAAATACTATTCACTTGCCAATTTGGAGGTGGCACCTGTTGGAAGAAAAATAGATTCTGCTATTCAGTCGCAGTCATTTTTCTCAACACATGTTATGCCGAGAAATATAGCCAACCAACACTCAACACGTGTTATGTGGAGAAAGTTGCACTCAATAATTAGGAATAGGTTTTCATGAATCAACCTGAATGTTCAGAATCCCTGATTGTAGGCCAGGCCATGGGTTTAAGGATCTATTTACCTCAATTCAAACATATGCATCATCTCATGGATTGAAGTTTATTTTATTTGAAAGGAGACAATGCAATTAAAAAATAAACAAGCCAGAATAAGCCAGAGGGCTAATTATCTTCAGTACTCCCCTCACCATGATCTAAAATAAAAGCAGTATAATGAATTTACAAGAGGAAAAACATCGTCAGATATTTGACATGGCAATTGTGTAACAATAACATGTATAAATTGATAAATAAATAAATTCCAAAGTGCTCAGTACCTAAACAATATAATGCAAAACCCATAAACTAGTGCTATCCATGGAGGAAAAAATAAAATACAAGATTTCAACATATCACAGCATATCATTTCATCAAAATTAGAATATGATAATTTTTCAATGTTGACAGATATAGGTATCAATAAGCCACATTTTGTCTAATGCCAATTGAACAGTTTATGGAGAGATTGAGTTTTTCAAGTTGCTTTGTGATAAGCAAACAAACATTGTTTCTTTCCATTGAAAGTGCAGGGTTTCATTGGATGGCGACACATGTTGGCTGTCTCTTTGCATTGCAGTTAGAATGCTTTCCCTCCCCAAGGTGCTGTACCATGAAACTCCAAGTGTCTGCAAACCATTGCCTAAAGCCACTATATTATTGAAGTAGCGCTTCCAGTTGCCAAGATACCACTTAAACGTATTGGCGTGGGAGTAGCTGATTTATTTACCGTACAAACCCTCTCGTTGTGACCCACACATAATCAACCTTGGACACTGAATATATCCTGGTTATAATTGGAGACGTTGTATTATGTGTCATGTAATTTAATTTTCATTCAGATTAAAAAAATAAAAAATAATAGATCAAAATTATCATTACATTCTTATCTCTTCTCCATTGCTACCGACCCCATGCATTTTAGTTTTGTTGTTTTTAGATATCATTTCAACTATAACAATTAGGGGGATTTTTATTTTTTATTTTGTTTTTTACATAAATTGTTTAAATTAGGATGGCACATTGAGTGATTAACACGTCCGCCTGACTGATCTGATCTTGAGGGTTAAATCTTTGGTGGGTTCCGTTCTTTGCCCACGTGCCATTTCCAATGACGGTCACATGGGGCATTCCGTTGTCACAAGTTACTGAATACTAATATGAAACATAACCTTGGTTCCTATAACATTCGGTCCCAATGATGAATGTATAAACTTCTACTGACTGACTGACTATTGAGTTGTAAGTCAGGTTGTAATTCCTGTCTGTTTTACTCATCATTTCCCTGATTGAAGTGTGAAATGTTTGCTTCCCCTGATATGTTGTCCATTTCTCACCCATCTTATTAGCTAATTGAGAAATCAATATTGGTGGAGCTGCCCAGCACCTATGTGCATTACTCAGCGTGCATTTTGAAGTGTATTCCTTCCTGAAAGAAATCAATATCACTTTCGATTGTCTTGGAGCTTTGACATTCAACGGATTTGTCATTTACGTCTCTTGTCTGTATAAGTGGAAGCCAGGACATTTCACGACACTTCAATATGATTGTTTGTGGAAGTTTGCATTGATATTTTTATATTTAGTTTTGTGCATCTCTCTTGGTTCTGAATGGGCACCTGGGCTTGTAAGAACAGATATTGTGGTTGATAACTAAATTGTCTCCACTCTTAAATCCAAGTGGTTGTTATTTTTATTTTTTCATTGTGCTTTAAATGTTTGCACTTCTCTTTTAATGTTCTTGGATACACTGGACAGGAGAAAGGTCTCCTACCTTGTTGTGTGATGAACAATGACAATAAACATTCTCTTCTATTCTTTTGAACCTTATGAACTTGGCAGGACACCACCAATCGTAGCATAGTCACCAGTTAGTACTTTACAAATGATATCCATTCCCAAGAAGATACTTTGTCTTGGGCTTCAAGCAGCAAGTGAGGTGTGGTGGTTGGTCCGGTAAAAGAGACAAAGTCTTGATGGAAATAGAGCCCCTTTTGGTGATGGACATGTTTAAATGTCCTCCTTAAAACATGGAATGGAATAAAATAGTTATACCATTTGTTTAAATGGAAAAAATAGTCAACAAAGCAATGTATCACTAAAATAATAATTAGTTGCATCTTAAGATCATGTCTTACCATCTGGCACTATTACAGAGCCCTTTTTACTTGCTCTCACCGTAAAGAGCATAACATAGTGCTTTTGAGCTTTACTCCTTTTGAACACTTGGCTCTCAATGCTTTCTCTTTTACCTGGATGGAACTCATGGCTCAAAGCGCCAAATCTTCATATTGCCTGAGGCACGCAGAACCGGTGATTTCTGACAGATTATGACAATGTTTGAAATGTGGTCACAGATGCTGCAGTCACCATTTGACTGGCAGGTCAGGACTCCAGACTCTGTCTATTTTAAATATCTGCTTCATGCTGTGAGGATGCACATGTCAGACTTTGAGTAGACATGATAGTTATTTTGAGTGTCAACCTACAAAAACAATCACAATAAGAGAGATATCCGTATAAAGCCAAAAGAATCGAAAGGACGTTTTGACACACACGGGTATGCAATGCAATAGTCCGACAGAAACTGATTGTAAGAGCAGTCCTTAGTGCAAAACAGGTGTGTCAATTGGGTCCACCCATTCACGTAACCCAGGTCCTGGAAAATAGAAAAAAAAAACAGAGTAAGACATGACAAGATTGACCAGGCATATATTGAATATAATGACAAATAATTATTGCTCTTTTCTCTTAAGAATGTACTGCTTCCTCCCTATGATCATTTTACATACAGTCTCCTTTGGTGTAGTTGTGATTGTCCAAGTAAGGGCTTTATTTAAATGTACTATTCCCCTCTAAAACCTTTCATTTTATTACCCTGCACTTTTTGAACCCACTTACTTTGACTGATATTTATATGCTAAATTGCTCTCACAATTGTGTGTTCTCTGCACTGAAGTATCTTCATCAGTCATGCACCCATCTTCTTCTTTCTTGTTTTTTTTGTCTCTTTGGAATCCGTATGCATTAAGGAGTCTACTGATTAAACAAAATAAACACTAAAGAGCTCTGCTCTTTCACCATTTTAATAGACTTTAGCATGGATTTAAAACATTCAATGGCTTTCTACTGGAAATACTGAGTAGCCTCAGTTTCACATCCCTTTTACCACTCCATTGCAAATGGACTTTTTTCACAGGACTGGTTTGTAATAGGCTGGTATTAAATCTAGTGTCCTAAAACCATGGTTCTCTGTGCTTTGCAGCCAGTATTTCCAGGCTGTAGTACCCTTTTATCAATACCATATTTGTTTTCACAGATCCGCTTGTTCCTCAAAGCATCTCTTCATAGCTGCTTTTTCTTTTTTTAGGGTGTTTTGGATGACACCGGGGAACTATACGTGACACATGAAAGCACCGGTGGCTTTATGTGCTCATTTTCCATTTGAGACTCTTATTTTCCACTGTGTTAAAGGTGCAGTTTTTTTGTGATTTAATACACACTAAAAAGCTAAATTTAGGCCCATGCTCAAGGTCTGTGGGTGTCAGATCAGGGAAGTTATTTTGCTCTTTTTTTGGCCATGGCTCCTTTAATACATAATTTACAAGAAAGTGTGATACCTTGCTATTGAAGTGCTAAATTGACCTTCCTTCTAAGAATAATTGAATAATTGTTCACGGTTTACAATGCACAGTAATGAAACTGAACAGAAGAGGACATATTCATGTTCGTTACATCATACAGTAGTAGTACTGTATTATTCTTGACTCTTGGGATTAAAATTGGGTTATTTTGTGCACTTTTTTGGTTTATTTTTCAGAGAAATTGATTATGGGTTGTGGCTCAGCAAAGTCAGTTGTATCAAATTCTGTATTTTACTTAATATCCTGATATGATGTGAAAAGCAATGTTGTGCACAGACTGTACATCGACAATTTTATGCTTTTGAAACCAAACAACTTCCGTTTCACCTAACGTAAAAACAAGAAAATGACTTAATTATGGTAACATTATTTTCCATACTCCCTCTATATTACTTGAATCTCCTAACATTACACAAAGAGCAGTTTTGTGCTCACACAGAGTTAACTTGTGCTAAAGTTGAAGCCAACCAAACAACTTCTGGTTCACGTTACATTAAAATATGCGACAAAATGACTAAACTCATAATATTATGATTTGAATCTTGTAATAGTACAATCTATGATTTAATTTTCGCCATACTTCGATTTTAATCTCATAATTCAATTTTGATCTCATAATAGTTCTATTTTAATCTCATAAAATTGAGATTTTTCTCTCGGATTATTACAATTTAAGATTAACCCTGACCATCGCTCACGGCACACCAGTGAACTGCGGCGCAGTGGTTGGGAAACACTGTCCTATTGAACGGACAGATGACAAGATGATTTTCTTAGAGCGTTTATTGCTACCTCTTGTGTTTATCCCTCAAAAGTGACACTAGGCAAGTTGTAGGGTACACCCTAAACAAGACTGCAGTTTATCACAGCGCGGAACCTGATCCAGTTATGCTTGTTTGGCCTTGTTCTGCAAGCTGCACTCTATTTTACAAACTCATGGCTTATTCATTTCTGTGTTCAGTAGCTTGCATTTGCTCAGACAGTGACAAGTTTCAGCATAGTTGTCCATTTTCTGGATTGAAACTTTGTGTCAGTTATCTACTTTGTAGTCTTTGTGGACATTTTATCATTTTTTTGACACAAAGGGATTCTTTCTTGGCTCTTGGTGTGCTGTGCTTCGATCGTTCACAGTGCCTTCTCCACCACAGCCCTGCTTTGACACCCTTCTTATATGCCAGCACTTTAACACAGCTTGGTCTTTCTGTCCGTGTGCCCATCTGGGTCAAAGAGTTGTTACCTTGCTTTTTCCATTCTTTTGTCAGCCTGCTGCTTCTTGTTTCATCTCTGTGTCTATGATCCAATGTTCTGTCCTCTTGCTTTGTCAGTCGATGTTTCTCTGGCATACATTGTTTCTTTTTTTCTACTTCTATTCCCTGTAGTTCATATGTAGTTGCCCTGCTTGTTCACTCCCACGCTCGTCTCTGTCAGTTTTTCTGTTGGTTTTTTTCTTCCTCTTTTGTGCTTTGTGTTGTTGTTTCATCTGGACTGTAGACATTGTGGGCTGACACATTTACCAAAGCACACTCTGGATATTAAGAGTCACACACACACTACCCATGCAAAATGTAACCTCAGTTCATAACCTTTACTTGTTCTAAAATTGTGCGAACTAAACAAGTAATTCTTACATGACCTAATTGGAATATGGTTTATAGATTCAAGCCGGGGGTGTGACAAAATTCAACAAAGGGCCACGAGGGTTCTGGATTTCTTTCTAACCAATACCGTTTAAACGATGAATTTCCCGCTGAAACAAGCACCACCTCTTTGGTGATTCTTAATGATCCCATTGACTTTGATTTGCTTTGTACTTTGTGCTTTTTGCTTTGTTGTGTTTGTGGCCTTTGACTGTACTGTCTAACTTATAACTATGCCTTTTCTTGCTACTGTCACAATGAAATTTCCCGAATACGGGATGAATAAAGTAATCCAATCCAATCAATCGATTACTCTTATTGGAGATCAAATAGATGAAAAGGTGTACTGTTCATTAATTGTTTTAACCCACTTGGTCCTTTATGGAATAATACATGATAATTCATTCAATATTTATTTTGACTGAAGGGGTGTAAAAACCAAAGTTGACAATCAGGTGATTTATATTACCCAAGATTGACATAAGTTGAATTAAAATTGCTTACCCCTACTACCCCAAGGTCCAAATATGCTGCCATGTACACACACTCACTTGACTGACTTTTTGAAATACATGTATTCTAAGTGAAATTTTGGAATTTGAAGTTTGCTCACTGGTAACTGAACTGGTCAGCAAGGTTTGTGTGCTGACATGCATAGACTAAACGGAATCCATCACGTGTAATGCTAGACAGCTGTCCAGTATTTGATGTGAGATGCCTTTAACATTATTTTAATTTCCCTACTCAGATAGAAAATCATGAACTGTGTGCCAATATGTTGATGATGCCAGATGTATTCCATTTTATCACAAATATCAGGAGGAACATACTACAAGATCCACCTTGAACATACTTGTCACATTTGCCCAATAACACGTCATGTTTATCTCTTAGGCAGTTGTTGGCTAATTCATTTTTAAATGATTTCTACTCCTTCCTCCAAGTGCCAAAGTCACCATGTCAATTAGGTTTCTTTATCTTTTGAGTGACTTAAGAAGTCCTGCAAGGTACTATGCCTGCACATTTTTGGATTTCTAATCTCCAAATCATCCCCAATGGACCTTTATTAAGATGCAGCTCTGTCTTTGGTTTAACGACCTGCACAAGTCACTGTAGAGTTCCGAGATTAGGTAAAATGGTTTGGACCCTTAAAGGTGCTATGAAATGGTGACCATGCCAAAAAATAACAAAATATTGTGTCAATCTAATTTCACATATAGACGATGAATTGGCAGCAAGGTGGGGTTCAATTATTGGTGGGTTCCAATCTTCCTGTGTGGAGTTTGCATGTTCTCCCTCCATCACCATGGAATTTCTCCAAGTACTCTGTGATAGAATAATAGAAACACTACCTTAGGAAGTGTTACTCACTTGTTTTAGTGCACCCAATGCCATTTTTTCTGCCTCCCTTATTTGCGATGATTTTAAATACTAGTATAATTCTTCTCTTAAAATAGAATGTTGGCAATATTCAGCAAAACCCAAGCAGCTTAAGTGCGGTTTAATGTCTATAAAGTAGTTTATTTGTCTCATTCATAGCATATCTGCTGTCAACACTTTTAGATACATTAAACACAATAGTCTTTCCTCTTTTCCCACCATAGTCACAGTAAAGTCCTGTGCTTCATATACTTTTTCATATTTCCTCGTTTTGGCCTTTTGGGGACTTTCCTTTTCCTCATATCAGTCACTTTCTATCTTTCTTTTCATCCCTGTTTAACATTTATGTTGTCTCACAAGGGATTTATCTCTGTACTTCATATCTCTCACTCTGTGCTCTGCGTGTGTGTTTGTGTGAGTGTGTCTGTGCATGCTTGATGAATAAAAGCCCACTACATACTGCTAATGCTCCCTGCACACGCTCTGACAATGAGCTGCAACCTTAGTGGATGGAAGCTTAGTCTTAATTCTGGTATGGTAAAAAAAAAGATTCTGGAACAGATCTGTCCATTGTGGAGTGACTCTCCATGAAATGTGGACTGAGTTTAAGTACAAAAAATGGATTACCTCCCAATTCAAATACGACAAGTAACTGACTCATATAGTAATCCTGTCATTTCTATCTGTCCCAGCTGAGTTTTCTGCCCTTTAGCAATCTCTTCATGATATTGCTTTACCTCAAGAACAAACGCCCACAGCATTATGTATAAGCTGTCTGATAAAGTATATGCACCTGTGGATTGGCCATTATACAGCATACATCATAGGGAACACATGATAATTAGCATTCCTTTAAAGCCCTGATGATTGTTCATCATGATATGAATTGATGCAGCAGAGTAATAACATTCCAGTGTCTGTTTTACACAAGATAGTATGGTTTAGCATTGGAGATAAATGTAATTTTATAGTGTAAAACTATCGTGCCTGCATTACTGTTACATATTCGTCGGTCTCCTTGCTCGACATGTTGCAGAATCAGGGTGTCATAGCGTCATGTGTTTTCAATAAAATTGTAATTGAAACTTGTCAGAAGAGAAGTTTGTGGTGTGAACTGATGGGGATTCAATGATAATGTTTCACAATTCAAAGAATGACACATTTTTGGGCTGATATATGCTTCAGAATTGAACAATACTTAGTACTCTTAAATTTTCATCATTCATTTTTCAAAATACTAGCCACTACTCAGGCCTAGTAACTTCATTTTTGAATCTCTGCTGCACACGCTCCCACGCACCTCATTTTCATATCTGTTGGACCTTAAAACATATAAGGGTCACTACAAAAACCTTAATAAAGCCCGCTAGCAAAGCTGAATTGAGAGAAAAACAAGCTACCGTAAGGAAAAATGATGAGACCAGTGAACCGGGCTTTCACAATCTAACCAGTTAGACGTCTCTCCTGATCACTTTGTCTAGTCCCTTCACTGCATTTATGGCAGGTCCCTACAGTGTCCTTCGCTTATGACTTGCAGTTAAAAGGCAATTATCCAGTTTGACAGCAAGAGGCTGGATCAATACACACACATGCTTGAAAACCGTCTACCCTCTAGGTCTCCTCGGACATTAGAGCATCAATAGTTTTTGTTCTCTGGACCTTTGTATACAAACACAGAAAAATTGTCTGTGTGGTTAATTCATAATTTCTTCCTCTTGCAATTTGCTGGCAACTTGTCCAATATATTTTATGGCTCTCGCTCAAAGTGAGCCGGCATTTCCCCTAGCTCATGCATGATCCTTGTGATTTTAAGTGGTATAAAAACATGAATGCCGCTGGGTTCAAATCCAGGTCGGTCACCTGTGTGGAGTTTGCATGTTCTCCCCGGGCCTGTGTGGGTTTTCTCTGGGTACTCCGCTTTCCTCCCACATTTCAAAGACATGCAAGGTAGGCTGATTGGACACTCTAAATTGCCCCTAGGTATGAGTGTGAGCGTGAATGGTTATCCATCTCCGTGTGCCCTGCGATTGGCTGACCACCAATTCAGGGTGTTCACCGCCTCTGGCCCCAAGTCAGCTGAGATAGGCTCCAGCACCCCCTGCAAGCCTAGTGAGGATAAAGCAGTTCAGATAATGAGATGAGATAAGATGAGAAAAATGGATGGTGTTCCTCTCATATGGGTACGGGTACCTATGACAACACATCTTATTTGTGAATACGGGGGTGGAGTTCAAAGGATTAAACGTTTTTTTTCTTTAAACATAAAAATCAACATCTCCATCCGCTCTACAGAACCAGAACAATAAAAATGCAAAGCTTATTTGCTATTTTGTGACTGCCTTTTTCAAGCTTTTTTAATTTGTTTGCTTGGAATGTGCTCCTGTTATATCCTTTATTACAGACTCCACTCCCTAGCAAATAATTAAAAAACAAATCCTGTTTAAGATTGTCAAATCAAAATGAATCCGGCAGAGCTCATTAAATACTCTAACTTATCACATCTAAAAAGTAATTCAGAAAATGCACGCCATTGTCATGTCCTTTTATAACAACTTCCCAACCCACAGGAACAATTAGTTTTCAATTGTCAAAAGAATCAGTTTTTCCATAAATTATTGTAGTTAATGATTTATCTTTACTTAATAAAAACAAATAGTAAATTGTCACTTTGCCTGATGGTGTAGACTTGCCGTGCAACAGTTATATGATAGGAAAAACACTTATTATAATACCTAAATCATTTTCAACTAGACGGACAAAATACACTGTTGAGGCTACTAAAATGTCTCGTATATTACCCTGATACTCAATATATGGAAAACTGATATATGATACTATAGGAATATAACTGTTTTACATGTTTTAACCAGTTAAAAGTAGCTGTATTGTTTTTTTGGTTTCTTTTTAACTATAATAATAGGAAGTTTTCTCATTTGAAATTCAAGAGAGGGTGAGAAGACAATTCAACGATATGAAGTGTTTGCAACTCACTATAGAAATGCTGCAGCACTGTGCATTATATTTTTGTTTGTAGTTCCATTGTTTCACATCAAGGCATGCTCTGAATGTTTCTAAACCAGGTAGGGCTCACTGTTAAAATGTGCATCTCCATGATAAGTCGGAGATCTTTTCAAAAAGACACAGCTAAATATATGACAATCACAGGGTAGACGGTTAAATCTTGGATTAGAGTTTCTGTTCAATGCAGACTATGTGTTGGTAGAAAGTGAATACGAGATTTCAATTGGCACTGATAAAGCAGAATTCTGGATTACATGTAGTATCATTTATACTGAAGGATCTATATGGATTAGCTTAACTCAATGTTGCTGACATCTGTCCAGCAGAGGATTTGTCGGTCAAGCTTTAGAAACACAAACACTGCTGTACTGTTTGTGATTGACACTTGGAATTGTTGATACCACACAATTTTGGCAAAGTGCTGAGCTTGTATGTCATTTTATTTCTATATGAGTGTTAATTGGCCAAGAAATTATCGCAACAGTTCAATCATTTGAGTTATTAAGTACACTATTGTTAAAAGGTTGTGCTCATCCAATTTGGTTTTCCATGAAAAGCCAAAAAGCCTGGCTTTTTAGTCAGTAAATGGTTTAAAAAGAATTTTGAAAACATAGTCAAGACATTAACGAGGTGAAAATGGGCAACATTTTTTTTTCCTAGCCAGTCTATGAATGTCATGTTAAGCGGCTCAAGGATGACAATTTATTGTACTTGTAGTTACTGTTCATTTATGGACGTATTTTTTTTGTCCATGCCTGCAGAATGATTAATGGGTAGTTTGTCAGAAGGACACCATTTTCACATTTATCTTCAAAAGACTCCATGTGGTCACCTCCAGTTTCATTTAGCCATATGAACCTTTTGATTATGATTAATGACATCACTTTCCGTTTGCAGAATCCTACTCAAGCGTAAAATCCGTAATAGGGGAAACCCTGAATCCTCAATTAAATTGACACAGAGTAGCTAGACTAAAGAAACTGCCACATCAATCAAAGTAAAGGACTGTGATGTTTTGTAATTAATATGTTGAGTATATTCTCGCTGCCTGATGAAAATTATTCTTTTTAATTAACATACTGCTTGGACTTTTTTTCCGACTTAAGTGACCTGGCCCAGAGAAAGAAAGAATAGTAATGTTCATATAAACCCATTCACCTGCCTCTGTGTCTGCCTGACACGATACTCTGACGTTTGGTCGCCGGACGTTTGGTCGCCGGACGTTTGGTTGCCGGACGTTTGACAAAATGACAGAGAGTTTACTGTTGAAACCAGCTCTCAAAATTATACTCATGAGAGAGAGAGTTTAATATCTAAATGTCTACTGTTGAAACCAGCTCTCAAAATTCTATTCACCCGGACGACCAAACGTCCGGGCGACCAAACGTCCGGGCGACCAAACGTCCGGGCGACCAAACGTCCGGGCGACCAAACGTCCGGGCGACCAAACGTCCGGGCGACCAAACGTCCGGGCGACCAAACGTCCGGGCGACCAAACGTCCGGGCGACCAAACGTCCGGGCGACCAAACGTCCGGGCGACCAAACGTCCGGGCGACCAAACGTCCGGGCGACCAAACGTCCGGGCGACCAAACGTCCGGGCGACCAAACGTCCGGGCGACCAAACGTCCGGGCGACCAAACGTCCGGGCGACCAAACGTCCGGGCGACCAAACGTCCGGGCGACCAAACGTCCGGGCGACCAAACGTCCGGGCGACCAAACGTCCGGCCACGGCCTGACACACCAGTTTAGGTTGTCGTCTGTCTTTTGCCCAATGTCAGCTGTGATAAGCACCAAAACCCTGTTTTGAGGAGACCCGATGTTATTTGTGGAGGCAGTACAGGAGATTAAGGTTAGAGGAGCCCGTTAGAACATTCATCGCTTGCCAAAGTTAAATGCATCATACATATGCTGTGTGCTCAGCCCATGAGCTTTTACAATTCAAAATAATTTGGTTCACATTGATATTCATATTTTTATCATTACACTGAGAACCAACAACAATCCATTTGGGCCCTAAATTCTGTTAAATATTGCCTCAAATAAGGACACTCTCTTTAGAAATAAGCTACATACATTGGTGGATGCATGGGAGTCGGAGATACATAATTGATCATTTTGCCAATGTGGCATAAGATGGCTTTAAGAATAAAGCACTTTAGCTCCCTCCTTGACATTCACCTTAACTTAGATTTTTTTTCTTCTCTCAAATGTCATAGGTTAATTTAATCTTTTTTCCAATCGATGCCATATGCAATTTAAGACCCAGTTGCCAACAAGCTACTGTTTAAGGCCCCTGTACCAAACAAGGCAATACAAAGAAAGGAATTAAACCTGGAAGTGGAAGAGAAAGAAGCAAGAAGCACATAATGAGTGGTGATTGATGTTGCCTAATCTATAGGCAACATGTGTAAACATTCCCAGGAAGAGTATTGATCGGGGGCCAGCATTTAACTTGATGTAATAAACACCTCCACACTTATGCGATCACAGTCTACAAAGGGATGAGGTCTGCAAGTAGTCTAAACTCTTAAATTGCTTTTTCTTCATCACACATTAACCTTTAATGAAAAATATTTTGAATCCTAAAACTGAATTTAATTTCCAGGCAAAAAGTGCTGGAGCCCAATTCATATCTGACTGACTATTGATGGTGATTATTATTATTATTGTTATTTTTATTTTATTTATTCATTTATTTGTCAGGTGCACAAGATAGTACATATTGTTTTGCACCTCACAGGATGGTGTCAAGTCAAGTAGTCAGCACATCCGCCTCAGTTCTGAGAGCGAGGGTTCAATCCCGAGTGAGTTTCGACCTTTTTGTGTGGCGTTTACATGTTCTCCCCATGACCGCGTGGCTTTTTCAGGTTGCCTACTGCCAACACTTGGCTGGCATAGGCTCCAGCACCCCCACGACATTTGTGAGGAGGAGCGGTACGGTCAATGAATGAATAAATCTCAGAGAGGCTCTGTTTAACCCTCAGGAATTAACACCAATATTAGATTTTCCCCAGGAAATGAAAAAAAACCCAAATGGTTATGCTTAGGAATTCTTATCTGTTCCTAGTGAAAATGTGTTACTGCACATAATATGCTTAATAAAACACACACATTTTGAATAACTCCATTTAAATTAGCTTACAGCTTTATCATTGCAAGGTCGCCAATTAAAATGCTTTGGATGATGATAATAATAATAATAACTGAGAGCCCGATTTCATGGTGATTCTGCTACACCAAATTACAACGATTGTGTTGTGAATTGGCTTCTTGTACAGTGACAGTGAAAACGGCACTCGATACTTACTTTGCCGCAGTGCTCTTTCTTCATTTTATACGATTGTATGGAATGCCGATAAAAAAAAAACCCTTGATTTAAAAACTCAATTTTCTTTTAGTTTCAATTCACGCTGATACACAAACATTCTTTAATCTCTTTCTTAAGACAAAGATAGCAGTGCATATACAACTTGAACAATAAACAGCTGTCGAGTGTCTTTCTTGGATATTTGTGAAGTTAGATTAGCATGACTCCTATTTGACATTTCATCAATATTTCAATCTATTATTATTTATTAGAATGCAAAAATAGTAATTCTAACTTTCCGTTTGTCCAAACACAAAACCAACAGTCTGTATTTTCCATGTGGCTGCTAGAAATATTGGAAAAAAATGTCCATTTTATGGGTTGGGCACTGGAGCCAAGGATTTTGTCAAGGTGTGCGTATTGGGGTTGTAAACTGCACTTCCCTCTATAGCGTTGTATGCGTACTATATCATTTTAAAACAGAATTGCGGCATTGTTCAAATGGAGAGCAGTGCCATGTGGGCGCAAAGTTGTAATGGGTCTTTTTCTTCTGATTCAATTGTCCTGCATCGCTGTGTAAACGGCCTCTGAGCAGGCACTTCACAGACGTCTCCCTCTTCAGGTGATGTGATATTATTTTTCAGGGCCTTAAAGTGAAGGAACCCTTTTACGAGGACAAATGATTACAATCTAGCCAGAGAGAGCAAATGGTTTGAAAGAGTTTCTTTACATTCACGATGTTTTGTACCACATACCCTTTTGCATGATGTGGCTCACAGTTAAAACGCTGCCTCTTTGCCTCTGACTCGTGGGCCACCCATGTGTGTCATGCGTTACCAAGTAACTATCTTGATTTGCAGTGATGCACACAAGATAAAATAGTTAATATACTGAACAATATGGCAGTGTTGTTTTTTATCAGCATATTGTTTTCCTTTTGAACCACTGCTGTCACTTTATCAGCCATTATGATGACATTTCAAAAGAGAACAAATGGTGTCTGAACCCAGAGAAAGCTCTGCAGTTAAGCTTACAGATGGAATGACACAGAAAAATTGCATCTGCAAAATGGAAATTATTAAATTCCAGCTGTCATTTGTATTTGCCTTTTGAGCTAAGATGAGGGGGAAATTATAATTCAATCAACCTATGGTGACCCTGTGACCACAGCAGGAAATGAACAATTATGCTCACCAATTGCATTAAGTTAGTGTGTCTGTATCACCTTTTCTGTCTGCTCCGCTGAATTTCCGCTTCATCATTCAGAACAGGAAATTAACAATTATCCTGACCATTCGGTTGGCTCCCCGAGACTCCCTGGATGATTAGTAGAAAAACAGGGTGAATATTTCCTGTTTTGTTTCCGGATATCACTCTTTGTTGTGTTTTCATTTTGGATATTTTAGTAATGGGGAAAAAGCCACACAAACAGGCACAAAAGAATTAAGGTAACCAAGGCCCATTCCCAACTGTTATTTAGTTTGACCTTTTGAAAGTTACTTCAGACTCAGTCAAACTCCACCATGGTCATGCTACAATGTTGCTTGTTTATATTCTTTGTTGACCTCTGTTCCTTCTCCTTTAGAGCAAATCCATTTTTAATGGGATTTTTCCATCCGTTGTTCAGTCAATAAACAACCTTGTCCACTTATTTGCTAATTTCTTTTTTTAAAAAGTATTCATGAATAATAAACAATATTTGAGTTCTTAAAATAACTCCGTCAACAATTGCTGATAGTTTAGTCTTGGGCAATTCACATGATGTTTATTGAGACAGCATTAGTTCTCTTCCCACACAGTGACAATGTCAGTTTGAATGGTTAAGTGTTGACCGTGTATTTACCCATAATTAATAGGCATACTTTACTCCAGGGGCTATTTAAGGGAGGCCTTCATTGTATTATATTGCATTGTACTTTGCAAATAATGAACTATAATAGCTCTTGCAGCTAACTAGAACATTAACCTTGAGACACAATATTGTGGTACTTCTAGGTCATAATACTTTCAATATGATTATTATTATTATTAAATATGCAGCATATTAAAATCTAAACAAACTTTAATATTCAAATAGCTCAGGAAATGTGTCTATTTCCCTCTTTTTTATTCTGTCAATGGTGGTGTCACGTTTCAGAAAGGTAAGAAAAGTGTCTGATGACACTGCCCCCACTACCGTCAACCGTTTGTTTTTTTGGGATTTCCGTGAATGTTTTCCATGGCACAGGGAGCCGACCTAAAACTCTGTCACGATTGTTGTTAGGAAGGACATAGCTGATAGGAAGGTTGGTTGAGTTCTGCCCTCATTCCAACAAGTAGCGACCCTGTTACATCATCACAGTTGGTTTGGCCTTTATGGTTTCTGGTGTCAGCATGGTTCAGCCATCAATCAGCTTGCAGGCTCTTCTTCTTTGATGGGGTTGTGACCTTGTGGTTGAGATGTCATGAGGCAAGCCATGCATGCTAAGCTGATGTTTGCACTGGACCATTTTAAACCATTTTCATTGAGCTTTGTAATAATTTGTTTCCAGATAACTGCAAACAAATGTTACTGAGAAAATCTACACATATACAGTTAGAAATACAAAACAGCTTCTGTTGGGATATTAGTTGCAGTAATAAGGCCTATTCACGCAAGCAGCAGCCCAGTATAAAGGGGTGCTGCAGCAAAACATAAGATCGCGGAAAAGGCAAGGGACCTGTGTCATGATGATGCAAAGGCGCCCATGAATGGAAGAACAGTGACACCAGCAAGCCCATTTTCTTTAGTCCCAAGCATGAATCCATTTATCTTTTATTGTTGCACAAGAAAGTCAAGACTGTTCTCATTTTAAGGACAGAGGGGAGATTTTTACAGCCGCGGAAAGGGCTTTACTGCTTCTGGCGAGAAGGTAAATCGTTTAATGTGGTTCGTAAACTACAGTTTCTGAAAAGTGTATTGAAATGTCATGTAGCTTAGCCGGGAGATGTGTGAGAGCCACTTTGAGCAAGGGAAACTTCAGGAAGGCTTCATCTCCTGTGACTTGTACGTATGTGTCCACCAAAACAAGAAAATATCATTACATCAGCACCTGCATTATTGGACACACTCGGAGTTTGCCGCTGTAATATAGACCTGTCCCTCTGTGGCATATTCACTCACCCTTTGCCACTCTGTTTATTATGGCCACAGTCGCTCAATGCCACCTGGAATTCCCCTTCTCACATACACAATGAATGGGGCAATTTGCACACTGCTATTGCTAGTGTAGAATGCATTTAGTCCATACACTATAAAGTGTACTGTCGTCTGTGTCTGATACATGGAATTATCCTTTTTATTTGGCATCTTCCAGTATTTTTTTTTTAACTTCAAAATAGAAATTGTTTTGTAAATATCATCACAATAGCTTTCTGGCAAAAATTTACAAATATTGTAATGACACATTCGTTCCACCACTTTGTACAATTTGCCTTATAGTCCAGTTAGGGGTATGCGATATAACAATATAAAAGTGTTAAGATGTTCAAGATGTTGACAATCTCATAAAGCCACAAGATTGTTCAATCAATCATCTTTATAAGGGAACATATTGTTCACATGCTGGCTTGCACAATAATGCAATTCAACGGAACAGAGCAGTGTGCTTTCTGACCAACATTGCAATGGAATTAAATTTGTTTTTTAGCGCTTTTTTGGTTATTTTACAAAGAAAATGAGTATCCGTTGTTGCTTTGCAAAGACCCTGATGTTTTAACACATTATTAATCTTTAAGAGGGCCACTAACAATAAATTGGGAATGCAAGGTTATATCCCACGCTAATAACATTGGCCATCTTTACTGGAATCAGTTTTGCTTCAGTTAGAATGGACTGCATTGATCCCATGAGGAGAACGGCAAATGGCTGTAGATTAAAATACAATAACACCAACATCATCTTGACAATAATCTTTTCATCCGGTTGATGTTGCACCCTTTTAACTGCGGAGGGATTCCAATACTGTATTTTTGATGGGATAGAATTCAAAATCAATTTGCGAGCAATACTGAGAAGCTATAGTGAAAATCACTGATGTGCAATGCAGTTGTGGCCATAAATTGCACACATTTATTTCATCCAGCTGGCCATGCATGGGAAAAAATAGAATGAAGTAATAATAACTAAAAATAAATAAAGCAGCAGATTAGAAACACTGTATTGTAAGATATGTTGAAGCCAAATATTTGAAGTAAAATACAGTTGTTCTAACCTATATCATATGCCCCAATTTGTTTTTTTTACTACGGCATTTTTGTATTTGTTAATGAATTAAGTGCCAATATTTGTTGCACCACAGGTATTCTTCGTCATAATTTGAAGTATTGTTTTCAGGGTATTGTGAAGTATGCTTTCAATTTACATATATGTACTCATCAAACCACACAAAGAACTTTAAATGTGATGCCTTAGAAAGACTTTATTATGGAAGTTTGCCCAATTTCAATTACCCTGAATATCAATCAGGTATATACAAGCATAAAAATGCGCACAAACAACCTGCAAAATTTGATACCTTAATTGCTGGTGTTTGTTTCCTTAGGGCAAGTAATAATAAATACAGTTTGTCTCAGTTCCCTGATAAGCAGTGGTGTAAATGAGGTGATAGAGAGATGTAATGACTTTTTTAAAAAGTATTTATTTATTTATTCATTGCATTATTTGAAGAACTAATATGGATACATTAAGTTTGCTGTAGCAAAATGAAAGTATGTTATTTATCCTTAGAGCTACACTCATAAATAGCTGTGCAACGCTTGAGAAAATAGCCTGGGGAATCGTTAACTCTAGACATTGACATGTCTACCTGCCACCACCCCAGGCCTCCTCTGCTGATTTGGATGCCTCCACCACATGCACAGTGGTGAACACATGATTTTCACATGAACACCCACGCGCCACAATACCTAATTTCCTTGAAATCACCACCTGAGACAAATGTGTGGTTAGCCGGCTTTATTCTCAAGTGAGACTCAAAGCAGTTTTTCCCCCTCTCATATTATGCCAAAGGGACCACCTGCCATAATCAGGTAATAATAAGAAATGTACTGTTATGTTTCACGCTCTGTACTTTTTATACAAATGAGTAGCCAGTAGTTCAAAATCACAATTTTTTCTATTCTTACATTATATTTTTTAATATATTAGAGTTGGATGAATGAAAATTTGTAATTTGTGTATTTAAAAAAATATATTTTTTCACAGAATAAATATAGAATGGTGATATTTCTGTATTAAGACCTTAAGCGTATGAGCATTAGATAAGTTTGAAATTCCTTCATGATCTGCAAATATCTTTATAGATAAAAAAAAATGTACATTGTCCTTGCTAGCGGCAATAGAAGATTGTGTGACACAAATTAACACGTTGTCAGATACTCTTGGTCTAACATCTTTGATGAATTAACTTGTGTTGGAGAGGAGGAAAATAAATGACAAGTGATCAAGATGATAGAAATGAGGTGACACTGGTGAGGTGATGGAAGCAAAGATGTCTTGAGGTCAGCAAGTTTATCGTCTAAATATTAGAGTACTAATGGGTAACCCCAACACACACACACACACACACACCTGCCCTGACAGCACACACATTCTTACACAGTCCGGGCAGTGTAGGAGAAAGCCGATGCCAGTTCCAATAATCTCTTAATCCATCAAAGTGTTTTATTATAGCACATCCATCACAATGTGAGCACATCTGCCACTCCCACATGTGCATGCATATATGGAATGTCACTGCAATCGCACCTCTGAGCAGATACTCATCAGGTTTTTAGCTTAACCTTATTTCGACAGCCATTTTGTTCCCCAGACACAAGATGAGAACTATAGATGAGGGTCATTTGTAGATCGATTATCATTTCTTCACAGCAATTTATAATATCTTCCAAACTATAAGGATAGAAGGAATTATGTTTCTGCCCTTTTCTACCCGATTCCAATACGCTTTTGACACAGATTATGCTCATCCTTATCACAGAGTGGCACCGACCATTATATAATGATGTCGTTAGTCTGGCCGGCGATTGTCCGACATAATTTATGGGGTTCAATCTTAGATGCCTTGTAACCCAATTAGAAGATATATGTCAAGAGACCATACATTAACCATACATTGGCGGTTTGAATGTCAATCTAGAAAATAGTTTAGGCTTAGGGGTTCTTGATGAACAATATCTTGTTTATAGTGCGACATTGCAATGTGCCAAGCGCAAGCTATTTTTATTTATTATAAATTTTGGGGGGATGATCTCTTTTAACTACCATCAGTCCCTGTAGAATCTTACTGTATAGAAACATCATGTGCCAAGCCACAAGTGCGTTGGAATCTTACGTTGATTCAGAGAGGCAGCCTACTCGGGTGAGGGCTTGCCTCAAAGTTTTATTTTTCTCCCAGTTCCCTTTGGATGGAAACTTATTTCACTTTGTGCTAATTTAAGTGATATTTCACTTCAATAAAACATTTGTAGCTTGGCTTTAGTTTTATTCATGTTCTGCAGAAATTAAAATGGACTCTCACACTTTCGACTTTCCCCTTCGGGTGCTCTAATACATACACTAATTGAAAGAGAATTGAAACAGTACTTGTCTCTTACATGAAGTCCAAAGAAAATTATAAAACAATTGATTCTGGAAACTTTGACGGGTCTAAAGTTCCAAACATAATCAGAAGTTCACTGCTCATACCAAGCATCTTTCACACAGAGATGGCCCCTGTTAGTAGGGGTATGACTTTAGTTGAGGGATGTGCTTAAGTATTACAGTAGCTGTAGGAACTGTACCTAACTATAAGTCCTGCCTACTAAAACTTAAGAGAAAAACTTTAATATTTCAAAATTAGAAAGCTGCACTGGACAATAGGCTACATCTTTATTATTTCATAAATGTGATGTTCAACATGACTTTGAAGCAATTTCAAGTAGATTTTTTTTCTGAGAAATGTAGTAAAAAGTCAAATTTATGGACTTCTGTCATTAAGCCAATTGGTGCCTCTATATAAATGAAAAAGCATGTGCCCAAGTGTGTCTAGGTTAAAGCTAGTTTAAATTGTGATAAGGATATTCCCCCTGCAGTATGTTTCTATGTGACCTCCAGTAATAAGAAAATACATGTGATTTACAGCACACTATATACACTAGCCTAGCAAGCACAAATCCAATAAGTTCTTATCCGTATCAGAGTGACTCTGCACAGTAAAACCACATGCACCATGCTCTCATCACATGTATCATATCATCTCTGCAACATGTGTGGAAATGCATTTGTGTCTTTGTGTGTGAGAGAGAGACATCAAGACAAAAAGGTGAGTGTTGAGCGGCCATATAAAATGCTTATCTAGTAAATCCAACAGAGTACTGCTTTTTGCTGTGACAGCAACACACACCCACGTTTACGTACTCTTATCCAAATGCATGTGCGCACACGGACATGCACACACTTCTGCACACAGAAAGTGCCGAACTACACTCATGCTCTTAGGCAAAATGTCTTGCCCCACTTTGTTCTGCATGAAATGCTGGTGCTAAGATTCTGCCATCAGCTGCAAATACATATCTAGCCATTGTGTTAGCTGCCAGGTCCACTTTGTCCACATTATTGTCGCATTGTGGGACAACCACTCCACATTGAATGTATCGTTTAAAATCCTAACAAACCATTGATAACTATGATGGTCTTGTATGGAAACTTTTAAGTCGACAATGTTTCCTTATTCACATTGTTCTCGACTGAACTTGACCATTTAATGCAACTGCTAATATAGCACGGGTCATGCATATTAAAGAAAGCTAAATATGGTAATGTGCTGTCATTTAAAATGAGCACTACTTTATTTCCCTGCTTGTGCCATTTAGATTTGAAGGTGCTATTATTGCTTAGGAGATGTGTTTAAAAAAATCATCAGGACTCGTGGCCCTAAAGATATTTCTAATACAATCATTAAGCTGCTAATAAGTCCCCGGTTAGCATGTTTAAAAATAAAAATGAAAAAAAACACATAAAAACAGAGCAGTAGAGGATCTCAGAACAATTATTTGATGCAGGGAAAATGTGTTGGCCTTGTTTCAAGGAAAAAACGTTGTTTGTTTGTTTTTGACATTTAGATAGAAAATTTCCAAGAAATGTTTTGCAACACATTTTGGCACACCTCCTCTTCTTAATTACATGCAAAAAAAATTAACAAAATAAGTTGTGAACGTTTAGTATTCAAAACCTGAACACCCAACTGAAACTGATTAATTAAAATACCAATTGTTGACACTATTAATACTGTATGTCAGTGCGGTGATTGGCACAAATGCAATTATTAATATAATTATCTAATTTTTCTCAATGTGGTTACATTTCACAGATCAGTATTGAAATTCTTCAAACTACTCATTCATTCTTCATAACAATCTGTCACTTGTGCACATCAACCAAGCAGTTTCTCGTTTCTTTGAACTAGTTGCAAATGCTTTCGTACTATGTATCTACAAATCCCAGTCCATTGATTTAGTTGTTATATTTTTCTTCAATGTACAATCAAAAGGGAAGAACACCCACATACGACTGATTAACTCTGCCACATACTGGCTGGTTCTCCCTTGTTGTTTACTAGATTATCTAAATGCAAGCCAGATCGAATCTGTAGCTGGTCCGCACACTTAGAGTATTAACCAGTTCTTTATTATAACCACTCTATTAGTGATGTGGAATTTTGTGTATCACCACTTTGAAGCAGGGAAGTAGGATTTGCACAGACCTGGAGGTCCAATAAATCCGCTTAATTCATGTCGCCCTCTCTAAATCATTTGCAACGCAGATTTATCATTTTACATCTCAAATTAATTTATGTGGGTGTCATTTAGGCGTGGGGCTTTTGCTGGGGTTACTGTCATATCTCCTGGTGTTTTACAGTCTCTTACAAATCTTTGTAATCGTCAAAAGTACTTGGGGAGCATGTGTAAGCACACAAAATGAACAAAACTATACTTGTACTCCGGGGGAGGAAACTCCACAGGGTATCTTTAATTATGTTTACACACTTTCACACTGAATTACTTCAAAATTATTTGGCATCTCATGCTTGGTAAGCTGCCATTCTCATGACTTCATAAAATACTATATTTTTCTCCTACAGAATCATCCTCAATTGTTCCCACAGGATAAACCTGGCAATTCAAAATGGCCAGAACACATTTCAGGCACCTGCCAGAAGAATTTCAAGCATAAATAGAATAAACAAACAAAAAGAGCCTAATGAGAGACACTCTAGTGACTCAATGGGCCAAATGGTTGTTTAGTGGAGATTCAGATCGGGATGGCTGCAATGATGACAACACTTGATAGATGGACCCTAAACACATTATAACACACACACAAAACAACACATGCATTAGCCCCACAATCAGCTTGTCAAGTTACTCTCTAGAGACACTACTGTCACTTCTATTTGCCCCAACTCAGCAAGTTTTAAGAGCATCAGCAACTTTGAGAGGCGTGTTTGAGTAGTCGTACATACGTAAGGATTTGCAAACACCTCTATCCTTTTGTAAGCATGAAGGATGTTTAAAAAAATAAATAAAAAAATAGAAAAGACCAATATAGATGCTTCAGCATAACCGCCTGATGTCTTGGGGGAATCATAAAAATAGTTTGGATGTTATTGCGATTACTAAAAATGGTTTGTTTATTTTGCTATTGATTCATCTTGCTTTTGGCCATAACTTTCACAGTAAGCTGCTACTTTCCCCCTGGTTGGAATTGTGCATCTTATAGTCCACTGCAGATCATTTACAGGCTATCTTCTCAAATAAAATTTGGGTGGTAGGTGCGTCCAACTTTTCTTTGGCTGGGGGCTAGTGTGTACCATGATGGCGTCCTCTCGTTCCCGGTGTCTGGCTTGGCGTCTTTCATTCCATGTATCCTTTCCCCATATTATTGTGTTGACCCAAAAAGAGTAGACATCAGGACATATATGCTACTTGTATTAGGTAGCATAGGTTATTATTATATTTTTGTATCACTATTCACTCTTCCGTTCTTCCTTTCTCTTTTTCACCCCTAAACAGTTTTGTAAATTTAAACAATTACAAACGGAGTACACCAAATTCTTGTATGGAGAAAACAATGTCAGCTTTTATTGTAGTATAAACCAAAATGCCGTGGGAACTATCAGATGGCATCACACTATCCAAGATTACATATGATTATGAGTCACTAAATTATCTGGACTGGCTGATGGTTTGATGATGAAAATGGGTTTGGGTCTTATTTCATAGAGGTGGCTGCAGTCTCTCTGTACTTTTCTCATTGCCATGACGACACCCTGAGCGGAATAGTAGGAACAATAGATGCAGCAAATTCTGTTTTTTGGTCGCCAAAGTTGAAATTGTTTGAGGCACATTACGAGCTGTCTGATGGAGGAATTGACTGTCGAGAGAAAACATGGCAGTGATGAAAATATAGGCGATATGGATTGTGGATAAGATAAGACACCCACATTGATTACCTCAGCCAAAGGTTTCTTTAAATCGATATTAAAAGAATATGCTCAAGTTTCTTCTATAATGTGCTTTAAGATTTCCAAGAGTGGCATATGTATTTATCAATTGCGTAAAGCGCTTCTAATGAGGTTTCCATTTAATCAGGGTAGTCAGGGTACACTTGATCCGATGACCATATTCACATTCTCAAAAATGGACATTCCTACTCTTCAATGAGTCTAACCAACATGTTTTTTGTTCGGAAAGTGAATGTTTGGTGAATTACCTGGAAAAGGGCTAAGAGAGCAAGGTGACAATATGTAACACCCAAAAGAAAATAAACAAAAAAGCAAACTTCCTGTGAAACAAATTAAAGGATTGGTTCAAATCAGACCTGTATTAAAAGAGGACAGATACTCTGCCCACTTATCTACGTGGTTGCATTTCCAAGAGATTAATGATGAGGATTGAATGTCCCTTTCTTGGTGTGCAATTGCAAAGCAACGTGAGGTAAGCGCTAGCATTTTTTGTATAATTATTATAATTATTACATAATTTTGCTGATGCCACTTTGACTAAAATATGAGACGAGTGCCATTTTCATTGAACTTGTGAGGAAAATGTTAAAAATGTTCTCAAAATGTGTACTCTATGGTAAAGCTGATTCTAAGGTAAATTCATATTGTATACCTTACACACTGTGGTATAGCTTGTAAATAAATTCTTATCTTAAAGATCATTTTATGGCAAGGCAAATCTTTTGTGCCACTAACCTTTGCCTTCTTCTCACAGTTTTGTCTAATTCTCGGCACCAATAGTTCCATTAGCAAAGTTTATATTATCCACATTAGCTTCAGTTACTAATTTCCAGCTAGCCTCAAACATTGTGTATTTTCGTTCTCTGCTCAGGCCACATATCTTTTTTTCATGTTGCTACAAAGATAATTTAAGACCAGATTTATATATCTACTTTCTGTAAAAATGATTCTAGGTCATATAGGGCGCAGTCGTCATCATTCTTCAAAAGTAATATAAGCACATTGAAAAACAATTATCAGCAATGTTTTAATACAAAAATGTAAAAAAAAAATCAAGAAAAAAATAATCTTCTCAATTTAAAATTGAATAATTTAATCTTTAAGGTCATGATTTGTATTTTGGTATGCAGTGCTCCATGTGAAATATATATATATATATATATATATATATATATATATATATATATATATATATATATATATATATTATTTATGTATTTTTTAACATTAAAAATACCCCCTGAATGTGCACACTTATGTGATCATAGGATTCAAAGCATTAATATACAAAGCTGAACATTTTGTGAAGTAGGAATTGTGCAAAGATAAACTCTGAATGTTGTCCTACTCGTATGTGACTGTTCTGTCAAGTTTGTTGGCCTCAAAGCACGAGAGGTGGTAAACACCTTTCTTCTCAGCAATATTGCTGCAAATTCATATTCAAAACCTACATAATGTTGTCTTCCAGCTAAAATGGCAGTCTGTGCAGCATTCTATGCATGTACAATACACATTTGTGTGTTCTCAAGATCGCTTAGCCGCCCACGAGTGTTGTCATCTCTTCAGCAATTATGTCACAGACGACCTTCCCCTTTTGTACCACAGCAAGCCAGCAACTATCACAGTTATCGTGAGGGAAGCCACATTAGTCAACGGACGTGATGCAGTTGGGAGGTTTGCATTGCCTCCTGCTTATTATAGTCTGCTCGGCAGTGCACCTTTGGTGGGCCCCATTATGCTGTATCTACCATTATGTAGAGTCTAACAGGTTTGTGTGCGACATCACCAGCTTTGCTGCCACTTCTTCACTGAACTGTTAACATCGATTCAGGCCTCATTTGGTCGCTTGAACATTATTGATGAGCTCTACCTGTCATAATTGGGCAGCCATTTTTATCAAGATAAATGTACATGACCCAACTTAAATATAAACTTGCTACCAATGCTCTCAATTTATTTTGTTACACACCCCTGATTTTCAACATTTTTTCTCATAAATACTTAGTCTTACTGGTCAGCAATTTCAGTAAAATACTATCGATTGTAGGCTGATTGAGCACTCAAACATGTCCCTCGATATAAGTGTGTGTGTGTATCATTGTTTGTCTCTTTGTGCTCTGTGATTGCCATGCAACCAATAGTGTCCTTCGCCTACTGCCTGTTGTTGACTGGAATAGGTTCCAGTACCCATGCAACCCTCATGACTGACTGAAATGTGTTCAGAAAAGTCACTAGGCCATGAACTTTTGAGTGGTTGCTTTGTTTCAGCCCTTTACTTCACCTCAGATAATCTTTGTACCGAACATCCGTAAGAGCACTTTCAACATGAGGAAATTTGATATCAACAAGTGGAGATATCACATGCTGTAATTGTTTGTGCTTTGTGTATTTTGAAAGAACGATGTCATACACGTTTATTAAAATGTCTGGGGAAGATTGTAAATTATGAAATTTGCAACATCACTTGTCTTTGTCGTACAAAAGGTAGACAGCCAAGCCTATTATGTGTTGAGAGCTCATTTCCTGGTTCCCACACTCCGTTCGCACTGTGGCCGATCAGCATCTGCCCAGATTGGCCTTAATCCTAATCAACTGTCTGCTAAGCCGCGGAGCGAGCAGCGAGTGGAATTAGCTTTAGATAAACAAACCCAGTCTGATTGTCAGTGAACTGACTCTGTGTAATAGGCTATAGCTTCATGCACAAAATGAGTGTGCAATGACAGGGATTGATTAAAGCAGAGCTTCTCAATTTTTTTTTTTGTTACACTCTTCCTTTTGGAAGAGGAAAATATTTCGGTTTTATGAGGTTAGAGGCCCAGAAAACCTATTTCTTTACTTTTACTCTTTGGGTCTGGTCAAGGAGTCTCAGTGTGATTAATGTAATATTCTGGGGAATAGTATCGATCCCATCCTTGGTTTCCTATGAAGCATATCCGTTCCCTGAATGACTAATGGGCGTGTAAGACACGAGACTGTCACAAAGGAAATCCATTTGACACAGTATGGGATTTAGCTGTATTCGCCAGTTCTACCAATGGCACAGCAGATAATTCATAAAGCAAAGTGAAGTGATAATAATTCCCTATTTTACAACGGTACTGCTTTTGGTCTATGCATAGGAACCCTATGCTATGCTTTTCTGTCCTCTCTCGTCCCAGGGTCCCTCTCTCATTATTTATGAAGGACAGCTTTAAAGTAAGATATCCCTGTCATTTCCCATTTTGCCTCACTGGTAACACTTACAACTGCTATCTCTTTCACCCTAATCCTTATTGAATGTTTAGCTGTTAGGTTCATCCAATTGTAGGTTTATCCTTAGGTTTTTCCAATTGAGCTTTCAATAAAAAAGGCATCTGTAGTCACATCACATTTAATTCTTGCAAGAAGAGAATACATCCGGCCGTTCGCCCCACAAGATTATTCTAAAGAGCAGCATTATGTCCTGCCCATTTAAGGCTTCAAATCAAAACAATTACAAGGTTATCGATTCCAATTGCGTAAGCAAGAAACAAAACAATTCCATAATCAAGCAAACCTAGCGTCAACCTAGCGTCACAAAGGAAAAACAATATGCGAGTTGATTGATAGCCATCCGCTGAATCAACAACAATTTAAGCATCCTTCACAGATCTTCATTGCGAACTTGTATCTGGGGAAAGGGTTGAGGCGTATCTTCCAGTACTCAGTCCTCGGAGCAAGAACTCAGTGTATTGTTTTATGTCCTTGCGAACTTGTATCTCTCGCTGGACCCAGCTGTCCTGGAGAGCGACCTTGGCTTAAGCGTTTGTCTTCGTTGAAAACACATATTAATTCAACACATATATATATATATATATATATATATATATATATATATATATTATATATATATATATATATTGTTTAATATGGTTACACATTTAGGATGAGCATTACTATTCCTAATAAGCAAATATATTGATTAATATAGTAAGCATGTATATTATAAGGCTTTATATTCATTGCAAACACTTATAATAATGATTACTCCAACATTAGCATTTTAACATTTTGTCTTTTGTTCCTCGAGTAAAGTGTAATGTTGATGGGGGAACAGTCACCACATAACGACTCACCATTGTGCGCCATCATAACACATTAGTTCAGTAAGAATCAAACAAATTCACTCGCATATCTTTTTTTTTTCTCGAGTAAAACTCATTTCCAAACCAAATAGCAAATCTAACAAGCACCGATCACCCCAAAATTGAGCTTAAATATGCTCCACCTCACTCATGAGTAAACTTTAGCATTAACTGCATACATAAATAATCAATAAATATGCAATAAATACTTGGAGAGCTGGTGTCAAATCTGCCTGATTTGCCTGGGTGTGCTTCCTATCTGCTAACTTGTATGTGTGTTTGTGTAGTTGTGAATTTGTAGTGGAAAGCATGTCTGCATCTGTATGTAGTTTGAGTATGGCATGTCCACCATTGGTACTCTGGGGTCCTGTTTGCTAGTTGCCTCCTTCTAAATAAACCTTGTATGAACTCTTTGCTCGTGTGTCAGATTTTCCCCCTTTTTTGCTGATGAGCCTTGACCCCACTACCACTTCCCATTCATTATTTGTGGCATTTTGGTCAACTGAGAGAGACGTATGCACAATTGTTTCAGTTGTGAGGACATTGTTGTTTTTGATATGGTTGTACCTGATGAAAACTTACTAGCGTGTTTATTATGCATGAAGCATGCACAATTGCTTCTGATTGACCCTCTTCACTATTCTAAATGTCATCCAACCACGAAATTGGTTAGGAGCATCACATATATAAAGATAGTCAAGTCGACCTGTAAACTGAATCAAAATGTTTTGTGAGGGTAACAGTTCTATTTTTTGCTCACATTGCACAACCATCAGCTGCTTCAAGCACAACAAGTCGCTGAAATAAAGCACAGTCTGATGCAACAGGCTCTGAATCCTGCCGGGTGCAATTGGCAACCACGTATTCTCTTCTCAGCATTCTATTTAGCTCCAAATTTCTCTAAAAAGCAGCAGATTGGAATTGGTGGGCTGTCTGTCAGTCGGGGTCCAAACAATCGTCAGCTGGCAGACTTTCTATGTCCAAGTCCTGCAGTTCTTGTCTCCATCGAGCAGATGCAACATACACTCTGGCATCATCCTTGATGCAATCCTCTCTCCTGTGTTAGGGAGCACCATTTCCCTATAAACCTCCTCCTTACATATTTATATGATTGCAAGTTAGTCTACACCGAACTCAGTTGCCAATTGACACAAAGTTATTAGAGAGTGCAGATCCGGATGAAATTATGCAACCACTTCACTTCGATTGGGGCAAAATGGGGCAGTGACATACCAGATGATGCGACCCTGCTTCAGAGGGAAAAAAAAGAAAAAAAATGACTAGCTTGTTGTTGTTGTTTTCCTGCTGTAATTTTGTGACAACAGCTGTTCAACAGCTATCACCAGCCAATAGTAGCATGCTTGGATTTCTGTGTTTTGGTTGGTCAAGTGGATATTCCAGTAACCAAATCTTTTGAATCCAGATCATCCAGATGCTGTCAAAGTTTCTCTTTGCAAGACGATTAACTGTAATTGCAGTAAATCCTTTAATTTGCATTGCACTCATTGCTGTCATCGGTGTGAGTGTGTTTTTTTTATTGATTTTTATTTTTATGTTTTTGTCTACGTGGCCTGTGCATGACAGGAAACAATTTAGTTTGAATGTTAAGAGAATATGTAATTTGGAGTGGGGCATTAATGATTGCAATTGTCTGCTGAATGAAACCTGATGATTGAACGAGATTCCGTTCCCTTGGCACATGGTCCAAAGAGAACTACGCGAGCAGCTTTCAGGAATTATGGTTAACAACTGACCCCAGTTAAACCTCTCTCTCGGCCATCATTGATCCACTTTCCTCTTCCCCTTTCATCTTGGACCATAGAAGCATTGACATCATTTCCTTACTCCTTTCATCATTCTCCTCATCTCCCTGGCAAGAGGGAATACAAGCGGGAAGAAGACATTGTGAGAAAGGCATAAAGATCACGATCGAGGGAGAGACCCAGCTCAACAATGATTCTTTGGTGTAAATAGGAGAAGAATAGCCCACTTTCTATCCAGCCCATCATAACATGGCCCCTTTGGTTAGCTTTCCTTTGATTGGCTAGATGTTAACCTAGTATCCTAAGAACATCAGTGTTTGCTGATCCAATTTGATTTTTTTTCTGTCTTGCATTTAGCCCCCACTCCCCCTTTTATCTCTTTCTCTTTTCAGCAATTTGTACATCGGCTCACTTTCCCTCTTTCAGTCTGTAAATTGGGCACCTAATAAGCCATGAAAAAAGGCCAGGGGAAATGTGGGTGCCACAGTTTATTGAGGGCTCATAGTTCGATAGTGAGATCAAATAAAGTAGTGAGTCAAATTTAATACAAGGACATTAATGCATGCATTATATTAGGGCCTTTTTGACTCTTCTGCTTTAAAAAAAATCTTTCCATTTATCTTACTTATTACCCGTACCATGTTTTTTTTAGATTGCCCTGCGATTGGCTGGCCACCGATTCAGGGTGTCCCCCTGGGGCACTGAACTAGTTACAAAAATAAAAAATAAAATAGAGTGCATTAGTGTCAAGTTGTTATCTTATAGAAAGTAATGTATAAAATTGCAACTACTATGATAAATTAATGACTCCCCTCCATTTTAATATAACATTTACTGTTGTAGTTGCCTGTAAAACAGCTGTTCCAATTAAAATGAATTGAAAAAGAAGATGGAAATAGACCATGATCTCACATGCAAAGATAGTTGATCTTAGGTAATTTTAATCGTCAGGAAAACTAATTTGCTTGTAGACCCAGCTGTTTAGACATGCACATTTAGATAATCAATTATTTTCAGTTTATATTTCATTTTACGTAAATCCTGAAAAATCACACAAATAGTCAACTCTCTATTTGTAATGTATTTGTAATTTAAAATATGTGGCTGTATAATTTTTTCATTAAACCAACAAACAAGTTGATTAATGCATTGTTGAACAAAGCTTTCTTTGTTACTAATAATGGCAGAAATAATTCTGCTGACAGACATGAACGAGCTTGGAGTAAACCAACGTGACACGGTCATAATCGTTCATTTAAAACTGCTTAATATGACTCGATATGCAACTGGCGATGCTAACCAATCAATACCACTGTCAAAGTGGAGAGTCAGTCTGTATATATTTTGTTCCTCCATATTGATTGCATATTTGTGGCATTTCACTGCAATGACGCATCCTTAGATTTTTGTTCCTCAGATCACGTGTTTGCCCTTTATATTGCATTTTTTTAGTTGAATTATTATTCCAGCCATAATCTCTGTTGTTAAAGGGCAATTTATTTCATTTCACTAGGCTTGTGGGGGGTGCTGGAGCCTATCCCAGCTGACTTCCGGCCAGAGGCGGAGATACCCTGAATCGTTGGCCATGCGATCGCAGGGCACAAGCAGACGGACAACCATTCACGCTCACACTCATACCTAAGGGCAATTTAGAGTGTCCAATCAGCCTACCATGCATGTGTTTGGAATGTGGGAGGAAACCGGAGTACCTGGAGAAATCCCACGCAAGCCCGGGGAGAACATGCAAACTCCACACAGGTGAACCGACCTGGATTTGAGCCTAGAGCTGTGAGGCCGCTGGACCACCCTGGGCAATTTATTTATTCATATAATTATTTTAAAATATTATTTATTCCCTGCAGTTGTCCATATCTGTTCAGAAAAATTGAATACATTATTTTAATATCAAAAACAACCAAATAGCCCAGATGAATACTTGACCGCATGCTAAAGATTAACATATTATTCAGACTTAGTAATATCGTGTTTCATTTATTATGAAATCAGTTATTTCGTTTTCAAATGTGTGACCTTCTATTCACATGAAGACAAAATTATCTTCTTAGTGCTGACACCTCTCATCCAGAAGAGGATATTGTTTCAGACATGGCGAGTCACAAGAATTTGCATTTAGCTCGTCAAAAAAGTGTCGTTCTGCAAAGCGTGCTACATTCATATTCATGAAGTCGTAGCCGGACTGATGCCCTCATTGGCCCCTGTCACAGTTTAAAATCCACCTCTGTGATCACAGCTAACATCTGTTGGATGGTTCATCGTTAGAAACAACACCCTTATTAACCCTGGTGCCCATGGTTATAGATCCTTGCGACTAAGTGTATGCAAGGTGAGAGTCTTTCCGCTGAATGGGATCTTCTTTGAGAGGCTATTTTTCTTAAGTGCGTCGGCAGTCTCGACAATGAGCTCTCTTTATGCAATATACATGAGACAAGCTAGCCTTGTTACTGTGCTGAGGCCATTGTTTAGAACAAGCCTTGGATCTCTTGCTAAATAATTGCAAACTGCATTCATGCTTTTCCTATCATCCTGGATGATAAAATACTTGCTTACCAATAAGTACAAAAGCAGTCAGAGCATGCACATTTACTCACCGTTGAATCCATTATTGAGACATGGAAGTTGATGTTAACTGTTAATTCACAATTTATTAAGGGTTTAATTATTCCTTTAATTTGTATCTAGGAAGGACAGCTGTTCTTTTTTTCCTTACAAATTAACAACTCATGTTTGTTTTAGGCTTACGCCACATATAAAGACAGTGATTAATATTTGTTGCTTTCTATTGACTAATCCAACAACAACAAAACTGTGATATAGATTTCCTCCCTTGTGGGGGGCCTCTGGCTTGTCTAAAGATCATCAAGTTTTTCTTCACACTTAGTAAAAGTGCTGACTGGACTGGTTTACTCTGTAATTACTGGATTGTGATGTGATTGTAAAGCAATGAGTATGATGGCATTGTATTCAAGAGTTTAACAGTCTCTTCCTCACCCTTAAGAGTGTCCAGCTCATGTGCATCACTGTCTTTTCAGTTTTCCCACTTTATTATTTCTACACATTTTTCACTTCCTGCTTGTCAAAGGTTGTGCTGCGGTAGTGAAATCTTCCAGAATTGTAACTAGGTTGCAATGCCATAAATTAGAGAGTGATATCAGAATAAAGGGAAGATTCAGATTCTAATCACGCATAATCGTGAACCGCTTAAACACCATCACATTAAATTAGTCCCATTATCACATCTGGGATTAGTTTACTGTATTTGAAAGATATATCAGTACAAAGGAATGGGAAATTACTGTAACATATATTTAATTAGCCACAACTCCATTTCGACAACACTAACCTATCACTTCAGAGATTTATTTTTTAATAACAAAGGAAGGGATGTAACTGAGCATGCCATAGCTGTAAGGGTCTAGTGTGGGGCTTCATCACCATCTATTGTGTGGTATTCCTAAAACGCTTCTAGTCAACGTAAGAAATGAGCTCCTGTATTATTATTTTGGATATTCTTGTCGGCAGTGCTTCTCTTGTGCTCATAGTGAATTTAATGAGGGTAAAAAATGCAAAAAATGAAACTGTATGCAAGTGAACCGGACCTAACATGCGCAGCTGAAAACATTCAGTATACCCATGTGAAGCGTTGCCCCCTTTCTGGTTACCTATCTAATTCACATGCTTTAATCACCATAATAATAGCAGTACAGATGCACCATTCAAATACAAAATCATTGCACAAACACCTGCAACCTCTCTGATGTCTGAATCTACATGCAAAAACACTAACGTTAAACTAGGTAATGAAAATGTGATATTATATGCATGTCAAAGAATAGAAAGGCAAGGTCCACTATTTGCCGTCATTTTTAAAGGTAATTTCTAGAGTTAAAATACAACAAAACAATCACACATGCTTGCTTGTGTTGATCTAATGCAATAACAGTTTACTTCTGGATTATCTATTATAATTAATTATCAGGTCAAATTAAAACTTTGAAAATTGATAGTTGCATAGGTCCATATTTCAGTTACGGACTCTAAACTGACAGGCCCCGCAGTTTGGAGTTGAATTGAGTTTATTATATTCCGCAATGCCTTTTTTTCTGTGTTTAGATGTAAATATCCCTTTATAAAATTTCATATCTTGCAGTTTGTAGTCCAGTCTGGCTTACACTATATAAAAATTACACTTTTCTTGTTGAATTTAAATGTTAGTTAAGTGTGCTTTACAGCCCAAAAATGCAACAATTCCCCTTTTGATCTATTTATAAATGAGACAAAATAAATATATAGATAAATACATGTTAGACTTGCAACAATGCTATACGGCAGTGGGGGTTGAATAAATTTAATTCCATTTAATATGCTTGCATTGCATTTGTAATTATTTAATGAGTAAGAAGTAGAACATTCTGACTCATATGTAGAGAGTAACATGTCAGAAAAATCTACTTGTGAAAACTTTGTTCAATACAGAATTTTTTTATTATTAGTTCCTATCATTGGTTATAATAAGTACCAAATGGACCCATCCTTTTTAATTGGCAATATCATTTCTCAGTATCAAATCAATATGATAGTCTGTACTTTCATTTCTTAAATGCCAACAATTAAATGAAGACAATTTCACAAATGTTATCATGATACAAGGAACTCACCTTCCATGTTTTCTATGATATAAGCATTTTCGCGAGAGACAATGAGTCTCATGATGAGAACACATTTTCAGAATTAGAGCGAAGAGAAAAATCCAGACCCCCCCTGCCTCGCTTGGCATGTCCGCATGCCCTGGCATCCAGCCAGGTAGCATGCAAGCTCTCTCTTTCGCTCCCCAAGTGTTTCGGTGTGCAGCTAGGTGGCATTTTCCTTAAAGTCTTCCAAATATTTCCATATATAAATATATCCAGTTATTATTAGCCTTTTCACCTTTACTTAATGTCCCACATAGTTCTCCCCCTATTTATTTTGGAGTCCTTGTGCAAATTGCTGGTTTTGCCGTCGAGAAGAAGCAGACCTTTTTAGAGAATTCAGTAAAACATTAAACACAGGGCACAACATTTAAGAAAAACACAATTGCGTTGTCTCAAAAATGACACAGTTGTGGTTGCAGCTAAAAGCACCCCCGGTGAGCCGCATGCTGTCATGATCATTTAGTACATGGTCTGCTTCAGCCACCAGCACTGAATATAGAATGATAGATACTTTGCCTTATGGGTTTTTTTTTAACTTCACAAGTGTATGGCCCAGTTCTGTCCACCCACAATCGTCCTCTTTAAAAAAAAATACAAAAATTAATTTTTTTTATTTTTATTTATGAACATAAATATTTACATTTATTGTCTTTGCTTGTTTATTTATTTATTTTTTAATTGATAACATTTACTAGTAGTTAGCATGTCTGCTTCACTGTTCTGAGATTGAGGGTTCAATCCCAGGTGGGTTCTGCCCTTCCTCTGTGGAGTTTTCGTGTTTTCCTCGAGCCTGCATGGGTTTTCTCTGGGTCCTCCCACATTCCCAAAACATGTGTGGTAGGTTTGTTGAAACCTATAAATTGTCTCAAGGTGAGAATGTGAATGGTTGTCCACCTCCTTGTGCCCTGTGATTGAATAGCAACCAGTTTTATTTAATTGTATTTATTTATATATAAATATTTCTATCTTACTGCTTTATGTCAACAAATCTATACAGATAGATGCTAGGTTGGTTTTACTTCCATGTTGTAGTAATGGAAAAACACAACTTAATGCTAATCAGAACATGTGGTCTTGATTTTACTCTCGGTGTGATATCCATCTGTTTTTTTGCCACTTTTCTGTGTTGCCAGTCCCTCAAATCCCAACCCCTTCTCATTTCAGAGTGGTAACCTTTAATTTTAGAGTGGTACTTGGGGATGTGACACACTGATATTTCCTGCTGTTCATTGCAGGGAAGATAAATGTTGTCCTGATAAATGACTGAGCTGAGCATTGGATGCAATCAACAATTAGTATAACTGAAAGTGCTTCCATGCGATTGCATATAGGAGGTGGAGCATTTATTGTTTTTCCTTTGGATTAAACGAGCACTTTAACACCAGTCACACAGGGGGGGTTTGAGCATAATTGGCAGCGGGCCAATTGAGTTGATGGGCTAATTTGCATTTTTTTCCTTCTGGTAGATAGAGGATTGCTTGTGTGGCCACTTCTTTTTCCCATTCTCTTTTTCATCCCTTCCTCTTGTACATTTCTTGATGATACTAGACCATACTATCTTCTACCGCTCTATGTGCTATGCGTGGGTGGTGTGACTGACATCATGCTTGTCACACAGTGGTTGAACTCGCAAGGAGTGTCATTTTTCTGTGTGTTTAAGCATTTTTTCCAATTCTCAGAGGTCTAAGATTTGTGTGATTTGCATTTTTCAAACTTTCATTTGAAGGCGACGTGTACTAGGCGTTGTCTATTGCTTTACCGTGTTTGACTTTGCATAAACATACTTAACTAGTTTGGGTAAGAGATGATATATTCAGATGATTGATAATCCTAACCAGATGCTTGAAAAATGTGTTATATATGGTGTTAGTTGGAATCCTTCCTGTAAGCCTGCTTAATGTCATTGGTTTGGAAATTTAGCAGAAAAGAAAATGTGATTTTTGAGCATAGTCAAGTTACATGCATTTAAATACTACAGACCTTTCTCACAGAAAGACCTATATCACTGTATACCAGTGATTATGAAAAAGGGAGTTCAATGAACAAATATAGAACATGATTTTATAATTTCTGATGATGCATAGTCACATTTGTTTTAATCAATGAATCGGATTGGATGGAACATGAACATATAGAGACACATTATGCATAATACTCCAAAATCAAAATTAATCAATTTTATTTGCTAAGATTTCATTTTACTTTGAATTACAGCTTGAACCTTAATATTGCATAAGTCTTTATACAATTTGACTTTGAGTACAGACAGTTGGCAGTGGATTTTTCTCTTTTAATTATTTTTTTATTTTAGGTTTTATCTGTAATAGTCTGGGTCTCTTTCTGTCCGTAGAGATAAGAGGAAGCTGCTTATGTCCCATTCTTATCACTCTGCTATGGGCTAATATCCCATTTTATTTTCCTATCTTCTCTATTTCCACCCATTGTCAGTGTTTGTTATCCGCCAGCTGGGATTGGACCTGTGACTCATCAAATGTTTCGTCATTTCAACAGATTTCCCTTTTAGATCTTTGTGTTTGTCCTGAAAGACCGATGATTAACATTAGCTTCAAAGATTTAGCTTTTTCACGTGATATCACCACACATCTGCCCAATTAGTGTGCTGGCTTTGTGGACATCTCGTTAAATTAATAGTAATTATGTTATAATTGTTAGGTGGGTACTTTTCCTATCTCTGATTTTCCATTGATTTTTAAAATATGTTTTAATGTATTTCAAATTTCTCCAGCACTACCATGTTTCCATGACCGGAAGCCCATCATATGAACTATTAATCCTTTCATTAATTTTAAGTCAAATCAAGAAGGTAATTTAGAATATTTTGAAATTTAAGTCAAGTCAAGAAAGTAATATAGAATATTTTGAACTTTAAGTCAAGTCAAGAAAGTATTTTAGAATATTTTGAAATTTAAATAAATTGTCAGACATTCACTGATCACTCGTAACTAAGCGGAATTGAAAATGTAATATAAATCAATGTAATATTCTTAGAGTTTAAAAGTTCCTTACTGAAAATAAATGGATACATCAATGTATACCTTGGACTAATGTCTCTACTGTAGAGTCATATTGGGTTAATCATTTAAATGCACACATAGCTCAGCAATGCATTACTTCCTGCAGAATATATTGGCGTAATGAAGCGCCTCCTTGATGACATTGAACATTGTCGCTATTCTATACATTAAGATAATTAATTTTATTTCCCATTTAAAAAATAATAAATGATTTATTGTACATTTTTGCAGTGTTTGCATCATTGTCCTTAACACTTCGCCCTAAGTCCCTGTGCCGCCCACAGCCTAATTTCATGGAACCTTCCTTGGGAGATTGACAATTATGCTGAAGAAATTGCATGCATTCTTACGATTGAAGATGCTGCTCAAGTGGAATATTTTTCCATTTATTGCATTAGAAACTGAAAATAGCACGCGCCATCAACTGCACTGAGTCTGAAAAAAAGATGTCTGATTAGGGGGCAGTATTCTCACAAAACCAAAAATGTAATGACAATGGAAAAATCAATAAAACACTCTCTTGATTTTAACAGTGAATGAGGAGGACTAATGAGTTGCCGATGCATCTCACAATCTCATTATGTATTAAATGTTACCAAAGTATTACTATGAAGAAAAAATGTTTTTCAAGGAAAATTAAGATAATTAAGAATTATTATTTTGTAAAAATAAAAAGCAATTTTGAGTCCTATGAATATAATATTCAATATTGTATTAATTTTATTATTCTTAGAGTTAGTAATACAGAGATCATCTTTAACAAATGCTCTTATTTTCTCAATAACAAATAAAAACTATCATTTGAAGATAAATAGCATTTGTCATCTATGAAGTTTAAGCACAGTTCAGTGATATATTTACAAGTAGAAATGGAGTACTTTGCAGGCCCTTAAACTTTACAAGCATGTTTTCTGCATTGACACTACTTGCAGAAAATGACAATTTTTTTTTTATTATTAAACTATTGTTGACAAAAACATGTTAAACAAATCGCCATTTCACAGGGAGTAACTAAATTAATGAAATACTTGCCTCTTTTTCTTCAAGGCTGTTTTAGGATATTGGTTTGGAAAATAAAGGCAGATGAATAACTTCTTGCATCATTTCTTTCCTCAAGGTGTACTCGCATGAGACACATGTGGAAGAAAGAACTGCTAAGAAAGCCAAATGTATTCCCAGAACACCACCCACCACTTCCCCTCTTAGTGAAATCCACTCAGTAATAAATTGGAAGATGTTTTAGAAGGCATCTGTCCGTAGGGAGAAAAGAGTATTTTGTTAGAGAAGTGCACGGTTGTGTCCTCATCATGCGTGAAACTTTTGTTTCTGTGATATTAAGTGGTCTCAGCCTGCCGAATGTAATGCGCAAGGGTTGAGATTTCGCAAAGAGAACTAAGTGTTCAGTGACACACTTTTGACCCGTTTGACAACACTGAGTAGATAGCCAGCTTCAGACATGCATATCACAACATTACTATGCGATGTGAGCCGCATTCAACCCAAAATGTATTTTTCAGACAGGACTGTTTGCTGAAGCATACCCAACTTGGCTGTTTTTAGATATGAATCATTACATGTGTGTGTAGACTCTAACCTAGGGCATTACATCATATATGCTCACTTAAAAAAACATATATATGTGTATATGTATATATATATATATATATATATATATATATATATATATATATATACACATACACACACATACATATACAGACACTCCCCTACTTACGAACGAGTTGGGTTCCAAGCGATTGTTCATAAGTTGAATTTGTTCGTAAGTTGCTCAGTGCTATATTTTGTATTATAATTTATGTTTAAGGCCTATATAAGTATATTGAAGGTTTATATACGTGCATTTGTATGTTTAAGGCTGGTATAAGTAACACACACTGGTTTGTACTGGAAAAAAAACATTTAATAAAATGGAGAGAACACATACAGTACTGTATACATATATTAGAGAGATTTACTAGAAACTGGCCGAAAGAATCTATCTAATGACGATTGCAGTTTTCTTTTTTTCATCATAAATGATGCGGTAGCACTGTATGGCATCATTCAATTGATTTGCAAACTTTGTGCAACGTTCAATATTTGGGTCCTGCTGCTCGATCTTTATGTTTATAAATGGTACTGACGGTCGAACGATTCAAGTTGTATTCACGTGCAACGCTCACCACTTTCTGACGCGCATCAAGCTTCGTTATTATTGCCACTCATTTCAAATGAAATGGCTTGCCTCTTCCTTGCACCTCCCTCAATAGAAGCCTTTCGCTTTTCACCAACAATATTCAATAATGGATGCACGAGATATCTAATGATACAAATGAAAAAGGTTCTTTGCGCACTGGAGATACGTTCACGCACTTCCGCATTGCAACGAACTGGGCAGAGGAAGGTAGATGCTGGGTGAGCTGAGCGCTCACAGCGCCAGGCGTCGGTATTAGCGGCGGAAAGAAGCACTACTCGGAAAAAGGCGTGCAATACAAAATCGAATTTACGAACATTTTTCGACAAACGCAATTTAGTTAACAAAACTACCCATGCATTCTAGGGGTTCATACATGTTTTCATTGCAAATATTTTAGAATTCATCTTGAGAAAGAGACAATAGTTGGCTTTTTTTTTTGCTTTTTTAATTTGAAGGAACAATGTGCGGTTGTTTAGCAGCCTTTGTCTCAGTTCGAGAAGATGACATGCTAGGGTAATGCCGCCTCAAATTGGTGGCCATGCTCAGTGAATTTTAACTCACATGGTTTTCTACTGCCTTTATTTCTATATTCAACACGTACTTTATAATGTTTAAACTCATTATTATTACTATGTATCGACTTGAATATTTTCAATACATAGTAAATCACCTTATCTTTTTCCCCTTTCTCTTTTTTCTCTCACCTTTACCTGATCCCACCGCTTTCTGCTCTTGCTAAAAAAGGTAAGAGCTCTCTAGGACACATCGGAAATTATCATCCAGTCAGCACACTGGCACATATAATGTGAACATGGTGTCCTATGGCTGTCCTTGTGATCGTTTCACAATGAGATTGTTTTGTGAAAGCGCAAGTCAGAACAGAAGTGAGAGCACTTCAAGGCTGTCTTTTGTGCACTTGCTTGTGTGGAGCTTTGCAGCCATTGTGTAAGCTTAGTTTGAAGTCATCTACAGGCAATTACTGCCCCTGTGGGGATTTGAGCCCATTAGTACTTATTTCTTTCAGAGGAAGCCGCTCGATGGCATGTGAAACCCTTATAAATGTGCTGATGTATGCAAATATGCCTTCGTCTTCAATGCTTACATTCTATATGGAAAAACAATCATCTTGCAAATAATTTCACCCGAAGCCAACAAATGCTTTTAAACAAGCTGGTTTTTACCAGTGTTATTGGTTTTTGTTTTGTTTTGTGTTTTTTTTACAACTAAGCATCCTGAAATCAGTGGCATTTTCTCCCAGATTGTAGATAATTATTGTAACATCACTGTCCATTATAATTGTTCTAGTTTAATCCCTAACCTTTTGCCATAATCAGACAACAGTCTGGAAAACACCAATCTTCCTTCACAGTGGGCGTTTATGCTTTGCTTCATCGAATAATTATGTTCATGTGCTATTGCTGGTGTTCTGATTAATTTAGAATTAAATGAATTTCCTTGGCCCATTTTACGTCATTTTTTATTAAAGTATTTTTTTTGTATTTTATCAGAAACCAAGAAAAAACATAGCTTAAAGTAAGAATTGTAAAATGGAAAACACCAGGCAAAATAAGCATCTGCTAATATAACAGTTTTTCAGATAACTATAACCTAAAAAAACAAAGTAATTTGCTGTCGGCGGTCAGAGGGAAAAAAACAAAAAACAAAACTATATTAGTCGCAGGCCCAGCCAAACTCTGAAAACAAGTGTGGTTTATACTCCAGAAAATACAGTAGTTGAGTGGGTCGTCCTTCAATCCAAAGATCGGGCTTTTGGGTTTGTATGTAAAGGGTCCAATATAAGTAAAAGTTGCTTTAAGATTGAAGTAAATTCATTTTTCAAATAACCTAACCCACTAAAGACATGAGTTATTCTGCATGTTTTATAAAAGCCAAATACATTTGAGCCTTTATTTAACAATAATGCAGTCTGCATACAGTTAATTGTTGTTAATACATTTTGAAGTGCCCATTATACACAGTTTGCAGTCGAACTGTTGTAGACATGACCTTTAGTTAAAAGTTAATCAACAATGATGTTTCACCACAGGAAATTAAATCCTTAGCACTCATTTTAAATGATAAATTAGTAGAAGAATAATATGTAATATGAAGACCTTTCATCATTCATCCTTGGCTCTCTTACTGCACTTTTTCTTTATTAATCATTTTGTCTTGGAGTGTGAAGATAATTTCACTCACTAACCACAGAACAAACAGGACAGGCCGCACTAAGCAGCTTGTTGAATGCATAGCTTCAGTAACCCACAATTGTACTGTAGCTTTGATACTACATTGTAGTAGAATGAAGGTATACATGTTTAAAATATTGTCTCTAAGATAAAACAATAGTGCAGTAAATGATTACTCTTCATTGAACACTGTATACATGTGAGCTTCCTCTTCACACTATGTCATCATTCGTGTTGTCCTTGGAAAATCAATATATACAGTGAAATGCAACACTTGTAACAAGTGGTGAGGATCTTCCTTCTTTGAGAAACAGCCACACTAATTTGCCAAACTTTAGGAAGCAGCTAAGCACAATGCATTTTCTTTAAAGCTATTGGTAAGCTCAGACGTTTTTCTTTTGGAAAGAAGCCAGGTCACATGGGTTGCTTGGGTAAGTTTTTCGGAAAGAAGTTCAGAACGTGCTTGCCAGCACAAACACTAGACTCCCACAAGAGTGCACACCAGCTTAACCAGCATACTGTGAACTTAAACCAAAGCGTTCTAGTGGCAACAAAATAGGACTTGAGCCCCAAATCTGGCTGTTTAATAATGTAGAAGTAAGACAAACACCTGCTTTTTTTTGTTCTAATTGCGGGGGCAGAGGGGGACTCAGGCGTATGAAGCTGGCACATGGCCCACAGTGCCTTGTCAAAACCAATCAGAGTACTGGTCTGAGGGCTGGCATTTAGAGCTGATTTGTTGATTTGTCAGATCAGCAGGCTCACGGCAGTCTATCCAATAATAAGCCTCCACCTGTAGTGATGAATCACCTGTGACACAGCTGGCCACTTTGGAAGAGTTTTGGCCACTGGCGAGCGTTGAGATGAGAGAGGAGCAGACACAGGAAGAACAGAAGGAGGGAGGCAGAAAGAACATGAACTTTTTCACTGTGTACTTTTCACATAGTGACCTGATAATTAGAGAGGAGGAATATTTTATTTAGACTTATGAATCTCCTAAATTAAATGATGCACCCATGCTGCAAACCTATTCTCATTGAGTGTTTTTTGACAAATTTAGAACCACTGTATTGGATAAAGTTGTAATTGGTTTAAGCTGCACAAGCATGTGGTTAAATGATCCATGTTAATTGTTGTAGGCTATTATGATTTATAGCGACAGTGTAGTCAGGACCACATTTTTTAGACTACATTCTTGTTGGAAGCCACAGTCTTGGTTCGATTCACGCTTGATGCCAGTGTGATTGTGTGTGTCTGTCTCCTCTGCCCATCGATTGGCTGCTTACCAGTTCAGGATGTCCCCTGCATGGTGCCCATGTTTAGCTGCGATAGTCTCCTGTACTCCTGCGACCCATGTGAGAATAAGCGGTTGAGAAAATGAATGAATACTACTTAAACAAAAAATACTTTGGGACCACATGAGCAAAGACACGTCAAGACTGTGACTTTTAAAGTTCAGAAGAGCAAGTGACCCAAATGCAGGGAAGGGAGCGGGTGAAAAAATTGAGAATAAACATTCCAAACAATTACATTTGATAAAAAATATCAAATTCCCCCCCCCAAAAAGGAAAAATCAGAAAACCAAAAAACAAAGTAGCAAACAAAACTACAGGAAACAAGAAGAGGACACTATAAATGGGATTATACACAGAAGTTATGGAATATGGCACAGTACAATCAAAGGTATAAATAAGTAGTTTAATTCCAACTTGTACAATTACAGCTCATGGTAGACCTAATTGTTAGTGTCATGGCCTGAAGTATTAGGCATTTCATTTTTTTCTTCTGTTCATGTAGTTCTCCCCACTTTAATTGACACGGTGCCTGCCTGATGAAAACTACAATTTTCGCTTGACTCATTCATTCCCACAGAAGTGAAAGAGTTAACGGAAAGTCTTTCAGAAAATCTTTCAGTCTTCCCTAAATACCCTCCCAGATGAGTGTGCGGGATAGATTTTTGGCCTTGCAACTGAAAATAACCTCCATAAGGTTGTCTCCCTCCACAGCCTACATGTCAGCTTGACCGGAACTGTGTGCCACTCAAACGCAGTAGGCCATGATGTAGTTGATGTACAAGTGCACTAATGACATGCTCCCCACACCTCCCCCACCTGGCCACACACACACACACACACACACTCACACTCAAGCAGGCCAAATTTCAACAGACACCCGCCTAAAAACTGTCTAGGTTTTGCAGAGCTCAGTGCCTTGTCAGGCCTTTCTGCATTTTATTTTAAGTTGCACCCATCAATAATGGATGTCCTGATGGGAATAATTGATGGACACGCGGTTCTCTCTAATGCGGCTTCATTTGACGGATGAAGGGACAACAAGACCCCTTGAAATAGTTGATGAACACACACACACACTTGCACACACTTTACATAGTTTATACTGTCACTCTGATGGATCAGTAGGGAGTCTGCACTTGGATCTTTTGAAGCCATCGGTGGGCAGATGAAATCAGTCATCTTTATACATTCAAATTCAAATCCCAATCATGTCGTCTTTATTTTACTCATAAATATAATTTGTTTTCGACCTAAATAACCTGGCTTGACTTCTTGATTCTTCAATATTAAGCGAACTAATCCGTCAGTTGAAGGAAGGATAGAAGGTTAGAATCCTGCTTCCCACAATTGCTCATTGACGTGATCCTTTATCAAGACACTTCACCCAACGCAGTTTATTAGCAACTATTGGAAAAAAATAGTTGTGATGATTTTCTGGGTAATTAGTTCTTATATTTCTGCATTGCAATGCCCCGTTTGTGTGTTTGCTTTACCTAGATTAATACAATTGCAATTGTTGGGGAAAAGTGTCCTTTTTAGAGGCCAAACCCAATACCCCTTTTTTTCCTTGGCTGGTTTAGACAGTTGAACTTGGCCACTGAGTATGCCTGCTCAATAGCAGATATGTGATTAGCACCCCTGCGGGGGACGCGTGCCCTGTTGACGACCCAGACTACAGCCACGGCACCGTTTGTGGCGGAGGCAAAACAGCTCTCTCAGCATTGGGTGAGCTGCTCTTGCCTTTGGAGATGTTGCTTGTCATTTTATAGGCAGTGACATCCAGTGGTTTCTGACAGGCGATTTAAAAATCACCAAGAGAGTACAGGAGAGGGTAAAGGGATGTGTTGTCCATGCTCAGTTTGTATAAAAAAGGGTGTTTGTCTCTTTTTGTTGTTGTAGTTGAACCAAACCAAATCATAAAAGCAGCAAAACTTCCAACGAAGATACATGCATTAAAGTAGCCAATCAATACTTTTCTCTTATTTTTCGTCATTGTTATATTACATTTTTAGCGGATCAACAATCTAGTCTTTCACCTATTTACTTGTATACACTTCACTTCATTTGTTTCTCAACCCTCTCTGCTCCATGGGCTTTATAATGTTCTCAATATTTGAGACACTGGTAAAACAAGTGAGTTTCTATATATACTATAGATTCTTTTTTCCTGTTGAGTTTCACTTGACACATGTCACAGCGACTTCCAATTATTTTTTATGGATCTGCATGCCTTTTAATTAAAGGTAGGAATGGAATGGATCAAGTTATTGGACTGCTGACACAATATGGAAACAGTCACCGACGGTATTTGAACATTAACTAATTCATTCATTATTCATCCATACTGCACATCCTTGCAGAGCTTGCAGGGGTTGCTTGAGCCTATACTAGGTGACTTCAGGCGAAAGGCAGACTACACCCTAGACTGAGGGTGGCCAACTCCGGTCCTCGAGAGCCCCCATCCAGTCTGTTTTCCATGTCTCCCTCCGCCAACACACCTGAATCAAATAATCGGGATTGGTATGAAGCTTTTGGACAGCTTGCTGATGAGTTGATCATTTGATTCAGGTGTGGTAGAGGAGGAAGATATGGAAAAAAGACTGGGTAGGGGCTCTTGAGGACCGGACTTGGCCAACCCTGCCCTAGACTGTTCGCCAGTCAGCCGTAGGGCACACAGAGAGACAGACAACCAGAATTATACTGCCACTGAGTGGGAATTGATCCCACACTTGTCTGCACCGAAGTCATGTGAGTGAACCACTACACCTTCAGGTGGCTGGCGGCTGAATACAATATATTTAAACATTTCTAATACCTTTCTTGTCCTCAATGTTCCGGGTGCAAGTGGTGTCAAAAGAGGATGTCCATGTTTTGCTTCACATGTTTTCTGGCAATAGGGTTAACGACTTCTGCCCGGGAAGGCACTAAGCATCACTTAAGACCTAGGTGTGCAAGCCTAGGGGGTTATGATGATTGTAATGACACATATTCATTCATGTGCACTTTGATCGCGAGCAGTGGACGTGTTATCATTAGCTATGAGAACAGCTGTTACACAAATAAGATGGTCTACATAATTAGTGGGAATAGTCATTTATTTGCATCCTCATTGTATATGCTGTTTGTGTGTTTGGCATATGGACTGTAATTAGCAGAGGAAGCGAAGGTCAGAAGGAAATAAAGGGAAATAACTCTTTGCTTTGTGTGTGTGTTTGGAGAGGTGTGATAATGGCGGGCTTTGTGTGTGTCTAATTGGGATTTATCCGGTTTTCTTATTATTATTTATTTTGGCACCATATAAAATGTGGAAGATCAATTCAAAACAGCAGTTTCAAAGTGTCTTAACAGGAGGGCAATACAAGATTTTTTTTACACAACGTTTCAAAGACGCCACATCATCAGAAAGTCCTCATCGGCCTCTAAGGGATAATATATGGGTGGACCTGATATCAGGTTAAGTGCCATTCATTTATGTAGCCATTAATCATAACACATGTCGCAAAGGTGCCTCGTTAAAAAACAATTATTAAAATCCAACGATATGAACCCACCCAAGAGCAAGAAAAAAGCCCAAAATCCCAGTAGGTGAAATTGGGAAACCTTGAGACGGGCCAATAATGGGGGAGACTTCTGAAACCACTGCCAGGCAAAAATGATGTGCTTTTAAAATATCTGGTGTAATGGAACATTTTAGGTGGGATCTAAGGAGTACAATGTATGAACAAACAAATATGTTTGTCGAAAAAAGTGTCAGGAGCAAGAGCAGGATATCACGGTCACACATGAGCACCCACGCCAATGTACTACATGGCAGGATTTAACTTTGTTTTTGTGTGTTGGGCGGATCAAGTGGGCTTAGAGTGACTCCATAATAGACTTCCTTATTTAGACTCTTTTTTTTTCTCTCTCCCTTTCTCATTGTACACGTTTATCTGCCTTGTCCAGATTGCGTGTCCACAGTGTGACATGTGGCTGCTGTGACATGTGGCTGCTGTGAAACCAACAATCCAAATGCAATGCATTAGAGTCAGGAAAGTTCCATTTTCTATCCATTTTATATACCATTTCTGCTTTATTATTTTCTAAATTATTTTTCGGCTTTATTTTTTTTAAACTAAATCACCCTGCACTCATGAGGATTTCATAAATCTAACACTAATTACTGTTAATCCTTTGTTTGCAGTGCCAAAATAAATACAACACAGAGTCCAGTTACTACCGGCTTGACGCCGGCGACTCGATGCGGTAACTGCCAGGCTAAAAGCCCAGGCTAGCTGCTAGCATTCTCTCTTGAATGCATCACTCGGGATGGAGTTTACAATGCACACTTGTGTGTAGAGTTTGAGTACCCATTTTTAATTTATGATTTTTTTTTTCGAGTCGCTCTTGACAATTGAATGCAGCCTCAATAAATGACGAGGCATTTGCATTGCAAGACTGCTTTTTCTTTCTTTCTGATTTTCTTTGTTGTTCTCTCTCTTTGCAACTGGAAGAAGAGCTATCCTAGGAAATATGGTACAATTTGTTCAAATGGCATGACTTGCCTCTGCCAATCAAAGGGACCTTCTTTGTTTGAGCGCAAACAATACTCCCACGTGCCATATCTAAACCTCTCTAAGTCAATTAGACTTTGTTGGTTTTGTGGAGTTATTAGTGTCTAATGAAAATAAATACTTCACATTTCATACAATGCAACTTCTACAGCATGTAGTTTAATCCAATATTTTAGTCGTTTAAAACAAGAAATAAAAGGCGATGTTGTCAATACAGTAAATGTAATCAGTAATGTTCTTTTTTGTAGTGATGCACTTCTCTTCTGCAAACAATGCTAATCCAAACACCTGGCAAGTGTCGCCGTGAAGTTGGCAGCATTGTAGAACCTATGCAAACAGGATTGGGAATGAGAAGAGATTTAGTGTGTTTTCTCTGGTCGTGTTTAATTCAAAAATATGCTGCCCTATCAGTCAAGTTTTCGAGAGCTGTGGGCGGAAGTTATTTATTTTAATTTGTCTGCTAATGTGCTTCAAGATGCAGCTAAATAGGCCGGAGTATATTTTGCGTGGTGTTGGGAAAAGTAAGTCAATGTTACTTCAGGGAATGCGACAGAACTCCATGGGCAGGCATTTGCATGTGTGGGCTGGGCTTGCTTGGGATGTGCGCGAGTGCGTTTTGCCACGTGTTGCTTGTGGGCTTTGTTGTCCTTGTTTTTGCCTTTTACTTAACAACAACGTCTGCAGGCATGCAGTCTCTCTCTGTCTCTCTCGTTCTCTGCACGAATCACATTGGAGCCTACCAACCAACGCAGCTTCACAACTGCATGACTCGACTGAAGTGACTGGTATTTCACACTGGTACCCAATTTTGCCCTCAGCCATTAAGTCACAGCACACTCCAAAGTCATCTTGTTTTGCTTTTAAATTTTTATTTTTTTTATTTCCTTAATTAAAACCCTTCTAAAACGCACTTTTAATTATGTAGAGGCCAGAGGCATTTATTTAATGAATTACAGATAGGAGAGGTTCTTGTTAAACACAATAGCATTCTTTTCCAAGGAAAGAAAAACCTAAAAACATAATAATAAATGATCAGAGAAATACTGGGAAATGACAAAAAGTCAATTGCAGGTGTTTTTGGATGCAAAGGAGGCTAAACATGCAGGACTATGCTATTGTATCATATAATGGAGTTGAAGTTCTGTTGGGCATGAATTGAATTGAATTGGATGCTTTTGTCATTATACAGGTATAATGAGATTTAAAGCTTTCACCACAGTGCACAAATAACAACAGCAAACAGACAAATAAATAAGAAATAAATAAGTACGCCAAGTGAGAGCGCACCACTTGCTGAGTCTATGGACACAACAACAAACAAACATACAGATAATACATAGGATTTTATATTTTTATTTGACAGGTGTCCGATGATGCCGGCCTGTGCACTTCCTTGCAAATTTGCAAACATACAAAATCATTTGGAACCACTCACTGATGTCAGTTTAAGCCACTGGAACATTAGATTCCCTACAAACATGTTTGTGTGTAATGATACCAGCTAATAATAGGAGCCTATTTTAAACTTTTCATTTCATTTTAAATCATAGACGGACCACATTTAACATTATCAACATGTTCCTTGAATGCTACGTAATGGAAATATTGCTTTTTAATGGCATGCTTAACAGTGATTTAAGGACAGGGGACACACACTTTATCTTGCTTTAATTAGACCTATCTCTCGCCTTTGAATAAAAATGAAAGTAAGCTTACACTCTATAATTAAACAAAATGTATTCCTCAATCACTCTCCACCTTGAGCAAAAACTCTGGCAAAAGTGATTTATAAATATATATCATCTGAGGGGGCTTGTTGCCCTGGGAAACAGACAGGGATCATAGAAGGATTATGTAGAACTACTTGCTTTATCTCCTGGGCTCTGCAATACGTTGGTTTTGTGGTAACACCACCCACTCCCCCATTTGTTAGGTTTTGCAAGTAGCTTCAGTAGTTGGGGTAATTTAGTATCTTGCTGCCACCGTTGATTGCTTGGGCAGATTTGCATCAGGACTGGATTTCGATGGTGTCGGCTGCCAAAAAAGATAATAGAAAAGTCAAAGTTGGCAGGCGGTGCTGCAGCAAATATTTACGTGCATGAGAATGTAATATACTGAGTTTGGAGATAACAACGGACTCATTTGCTGTCCATACATATTAATTTGAAGTAAACAAATAATTTGATATTAATTTTGGAAGTCCATGACTGTGATAAACCAAATAACATTTCCCAAAGCAAGATGTCGCCCATCATTAAATTTAAAGTATTAACTCTGTATTTATTCCAACTTGCTATTAATGTTTTGATGTTTTGTAGTTCTTCATTATACAAAGTAATAATTCTAATTTTCTATCCATCTGGTTCCATTCAATCATTGATTACTCAAATAGTAAATGGGTAATTATTGGTTCATCACAAAGAGAAATCCTTTTTTTTTTTTTAAACCTGTACTAATCCAAAACCCCTAGCCACCTTTTTAATGAATACCATGCGCCAAAGGACTTCCGTCAAATGTGAGCAGTTCTTTTCTTCCAGGCCTGGGACAATGCGGGCTATGCTACTTTTTTCTTCTGTGCACACGATGACATTTGAGTGCACCAATGTAGAGGAGAACATTAAGAATTAACGATGGTAGAATCCTGACAGTGGGTACTAACAAAGAACAAATGGGTGGGCTGCTATAATGCGATTGAGGCGACCTTCAGTCTTTCCACTTCAAAGCTAGATTTTGATAAATGGAGACAAGATAGTGATTGATTTCGTTTGGATTTCCCATTTTATTTCATAATATAATGGTGTCTAAATGCAAATATTCTGACACTTGATTCAACTGATGATCTTTGAAACTGCATCGCTAAACAAAACAGCAACTCCTACTCAGGACCTGAAGAGCGTGGGGTGTCTGTGCATGCTGTAAGCGAGCTTCCTGCCTGTGTGAAATATGCTCTTACTTTTGTAAAACCTCTGAAAATATGGTAGGTTATTATGCTCCTAATGAAGGGTTGGTCCAGAACTTTTTCTTTCTTTCATTCAGTCTCTGTACTTCATCAGCTATTTCTTCACAAAATCCAGTCAAGGTGGGATAGTGTCCAATGGTGGTCTGTTCACCACAAAATAAATGTTTGCTTAGGCAGGCAGTTTGAATTAAGGTTTGTATAATTTGGAAAAGTTAGCTTTATGTTTGTTATTATTTGAGCACATGAACTTTTTTATTGTACTTTTCAACAGCCTTCCAGGGAAATTATTTGCGGTACGACAGGCAATATTTAATGTTCCTATGCTTCATTTTTCCTTTGAGTCACATTTTAAAATGCCAAAAGGGTGACATTAAAAAAGAAAGATGGTATTTTCCACTTTCAAAATGGAAGGAATATGTGCTGGATCACCTATTAAATGTGTGCACTCTTGCATGTGTGTTTGGCAGAGGACATTTGATCTGAGAGTCTTTACCACTTGTTACCATGGTGATTGGCTGGAACGAAAGAGACAGGTAGAATGACAGTATTGGGATTCCAATAAAGGAAAAAAGAGAATAAAGCGAGAAGAAAGAGAATAAAACTGAGAAAACAAAAATGATTTTGGATACAGGACATTTGGGTGAAGAGCTTGGAGTCCCTAAAATGTCTAAGTAGTTTTAACACACCATTGAGCTACTTTTCTTAGTTTTTTTAAATGTAATATCAGCTTAGGTCTACATTTATGGAATTTCATGATTTGGTTTACGTGTGGCTAAATTAGTCTAGCGTCCTCCCGTGATCTACTACAAAATTTGCTGAATTTTTGGTGAGATTTGAATGGCTCTAGTTTCCAGGTAAATGGGGTGCCAGAGCCTATCTAGGCTGGCCATTTCCTTGAAAAAAATAAAATAAATATGAGATACCTTACTGGTCAGGCTCTCTGGTGGCAATTCCAGGATTATAAAGTAAAGGGTCCGTCCCCTTGAAGATCAATATGAGGCTCATACTTTTGTCTCTGAATACAGGATGATTCCATTTTTCAAGGGACAGTGGACAACTCTAAGCCTGTCCCAGCTGACAGTTGGTAGTAGGCACACACAGACCGAAACACCCCATTCACACTCCCAACCACACTCCTACTGAGTGGGAATCGGTGCCACGCTTTCTGTGAGTCAGGCAAATGTACCGTTACACCAGCAGCAAATAGCCCAATATTTGAGAATGATTAGTTTAGGCTCACTGAGGTCTTAATGGGTGTGAGTGAGAGTGGTTGTTTGTGTACATTTGCCCTGTTATCTGGGATAGAATTAAATGGTAATCCTTATAGTATTGTCGTCCACAAGCAGTGCACAGTACATTTTCAAAATGGATTGGATAGGGTTATTAGGAATGATCTGTCTGGCTAACACCCAGTCTGCAATAGGGGCCATCATGGTCTATTCACATAAAAAGCTAATTGAGAATATAACATTTTTCCCATTTCTTTGTCTCCTCTCCTCCAGCCTTTGTGCTTTCTTGTAAACACTGATCCTTAAAGAAAAGCTATTACTCTCATATTATTCTCATCAGTAGGCTAAATTCTTTTTCCACCTCTTCCATTTTTTGTCTCTCCTGCTTAGGTTCTGAGAATGGTAATCTGCGTGTTTTTATCGATTGAAAAATTTTAATACATCACATGGCATGCATGTTTATTCTGAGAATTCAATGGACAGAAAAAGATAAAGAAGGTTATCCGCTATTGACAACAGGCTGAGGACACCCTGAATGGGTTGCCAGTCAATCATAAGGGTTGATATTATTGTTTTATAAATAAATCAGACATTATAAACAGTTACCAAGTTCTTGAATATTTGCAGGAATACTGGTATCTGAGGTTTTTTTTTACTACAACAATCGTGTTCATGTTATCGTCATCAGCAACAGAAGTGTGAACAATGCCACACAAAATTTCATGTGGTCAACACAATCAATTGAGTGAATTGACAAATGTATGACAGCTCTCTTGTATGATGCGGCATCAAATAGTTAGGAAGAAAAATTCTAGCGAGTATTGGACATTTTTGCATCACGCAGACTGAACCAGTGAGTATATGCAAATCACTGACCTTATTATAGTGGGGATATGCTGTATACTTGGATAACGCATAGACGAGACCACTGCTTGGAATCGATCCACCCACTTAACTTGTCTGAAAAGAAACCTGCCAACCTCTGAGTCAAGATAATATTGTAGAAATATTCCTCACTATTTTACACATTTAATGTTCCCACAAACGGTACCACTTAATACGTTGTTTTGCTAGAGCACTCTTATCCCAGATGGCTATGTATATATTTGTCTTGCATGATAAGCAGTGAATGGAATTGTGCTGCCAAAATAGCCTCAATGATTTCATGTGTGCTTTGATAGATAATTTCCCTTCACATATTTTGCTCCTCATTTTATGTGCACTACATTGCATCAGTAGTGTTTTGAACATATCCATTGTGCAGTACGGGGAGTTATCGGATTAGGATGTCATCAACCTACAACGTTTCAACTTTAAGATGTCCGTGCCTCGTCCTCCAGTTTGTTCTCAACACCATAGTTTTTGTTTAGCTAGTGCATAGTGCTTGCTTGTGTGCTTTTTTAAATTTAATTTTCTATCTGGATCCAAAAGCAAAGCAATTAACACAGAAATGAATCTTAGAAAAATATAGAGCATGAAGAAAGGAGAAAAAATGACCCACATCTGTTAAGAGCTATGCTGGGTTCAGACCTAAGTAAAACTGGCTCATGAAAATGTAATTGTTGCCAAAAGCAGTTTTATTTTGACACAGACCATATGTTGTCAACAGCCAAAGTGCACAAGACCTCTGTTTCACATGACAAAAAAATAAAGACATTAATGTAACAGAATCACAGATATGGTTCATGTTGCAACGTTGATGGGCATAATATGTGCATAGTAGTTTTCTAGTCTATCCCACGTATAACTGGATTGAAAGAGCGAGAATGCTCATTTGTTATGTATTATTTTGTTAGCAACACAGAAAGCCCTAACTTTCCATCCACCTCTCATCAGTAATGGTAAAAATAGCTTTTTATTTTATTTTTTATTTTTGCGTGTTAGTGTATTTAAATAATTCCCCCAAAATTTTAAAGTAAATTTCAACTTTGAGAGTTAAATCTATCTGACTTGTGTGGAAATTTGGGTTAAATCGCCAGGTTATCAAGGGAATTCGTTCGTAACTCGAGGTCCTCTGTGTGTACAAATCACACCCACTCTATGCTACAATATGTAATGTACTTCTGCCTTCAATATTTAATTAACATTTGAAATTATCTTCACTGCTTCTGAGGGAGGGGGTGGAGCTGTTTCTTAAGCAAGTTCCCGGCGGAGGAAGGAGGAGAGGGAGGCCTGTGTTGGAAACTGAGCTAGAGGGGCAAAGGGATAGATAGTCAGTAATAATGTGCATGAGTAGCCCCCAAGAGAGAAGGGAGTGGGAAGGAAACCGATTCCTCTCACTTTCTCTTTCTCGAAAAAAAAGACATTGATCAGCCTATAACTACTGCAGTGGATAACAAGCATGCTGTTTTTATAACATGCATGCATGTATTGTTTTGCTCCCTTGTTTTTCTTGTCTTCATTTAGTCCAGAAGGAGGAGAAACCTCAGGCAAGTGATCACCCAATGATCCAATGTTCAACCAAGTGTTCCTCAAAATACTGAAAGCACTGGCATTTGATAGACTACTGCTTACATGCACACGGATACGTCATTTTGTAATAGCAAAACCCTACCACCACCACCAACCCCCAACCACACAAAGCAACACTACTAGAGGTGGCCCAGCAAAACCATTAGCAGTAGAATTAAATCGCATTTTTCAAATTAGCATTCCTCAAGGGCATGTTGGCTGACATTTCAGGAAAGTGCTACAGTTACATAAAATAAGGGGAGTGATGGTGACAAGGCGGCATTGGAATGATCACAAAGGGATGGGCGAGGACGTATGGCAGTGATGAGAGCTCGAGATGAAGGGAATAAAAAAAAAGTAATAGTGTATGTGCAAGCAGAATGTGAACCCCTCTATTGCAGTTTAAGGTAAATCTGATTTGTTTTCTCATTTTTTTAGGGGGGGCGGTTTGAAGAAAACCACTGATACTTCTAGCTACTGATCCCCCATTGTGTGCTCTGTCATTATATTGAATGAAAGAAAAGGTTACTAGAGAGAAGAGAATGAGTGGAAATTGCAGAGTAATGTGTTGAACAGCAATAGCTTGGAAAACACTACTTTGTTGAAACCAGAGGCTGCTGGCCGAGTGGCAGTTATCATATATCTCCGAGCAGTACAAAATGGAAAATGGGAGGAGAAAGCGAGCTAAGATTGTGTTGAGGTGGTTATTGGAGAAGTGCAAGAGGGTTGGGTGTATCCAAGATGTTTTGCCAGTTAATGTTAGTCAAGGGAGAGAGCATGGGTGACTCATGATGGGAGAACACACCGATTTCCCTTTTGATCCGAGCACACAGATCAAGAACATGAATGGATTGCTACTTTGTCTCTGCTCATACGACAGTAAATTGGTTGTATAAGCTAATTTTAGGCACCAGGTAGGGGACACCCTGAATTGGTGCCCCACCAATCGCAGGGCTCAAGGAGACTGACAACCATTCCCGCTCACACTCATAACTAGGGGCAATTTAGAGTGTTCAACCAGCCTGCTCTGCATGTTTTTGGGATGTGGGAGGAAACCGGAATACCCAGAGTAAACCCAAGCCCATGCTAACTCCACACAGTGAGAACCCACCTGGGAGCTAACCCTGGACCTCAGAACTGTGAGGCTGACCTAAGCACTTGTCCGCCTGATCTAAGTCTTGTTCAAGAAAATCATGTATAGTATGATACCTAGAAAACCCATTAAAAATGGTTTTCAAATGGTGTAGAGGACAAAGTTCTTCAAATTGTGTTCATTTCACAAATGTGTACAGTGTTTTGGACATAAATTAAGAGAAAGGGCTATTTTTTTACCTGATCCATGGAAGAAACCTGTGGCTTCCTTTTTATATGTTACAAGAAAGTTACCACACATTACCTGTTTTTAATACACAGAGATTAGGCTATTGTAATCACATTCCACTCACAAGACGATCACGAGGCATTCAAATCTGCATCTATGATGGTGTTATGTTGCTTCAAGTGATAAAAAAGCAATTATGCATGTACAGTAATCAATAACTATTAAGGTGAAATGCATGCATTGTTGCTATGTTTGCAGAGATGAACAACATTATTTAATAAAACGCCTGACTGACTATAAAATACCCCATGACTTTTAGCTGAGTCTGAACACCCAAGTTATGATGAGCTAGCAGAAAAGCTTTAATACTTATATGCTTTGAATACTATTTGTCTTAGCTATTACAATGCACTAATGTGCGGTTAGGATTTTGGTTCCTAATTAAAGAGCTTGTGTTTTTCCTGATAAGATAACCATTGAAGTGATAATTTTCCACATCGTTAAGACTCAAAACCTTTGTTGCTCTTCTCAAAGTACAGATAAAAGCTGAAGGAACAACATCTGGACACTGCTTGTGAAGTTGGTTTCTAGTAAAAACTAATTTGAAAGACGTTTAAATAGGAGCTTTTGGACTGGAGATCAAATCTAGCGACTTGATTTTTGTAAAGTGTTGCTTGGACAAAGAATGGCTTAAAATCCCTGGAAAACGCTCAGTGCGTGGGAGGTGAGAAGCCAGCCTTTATTGTTTGATCAAAATGTGTATTTTAATTTCCTCAATATGAAATAATCTACAATATTTACAAAATTGTGTACATAGGGCTCTTGATTAACTATAGCCATGTGTTTGTTGTCTCGTGACGTTGGTCAACGCCAATCCAAAATAAATGTCAGTTGCCATTAAAAACATATTTACTGACATCCTCCTCTGATATGTTTCATAGAGTTTGAGATTTTACAAACTCTCACCATTACTGACTGATGCCAGCTGATTGATCACTCCAAAATTAAATCATCCTGAAGCGTGTAAACTAGGCGTTAATTCAAATCTGCTCTCTTCCAATTAGAGTGAATTGGAAAATATGTTTAGCCAGGAGCAATTACAGGATACTTCTCTCATTTATGCCCAGCTAGAAGAAAACACATGTTTCGACATTTTAATCCCAAGGGAATTAAACTAGGAACTCCAAGACTGGTGTGAAAAGGAGTGCACCAAGTTGAAACATGTTTTATTCTGAACTTCACTTGCTTTTATCTTCTCAAAAAGAAACTATTTAAGTGACCTCCCTGGCACTGAAGACATTTTTAACTTCAGTTATTTGATTTGTTGAATAATGTATAAAGGGTTTCATATAAGCAGAGACGACAGATTCCACAAAATATGTTCTGAACTGTCCTAACAGCAGATTCAGAATTTAAAAAAAATGATAGTAAATATATGCATTTCCGTATAGCTGCACTACGGAATTCCATCAGACAATTACATGTAAGCACAACACTGCATCATGTTTGATATTAGTCAATCAGTGCTACCATCGAGTATTTTGTACAAGCTACCCAAAAACAACAAACAAGTAAAACGCATGGATGTTTGTTTGTTCATTTGTTTAGCATTGGCTAAAAATTGCGTCGGAAAATGAGTGAGGGTTTGATAAAGCATGTCAAAGAAGAATACATAAAGGTTTTCTTCAAAAATTGATTTTTTTACTGTAATGTTTAAATGATCATTGGAATATAAAGGAGAACTGGGGTGTTCCTGACAAATTAAGTTTTTCCTTGTTTACTTGGCGTCTTCTCGACATCATAGACATGCTGTGAAGTAGATAACAAACATACCGCGTAGGGAAGCATGCCTCTTCCACACACACACACACACACACACAGACACACAGACACAGACACACACACACAGACACACACACACACACACACACACACACACACACACACACACACACACACACACACACACACGTATACACACACACACTATGCTGTTTGAGACCGATTGCCAACGAGCCTTAAATTGGATCACAGTGTATTTGAATGGGACAAGGTGTACCAGTATCAAAGAGGCTAAAGGGGGCTGACAGCCAGCCAAATTAAAAAATTAAACCTCGGCATCTGTCTGGGACTTCTTACCAGCACTGAGCAAGGAGGAGTTTTGGGGAGGGAAACAGGCAGGTGCTACAGTTTGGGTGGAGAGCAAAACACTTGATCTTGCAAGTGTAACATGGAAAAGCAGTGGGAAAAACAAGTAAAAAATTGATGTGTAAAGGTGGGGATTCATGGGGGAAAAATGAGCTCGAAAAAATAAAATGGATTTTGGTTATGATGGATGAATTATGAAACTGATCCAGTAGATGTTTTTACACTGCCATGCTTTTCGAGTATTTGCTTTTTTTAGTTAATACAGTACAGATAAACTAAATGACTATATTTTATATTTTTCAACCTTAGCTCATTGAAAGTAGACCCTTGTGCCAAACACAAGGCACATACAAACAAACTGGAAGTCAATTTTACATTTATGGAGGTTTTTCATATGATGTCAACATACTTCTGTCCAAATTCTTGGTCGCTACCAAAATTTCGAGCTTCCCATGCTATGCGTGGCACTACAACTTTTGCGTTGTTCTTTAAAAGTTCATAATTGTACTGGCTGTTGTCTTTTTATTTCCAAATTTTAAACCATTCGGAGACACTTTGTTGTATTTAAGTACACAAATCAGGAAGCTACATGTAAAAATCAGCTCTTTATTCACATCCACCAGAAAAAAAGGAGCAGCATGAGTTTACTTGCTACAATTAAACTGAAAAACTTAGGCGTATACCTGAGTTCATATCACGTATGGCTATTGATTGTCCTTCCCCAAGGTTAATGGCCACTCTTTATAAACAAAATGTCATATGAGAAAAGCTTTTTCCATGGTTTTTAATGATTTTTTTGGTCAATAATGGATTATTTTTGTTCCTTAAATGCCCCTTTCATTTCCGAAATGTCAGCTATGATAAACATTAGACCATTGGCAAATAGTTGTCTTATTTTGCCAGAGCTTACATCAATCAGAAATGGCCTATTCATTAAACATTTTTATTTTTTACTGTCATTTGTGGATGGAGGATAAACACATCTTCTGACATTGTTTTTGTATATAAAAATATCAAGATGGCAAATTGTCCTCTACATATTGTATTTCAAGTGTGATACATTTGTAAATGAATTTTTAGGCAGTGTAAGAATTTAATATTAAGCAGGTATTGGACATCCAGTCTTATACTGACCAGCTGTGTATTGTTTATTTGTTTATGTTTTATTGTGTAGGCATTGTGCTGTGTAATGTGCACCTGAAGCAACTATTGAAATATTCCGGATAAAGACGGTTTGAGGAAGTTTTATAAAAACAAACTGAGTGACACAATAGGGGCTGACAAAATATAAGCCTTCATGATTTTTTTATTAATGCTGTCATGACTATGTGCTGGGAAACCATCTTAATTGCTCATCACTATTGAAGTTTCAAGAGAAAACAAAAAATGTGCAAGGGATTGAAGGGAAAATGATTTGGCTTTGGCTATGCATGATTGAGTTTTACCGCAATTATATAATTAGTGGCTGGGGGTGTTTGTTTATTCAGCTGTGCAATATTACTAGTATGTTCTAATTTGCGGTATGACAAGTGAAATTGGCATTTAAAACCAAATGAAACTGCGTAAAGGAAAAGTCACATAGCTTATCAGATGAACATGGATTGATTCAACATTGTGAAGCGACCACTTCAGTCATTTTGAAGATCAATTTTAAATATGTCATTTTGATATATAAATATTATTTTCCCGATGTGAAAAGATGAGTATATATTAGGGTCGAGGTTCTGTACTTTTTAAAAAAAAATGACGTAATGTTGTACCTCTTGTCAAAAGAGAGAGAAAAAAATGAACTATACTTTTTATTACCTCATTTTCCAATAACCTCTTGAACGCAAAGCTCACCTGGATCATTACCATTCTCATCAACAATATGCAAAATTTGAGTTACTAATCATAATGTCATGTCAATGTCATTCTACCAGAAAGGATAACTCAGCTTTTCCGTCTTGGCATTTTTTATTAAATTTTATTTTATAACTCTTTTTGTTTTACTTGAAGTCAATTGGAGGACAGGGAAACAATCAGTTGTTAATAGTGTCACTCTTTTAGTCAATATGTAAATTTCAATGTTATTGCTGAGAAAATTACAACTGCTTGTTTGTCAGCGACTTGCGCCTTTGAGCTCTTGATGTCATCAATGTGTGGAAGTTGCCTTCTATTGATGTTTGGGGCTGTTGTTGGCACGCATCCATCAAAACATGAACCTGTGAAAACAGTGGCCTCATTGAGTAGGGGCATCATTAGTCGTTCGATAGTATTTAGTAGCTCTAACTTTCATTCAATACCTATTTTTTCCTCATGACTTGTTTACTGAGTGCTTGCTCAGTGACTGTTGCTAGTGGTTGCTAGAGAGTTTATCATTGAGTTTTGGTGTTGTGCAGTGGAAAATATTGTATTTGGCCTGTGGACTATGAAAATAGTTGACTGACATGGATTCTGAAAGCTACAAAGACAACTTGAACATCAGAGAGCTTTGTAGAAGCTATTTATACATATATATCGAGAACTCCAGCTCGTGTCCGAGCATGGAACTGTGGCAGATTTCACTCTGTAGCCAAGGATGGAAGAAGCGTGGGCATAGATTGCAGGGAAGTGAAGGCGGAGGCCACATTACACGCCTCAAATACATTTATAGAATTAATTAATGAAATGAAAAAAATACTGTTAAACGCACAAATACCAAATCAAACACTGCTATGGAGGCACAATACAATGACTGAATAAGCTAACCAACTAATTCGGATAAAGTCTCCTAGGTTGCAGGTTGTAAGCTTGATTATGGAACATACAGTATTTAGCTTCTCTAGGTAACACTGTGCAAAGTAACCTTAATCAAGAAAAACAGTACTGTTAAAAAACGGAACCCTTATCTGAGCTGAATCAGGTGCTAGTTACATTCACAGCTTCAAGGGGGGCAACAGTGAATGTATCACACGTGCAAGAAAAAATTGCCCTTTACATGTATAATTTCAAATTACCTTGAATGTTCTAATGATACACAATACTTACCTGGAACTGAGTCACAATTACAGAATACTGGCATGCAGCATTAATATCTTCTAAATACCATATAATTATGTTCTCTGTGTGGGTGGCCAGTGTTTGCTTAAGTCAACATAGTTATATGGTTAACTTCTTTATTTAAAATATGAACAAAAATGGCCCCCAAAGTTCATTCCACAGCCACATTTGATAAAACCTACATAACACCAAATGATTGCAAGTGACATTTTGTTTAAACTCCACATCTCATTCTGTAAGCCAGATACAAACACTGCCTACTGTACATTTCTCAACAATCATATTGCATCCACTAATGTATTTTGCACACTTCAAGCACTCCGCTTGGTGCTTGGCATTTGCCCACGCTTCCCTTTTGTTATATGTGTTGTGCTTTAACAATGAGACATAGAATGTCTCTTGGATTTGAGTTTCTACCACAAGAACAACACTTGCAGAACCGATTTATTTCCAGACGTTATAGTCTTCACACCGTTAGATATACTAAACAAACACCAAAACAATGACTTATTTTTTTAATGATATTATGCTTATGCACAAAATAAGTGGTAAGAAATGCTTGCTGTACAGTAGAGCTGTATAGATATGACAAAAATTATTATCACGATAAAAAAAAATATCAGTCTAACGATAATTATTACCATCACATCTTTTTTTGGTTTCAAATTTGAAACTTCAAACTTCTGTGAGTAAGTGAATACATTACTCTCCTTAATCAAATATGAAAGTAACTGTTACCTTACTTTATAAGAAAACAGAATATGAAGTATATTATTTTGAGTATTTTTGTTGTTGCCCATTTACAAAAAAAAGTTGGATGAACTTGACTCATTTTAACCCAAGAGAAGTTTTATATTTTCAAAACATTTACATAAAATGGTAAAAAATATTTCACCATAATTATTGTTATCATTTTATCACCCAGCTCTACTGTACAGTAGCAATTGATGTCAACACAAAAGGATAGTTAATTTTTTTGTTCAAATGGCACAAAGGAAAATAATTGAAGGGATTGTGGTTTTACAGGCAGTTTGAAATGGAACTTCAGATTATTCTTCTGAAGACAGAAAATAATTGGCTTGACATTCTCCCAGACAAAATATAGTGACAACAATATGGTATGATAGAGTAGATGTGGTCTTTTGCTCCTTCAAATATGTTTGTATGTAATGGTCACAAGGTGGAGAAGTCCTAAAATGGAAGGGGTCATTGTAAAAAGAAGCTTGCCTATATTTCTACAAAGATGAACAAAGAGCCGCACACACACGCACTCCTTCCATACAGTTTTTCCCCCTTCACTGTATTTTTGTGTCCGTGCTTGTTTGGGGTAATAACGCATACAATTAAAACAATACCAAAAATGAATGTCTCAGTCAGTTTGCTAAGTGATTCTACCTCTCGAAGTGAAAATTGAGATTATGATTTAGGATCCCAATTCTAGGCTGATATTGTTTACACAACTGCTCGTTGTAAAAAGCAGGCACAATGGAGGCTTTTAGATATGGTAGTAAAATGGCTCAATTCAAAACAGCAAACAATAATAGTCGTTATCAAGACAGATTGATTTATATATCATTTAAGATGAAACCAGTAACAGCGGATGGTTATCAAATACAGAGAGCTGGACCAAAAACAGCACAAAGCTAGTGTGTTTGTGTGTATAAATGGTGTCATGCTGTGTGATTGGCTGTAAACATTTGCTCATTCCGTTACAACTGACAGCAGTGGGGCCTCACTGAGTGCTTTGAACAGATTCCCCTGTCACATTTCAGCTTGAAACAAATCAGTCCCGTTGCTCCATTCTTCTTAGCGATGGGTCCACCATCTGTCATATGGCTGTGCAACGTGGACTCACCATGCACACTGAACACAAACACAAGTGGTAGCAAGACATAATATTTTTCATGCCACAGAGCCCATTCATTCTTGTTAGAAATACAAAAAACTGTGAGCGGGCCAATGCCAAAAGAGTGTCGAGGCTGACTGGAGAAATGATGGCATGGGTCCGGTTACAGGGCCCTGGCAGATTCATCTCATTTTGTTTTTTTCAGGGGTGATTCCTATCTTTATGTTGGATTATGGTGTTTGCCCAAGTGTTGAGTGTATGTCTATTGCACTTAATTAGCTTGCTGCAATAGTGCACTGAGTAGAACCACCAATGGAAACTTAACTCATCTTCAGAGTTTTCGTATCTTTGGTTCTGTCTATTACCATGTTTTATTTATGTATTTTGTTTGTTGTGTCACTTGTTAATTTTGCTTTCATGAGTTTCCATTGTGAAAGTTCCCACTTTTGGGTTTTGGGACAATCTGCCAGCTTTTGGTGAGATGCGACAAGACCTGAAATGGATGGCAACCAATTGTTGTGTTTGTGTTTCAGTGGAGTAAGTGGGTAAAAAGTAAACAGTGGAAAAAGAATGGATGAAATATAACATATATATTTTCATTTTACCAATGGTATAGTAATGCTGTTATGTTGGGATTTTTGTCTTTGGGTATCAAGTTTTGCAATAAAATATTAAACAAAAACTGAGTGCAGTGTAAAACTGCTGAAAGCATTGTGTGAAAGACAGAATTTGAGAAATATTTAAAAATACATGAGCCTGAGCCTATAAACATACATGTTCCAGAGATAGTCAGTTCCAAAAGTGGAAAAAACATGCCCCAAAAGTTGCTCTGTTGGTTGTGAAACTTTTGATGTGCTAACTTTCCATCCTGGTTATCCTAATGATGTGTGTATTATTTCTCATCAGGCAGATGAGACTTTCTTGAGGATAAGTGGAACGTAAGATGGATATTGTCATAGTTCGAACTTTACAACTTCTTTGAAAATTGTTTAAATCAGTAAACAAAAATGATAATACTTGGTAGGGAGTAGGATTGTTGCTCAGGTCAATGGTGACAAACCAGGTAAGAGTTCAGCAGGGGTGGTCCAATTCTAGACTGCTTGGACAGCATGTGGTGCTTGGATGCTTGGCTGGAGGAAGCTATACATCACTTGTTGTGTGCCAACACTGGCGCTTTTAATTTGATACAGGCAGCCAAGGGCAGCTTGATATACACATTAACATTCTCTTTGCATGCGTGTGGGTGTGCATGAGCAAGTTGCTCCTTTCACCACTTAAGAACTATTTAATATTTATTTCAATAAATAGCTGCTGCTTGCATCAACTAGGGTTGTGCATGGTATGATTACAAAAATGAATGTAGTGCAATAATCAAGAGTGGGCCTGAAACGCTGTCGTTAAGGTCTGAAATGGATTATTGATTAAACATGATAAAAATAAATATAAAAGCAGCTGAAGCAAAACAAACCACAGTATATTTTCATTAACAAAAGAAGTGATGCTGGATCAGTCTCATCTGGTTTGCTGTTGACAGAAACAAAGAACTACCTTTTTGGAAAGTTTACTGACTGTACATAGATTTGTTCATAGATTAATTGAGGAAGAAGGGGCTTAAATTAATTATTGGCAATGTTGGAGGTTTTACACTATTGTTCCACCTGACAAGCACAATTGGTTTGTCTTGCACTCAGTTTTTTTGTATCTTACTTGGAAATGTACATTAATAAGAACCACCTTAGCGCCTAAAGAATGTTTTTTTCTGATTACGTAAATATGATTAAATTGTCCGAAATATCCTGTGTTAACAAATAAAATAACTGTAAGAAATGTTCAGAGATAGTGTTGAGTTTTACATTCTGTTTGGTTTATTTTCGTGTGGCCCCCAGTTGCTTCCATTCTATTCTTTTACAAAGCCTCCAATCCCGCCCACAGTGTACAAGTACAAGGAGGAAAAGGAAAAAGCAAAATGGATCTGAACTGACAACATAATAGCAGTGAAGGCCTAAGGGTTGTAAACAGAGGAGCCGTCGATTTATTTCTAGAGGACATATTCATCGAGTTGACTTAATATTAGATATACTAAAACACTCAGAGATAACGTCATTTCTAGTTAGATGAACCAAAGCAGTTGGAGGCAGGATCTTATCGAGGACTCATACCTCAAAAAAAAACTGCAACATCTAATTTTCAATCAACTAATTATTAATATTCAGATCTGATTAGAAATTATTTATTGTTAATATTGAGCTTCACATGCCTATTTCTAGTTCAAATGTTCAATAACCGAAAATACCAGGAGTTGTCCACACACACAACAGTAACTGTCTATGGAAGTAAAGTCTGAACAATCTTCAAGTGAAGATTCCCTGGAGGAATATGCTTCAACGCACACACTTTTCATGTTTTTCAACCTGCAAGCGGTGTGAGTCAGTGGCCCACTGCCACTCACTGCCTCACAATTGTACTCAATGTGAAATAATGCTCGAAAACAATATATACAAACACAACTTGGTAGGTTGTGTATATGAGGACATGTAGAGTATGAAGCAGTGAGTTTGTTGAAAAGAAAGGTGGAAATAAAAGGTCTGGGTTCATTTCTACATGCTTGTGACAATAGTCTTCCTACACGGAATATCTATCTATTCAAGTGGTAGCTCTTATTGTTACTATCTGGAGGGGATAAAGAAGTCTTATGACTTTTACGTGGATATAAGCAGTAATTATGATCAGATGGCATTAGAGTAAAAGTTTCTGATTTGAAGACTGACCAAATATGGTCTTTATTTTGTTACTTCTCAATACAATGTACTGTCATTTAAAATTCTAATCACAGAGTCAGCAGTGGTCAGCCATTTTGAGCATTTGAACTACCATGACCACTGTTTTGCTTTGGTTTCATTCATCCTTGCTTTCTTGTTTGTTTCTCAGTGTGTCTTGCCCACATGATTACCAAATCATGTCACCTGATTTTGGCTGCTTTTTTTTTCTGACTAATCAGCCTCCCCTCAGCCTTTCCTGTTTAACCAGCTGCAGTTCATTACCCCTGTATGTATCAAGCTTACAGTTTCTGTTCATTCTTTTTGGTCCTTTGTTGACGTTGCATCTACTGCATGTTTGTTTCATGTTCCTGTTTTCCAAGCCTGTTTTGAAGTAAGTTGATTTCAAAGACCCTGTCTGAAAAGTTTTAAAAAGTACCAAGAGTATTTTTTTTGCATGTCGGTTCAATAATTTCCAGTTGTTAACTGGCCTGGTAAGAGACATTGTGGAAAATAGATTTTAACTGTTTGTAGACTACTGCAATTGGCTGGCAACCAGTTCAAGGTTCCCCCCACCTAGTGCCCATACTAGGCTGGGATATACTCCAGCACAGATGACCAGTCCCTTTACCACTTTTGACAAAAATGTATAAAGTTCTGCATTCCATATTTTTTGGGTAGAAATATTTGCATTAATGTCATTGACTGACTACTGATAAGCCAGTGGCGGTCCGTGCATTTTCTCCTAGCACCTTCAAAGAATCAATCCAACCCTCAAAAACTATTTTATGGCTATAAAACCTCTACTGCAGCTACAGCTGCGACACATAAAAAATAATCAATAACCTCATACAATTGAAATATTATTTAGGAATATAGCTATATTTTACTCACCAAAAATCATTTTTAACTGTACACAGTATCCATCCTCCTTTTCTATCGCCATTAAAGCTAAAAGTTGAGCCTGTCCTGTCGTATTTCTGGCATACGTTTTTATTCGATTTAGTGCTGAAAATGTCAGTTCCCGGTTGCGACAGGCTTGCTTGCTTTGGAGGTGTCCGACCTTTCTTAATGATGTCCAGCTTTTTTTCTTGAAAAGTCTGTCTTGAAAATGGCTTTGCCAGCCAATCTGCAACCAAATCCATTTGTTTTCCTCCGTCGGCCATTGTGGGTTGAGTTTGCTCGCTCTGGCTTTGGCCCGCCTACTCTATCACTAGCCAATCATAGTTGGTGAAAGTGATGATGTATCTCTACGCCTGCGACAAGGCAATGACGTATCCCTACGCCTGCGAGAAAGCCTGGTGTCACCAAATCGAATTCTGATTGGTTAAAGCAACAGTCTTATTGGCGCTTGTTTAATGCAGCAGAGCCTGCAGAACTGATTGTGAAGGCATTGAAGCAGATTTCTGACCCTGGCAACAAATAATGGCTGAAATGTGATTGGTTAAATGCTTCAATATGAAAACACATCTGGAAGGAGAGCAACCAGGGGGAAAGCAATGAAAGGAAGCTAACTGACAATTTGGAAATATTTAATAAGTATTGATGGACAAAATATAATATATGATTCAGATATTTCTTAGGCCAGCAGAGAAGGCCCTGATGGCCCGCCACTGTGATAAGCAGAACTAACTCTATTACTCAAAGTTATAAATACAAAGTTATGAGCACATAGAGTATTTGTTGCTTGAGGTGTACATGGTGCCACATACATAAATAAATTAAATTACTTCCTTTGCAAATTTAGTCAATTAGTTAGTTCTTAAAATGAAAGCGCACACAGAAATAAACAATTTATTCAGTAAACAAATTATCGGTTCCACAGAGAAAAGTAAAAGTGAATTTACAAATATAAATATAGACACATTTTGGCTGTATGGGCTGGGGTTAATTGTATAATTGTTTATCTTTGAGGTAGAATTGTGACAAATGCATGTCACATTTGTCATTTTAACACCTAAAATTGTTTCAGTTGTTAATAATGTCCATGCCATCTCCCTTGAGTCATAAGAGTAGGCCCTTTATACTTTCTTAAAAGCGTGTGATATAAATAAGCATGGGAACATTAAATGGCCAAATGAGTTGAGGATTAGCACGGATGTCTTAATCGTGCTAAGCTAATTCTTTGTGGCGAAAGCATCAATGCCACGGTGTCATTCCGCATGGTGTAGACCGAGATGAGTGGCTGCATCATTCAGCTCAACGAACTTACCGCTTTTCTTAAATTAAATATATAACTTTAACTGCTTTAATTAACAAAGACTTGCATAATGGCCGGTGAAATTGAAACTGCTTTTCAGGCTACTCATTAATCAGTTGTAATCTGCTTGCCTGAAATAACCTCCCGTTAGCTACTCCTAAGAAGGACAATTGCGCCACACGATGCATCTCCAATTAAATACAGAATTGCTTTTATGTGAATCCATTGTGCTTCCAAAATAGTTTAGTCACTGCCACTCCAGTAACAGATATGGTATAACTTTACTTTTTTTTTCGCTTTAAAGGTCTTATACTTCAGTTAGATAAGAACTACCTTTGGACAAAGTAAATGAAGAATAAAAAGAGTGGGCTGCATTCATAATTAAAGTAACCTGAAGTCGTTTAAGTCTATGGTTTGTTGCTAGAAAGTTTGAAATACTGAACTTTGGGTGAAGTCATTTTATTCTAAATGATTCATTTTTTTGTTATCTTCTTTGGATTCAATGGTGCTTTCCCACCTCTTCCAACTTGTTGGAGTGAGCATCGAGCACCGTGTTGACTGAGGACCTGACCTGCCGCTCCTTTCCCAGTGACTCAGATGCTTGAAACCTAATGTACAAAAGGAAACTCTGGGTCTTTGTTTGCGTAATGACAGTTTAGTTTACAAGGCAAAATAGCCTGCAGTCACTGGCCACATGCTGCCTCACCATGTCTGAGGATTAAATGCATGATTATTTGATCATATTTACCAGCCTATTCTGGTAAATTTTCATTACAAAACACATTAGTTTGTATATTGAGGAACGAATGTATTGGAATGGGAAATCGTGCAGAAGAGGCAAGGCATATGGCTACCATCTAAGGTCAAAAGGACAATTCGTAGGTGTTATTTGGGAGGCAATTTGCATTGGTGCAACGTAAAAATAAATGAACACAAGAATGTGATTGAGACTTTGAGTTTGGACAAGACTGGAGAATAACAGATATTAGTTGAGCTGGTGTGAAGCTTTTTAACATTTTATTTCTTTCTTTATTTTCCACATGGTTAGAAGTGGAGCAGTGTCGACAAGGGGAACGGGGCTGAAATAAATGTACATAATGCGCACAACCTGAGGAAAGCACTAATATGCCGCAGACTGAGGAAAATGATAAACCTGGCGTGTAGCCCAGTTTTATTTTTATATGTATTTCTATGTATGTGGTGTATGTAACTTCAAATGCCATTTTATAAAATCATTAACAGTTTCATATTCGGGTTAAGTTTTAAACGACACAGAGAATTTTTGTGACAGTTATAACCCAATATCAAGTGTTTTGAATCAGAATTTATAGCAAGGTTTAGAGTTTCAAGTTAAGTCTTCAAGTTATCACTGCCTTCATGAATAATTGAATATTACGAGTGAAAATGATTTCACAGTTTGTCTCTTCCTTTTCCCTCCACACAGCATGCGAGTTGATGAACCGTGGCATCCTGGCCCTTGTCAGCTCAATCGGTTGCATGTCGGCAAGCAGCCTGCAGACGCTAGCCGATGCCATGCACATCCCGCACCTCTTCATTCAGCGAGCCACAGTTGGCACGCCCCGCTCCGCCTGCCCGCCCACCAGCCGTAGCCCCGGAGCTGACGATTACACCCTGATGGTCCGCCCACCCGTCTATCTTAACGAAGTCATCATGCAAGTGGTGTCAGAGTACAGCTGGCAAAAGTTTGTCCTCTTCTATGACTCTGATTTTGGTAAGAGAGAATTTGATGAACTATTATGATTACAGTGTTGTTGTTGGATTAGAATTGATAATCTTGTTCATTCTTAAAATACTGTGGTTGCAAAGAAAATAGCTATTTGCTATTTAATTTTAATGTATGAATCAGTATATAAAAGTGTTACTGTATTTTCTGCACTATAAATCCAAAAGATGGCCTATTTTCAAACTGTTTCCATATATAAGGAGCACTGCACTGTAATGCGCAGTAGACAGTAAAAGTAAGGGTTGGGGGGTTATGGTATGCATCCACTGGATGGAGATGGGAATGTCATTCCATGAATAACAATATTGATCTTTACATGACACATTTGATTATGGTGTGCGTTATAGAGCGGAAAATATGGTAATCATTTTTTCTCTATTTGTTTTATTTGTTACATTATTGGACTGTTAATATTCTCCAAAGAATATGCCCCAAAAATAACATTACAAATTTAAACATTTTACGGTTTATTCTCTTATTCATTATCAGTACATCTTTAATCATCACTGGGGCTGTGGTGTTATTCATTAGTTTAATGTTTCTCAACATCTGCAACTGTCCAATGGTTGGCTGGATGTCTTCATTCAGTATAACAAAACAAGAGCTTTAAAGTTGAAACATAACATTAAAATTGTTCAAACCTTCTTTTCAAATCCTGAGACTAACGGTTATAAATTGCATACAATATACCTTTGTTTGACGTTGGTGATTTAAAAGTCACATTATAAACCTCAGCAAATGCATGATGGGGAAAATGTTCTTGACAATTCAACTACTTGAAACATTTCAATTTAAGAAGTAACTGTTAAAACCAGATGTAAACCAGTGCATTTACTCTCTGAAGGCTTCATATTATAGCATCAAACCGCTTAAAAACTAGAGGATGTGGAGTATCGAGTCGTCAGAGATTCTTTCACTCCCTGTGGATTTATAAGTTTAGCTGCTCTTCTGGGAAAATCATTTCAATTTCTTGCATATTTGATGAATTCATGAAACAAGGCACTCACTAAAACTCAGTTCCCTTCTTAGTGTAGATAGAGCTGAGAACCATTCAGAGTTTCCATACTATTCACTCCTCCACATTCAGAAGGGTATTTTGGAAAAAAACAACCTATCATTGGTTTGGCCTGGCAACCCAGTGGAAACACATTTTAGGCATTAAAAATTAATCGTTAGAAAATCTCCAACCAAAGTGAAAATTTGCAAATTCTGCATGTAATGCAGTCGTGAACATGTTTGTCAAAAATGTTAGATTTATGTGAAACACAAGGGGTCTTTAAAAACAAACATGGAGGGTAGGCTGGTTGAACACTCTAAATTCCCCCTAGGGATAAGTGTGTGTGAATGGTTGTTCGTCTCCCTGTGCCCTGCGATTGGCAGGCCAATGATTCAGGGTGTACCCACACTAGTGCCTGTAGTTAGATAGGAGAGGGTCCAGCACCCCCCGTGACCTTTATGAGGAAAAGCGGTTCACAAATTTAATGCATTTTCCAATTCAATTAAATAATGAGTTGTTGTACAACCTCTAATTTTCTGTGCTTGCTGTTATGTTTCCTGAACTTGGCTTCCACAAACAAAAAGTCATGGATATACGTATAACATAGAAAGCTTCTTTGTGTGAGGTAGCTAAAAAAAGTGTTTACTGCACAGACAGAATCCTTCGTCATGGACTCCCAGAATTCACTTTCAGCAGGTTTTATAACTAGAATCTTTTTGTGTTCTTTGTGATTGTATCTAACCTTCCCATTTCCTCTTCTGTAATGACAGTCTGGCAGATAATAGCTATCCACTACTGTTATAGAGGACGCTGTTGGTGTTTTTTTCATCATGTTGTAAGCTAGTCATATTCTAGAGTTTGCTGGCAAAAAAGTAAAAAGCCAGGTGCGCACAGGACTGGTCCTCAGCCAGCTGGACTAAATAATAGGAAACGATTTTATTTGATAAACAGTTGTGGGGAAAATAGAACTGCTTTTGCCGACGAGCAAGGTGTTTGACGTGAGAGTTTCACATTGGTCTGAGTGCAGGATATATTTACCAATGTTTTGTCATTTTGCTGATCTTTTGATGTTTAAGCATTTCCATTGTAATTCCTTTTCTGTGGGTGCAGCAACATCGCTGAAAGGCACATGTTTCCTTATTGGGGGCATAATGTCAAAAAAACAGAAGGATTGTGGGAAAGACCAATATACCCCCGGCACACAGACGAGCACTATGCACTAGCTGATAAGTTTTGTAAAGTTGAAAACATTGTAGTTCCTGGCCATCATAACCCGAGGTCTACTTGTATTTTATATTGGCTATGTTTTAGTGTTTTGGGTGTTATTGTGTTTCTTAATTATTCCAGTCAGCCATTATTTTTTTATATTCTTCACCATATGACACTTAACAGTGGCAAAGGTTTGACCCTGCAGCATAGTTTTGTAGTAGGTCATGACATTGTTGATATACACTAAAAGAATGATTATCTATACCAAAACAGCTTTTTGTGTGTAAACAGTATGAGAAGTGTCAGTTCATTCACTGCCTCATTGCCTCAGCACCTAATGAGGTACATGCAGGTCAAGGTAATCTTAATTTCGACATCTTGGTTGATATCCTCGGCTAATGATGGTGTGTGTGTGTGTGTGTGTGTGTGTGTAATATATGTCACCGTCAGTAAAGCACCCGTGAAGAAGGACATTTACTAAGGTAGTTCATTGTTAGGGTTATTAGTGAACCTAACATTCATTCTCATAACAATTTAAGGAAAATAAAGGGAAAAAAATCTGATTCTGTAGAGATGCAATGATTGAGTGCTATTGAAGAAAATGGATGGGTGGTTATCTATTTTTGCCCTGCAGTTGACCAGCAATCAATTCAGGATTAAACTTACTTCTCAACAAATGCAACTACAGCTCACACTAATAACAAAAATAATCACTAGACAAGACTCACCTTTGCTTTCTTACACCAGATATCCGCGGTATTGAGGAATTCCTGGACCGCGCCTCACACCAGGGAATGGACGTGTCACTCCAAAAGGTGGAGTCCAATGTCAACATGATGATTACCAGCCTGTTCAGGACCATGCGGGTAGAAGAGCTGCACCGCTACAGGGACACGCTACGCAGAGCCGTACTCTTCATGAGCCCAGCCATTGCCAAGGCATTTATCTCTGAGGTAAAAACTTTTTTTTTAATTATGATGATGCCATTGAGTAAACCAATCCAAAAATCTAAATTGGTTTGTTTCAACTCTCTGTATTTACTGTACATAATATTTCATTTCATAGGTTAAAATTGAATAGTAACTTTCTGATTTTCATCATAATTTTGACACATTATGACATAAGAAAAATGTTAACAACTTTCTCAATAAAAGAGAAAATGTGCTTTAAAAAAACATATTACATGTGAACATATCCTAAAAAATCTAGTAATAAAACTAGTTATATAATATAAATGCAGTCTAAGTGCAGAGCAACATTCCGAATACTCAACCGTGACTTATTGGCTTGTTGAATGTGTGCCCTTGTCTGGTCCAACTTGGCTGACTGAGAAAACATTCGACACATTAAGGATATTACACTTTGCTAATTATATCAGCATATATATTTCTTTGGACAGCACTCTGTTCTTCTGGACATCTTTTTATTGATTTCAACAAACATGATATGTGGTTATAACAACTGTTGACCCAATAAGAACATAAGAATTAAGTTTTAATGATCCCTGCCATAGTAGGAAAAGTACGGGATTTATTGATGAATAATACCAGCTCATATTACTATGATAATGTAACTCATAGGTTGACATGTAATATAAATTGGGTGGCAAGTATAGTATTACAATTTAACATACATATTTATTCATGTATTTATTTATTAACTTACTTATTAACTATCTATTTATGTCTAAAATGCCTTTCCTATTTCTGCATCCTCACCCTCTTGCTACAGTGACAACAAAACTTCCCGAATACGGGATGAATAAAGTTATCCAATCCAATAAAAACATCAATAATAGCAGGATTGATGAATTCACTGGGATGCCCCAAAGTGAGATTCCCTCAGACGTCTCAATTATGTGACCCATTTCTCCCTTTAGTGTTAAGACGTCCATGTAATCAGGGCCACCAAATGTTATAAAGCAACAGAAAAAAAAAGTGTAAGGTCAGAACTGACTTGGGGAGCTGTCCTCAATTGCCATCCTCGTTGCAAGTGAAAAATGAAAGTTTTTGGGAATGTCTAATGGCAAACCTGACACTCTTATTGCAATTGAATGGGGTTCTTGACATTTGTTTCCCCCCTCGGGTATGTGTAAATTTGTCAATGGATAAACAACATAAAAATTGGAATGATGCCTATTGGCATACATTGGGGTCATTTAAAAACATATTTACATGAGTATACGGTGTAATAGTATGCTGCAGCCGACAGTATGCGCTTTTCAATTTTTGAATTACAGGGTGCAAGACTCACATTAACAACAATGGACAGTAAAGTATAGTAAAAACTAACATGCAAATTAAAAATAAGTGGTAATAAGAGAAAGTAGACTACTTGAAAACAATGAAAGGACAATTTAATCTATGAAGTGCATGTGCTGCCAATGTGTGCTTTTCCATTTATCAAAACTCTACACAATTTACAATCTATATATGATAATAATTGTTAATGGACAGTATTATTATTCTCTGCAGATTTGTGCCTCTATACATTTCTAAACCTAAATCCATTAATTGCATTAAACCATTATATCCTGGCTCTTCTGCTCATAGACAAAGAGTTGGAAATTTCTATTTGTTCCACTTCATAGATGATACAGAACTCATGCTTGAAAGGGGTGGCCTTGCGTGTTAGTTACGGATTCATAAATTGAAGTGTTAATCCCACATGACACATCATCTCTGTTTAATTAAAAATGACCTCTGTAAGAGCAATAACAGTCTAATTTGAATGGAGGTGTGATGAAGTAGGGGTGCATCATTTGTCTGTTGGGGAAAGTATGTTCTATAGTAATGCAATTAATAGTGGGAAACACAGAGCTCCATTTTATAGGCAGCACAGCTGCAATCTGAAGTCAAATCTGTCAAATTCAGTAAAATTCCTTTATGTGATGGAGGCCATTTATAGGATTTAGTACTTTGTCAAAGCACTTCTACTTGGCTAGTAAGATTTTGAGCTCCCCCTACATTTTTGCATGTCAGACATTTTATTCATGGATATAATGGCAATGAGTGAGTATGAAACACTCAATAATCATTGTTGTATATTGTTACTGTGACTTTGAAGGCAATGTTTAAAAAATATTATAATAAGGTCAGTGAACCAAATGATACATCACTGTGTCTCAGGATAAAGACATGGTTGTCTTTTTGGATGTGGGAACCTGGTCTGGTAAATTCCATTACAATGTTTTCATTTGTTGAAAGTGTGAAGGCAAAACTCTGATTCAACAAAGCGCATGTGTTTCAAGGTTATTCGAACAAGGGGTTTAATAAACGATTTTCTGTTTTGTTTTGTTCTAACTACAAGAGGAAACTAAGCCTGTGCCTGTTCTTGCACGAAGGCTTTAGTACACAAGATCAAAGTTCTAGCAGATTTCTTTGCAAAGCTCGTCTCTCAAACTTGTGTTGTGACACTTCAATTACCTGCTGGTGTGATTGCCAGAATGCGTGTGTGCCCTGTTGGATGCCCTGGCTACAAAGTTGATCCCCTTGGACTGTCTATTTTCTGGTAGATTTCATGTGATTTGCCTAAATTAAAATATGTTCGGTTAATTTAATGCACTTTCAATAAAGATAGTACATACACGTTCCAGTAAGGTAAAACAAGATGAAACAAATCTGTCTAGGCCTTGATATGTTGCATGTGGCACCCAAACTCATATCAAATTTGAAATGCAAAGAAATTGGAAAGATATAAATGTTGCCATTTGATATCAAGTCATTAGAATATTTAAAAACAACAGTGCCAATTCAGGACAACTTTCTCTTCAAATGACACACTTGTTTATTTATTTTTACTTGGATTATCAGGCATGGTCCCATTCCAAAAAAGACACACGTCAAAAAAATAAACATGAAGAAAAATACTCTGTGTGAGATATGTTGAATATTGCATTGCATGCATAGATTGCCCCAGTTTTTCAAATTTAACATTAATTAATTTAATAGGATAATTTATTTATTTTTAGGAAGGGCGTGGGGGGGGGGGCTTGGTTGTAGTCCCATCAACACGATGCAATGTGTACCCAGAATGCCTGTTTGCCCTCTTACAAAGAATGTAGCAGTCTCAAATGTAGTGAGATCTGCCCCACCATCCATGTTGGTTACCAAGTGACTTCAAATGGCTGAATCAGTTAGAACTGTCTATTTGTTAATTATAATATACTATTTGCGCTATTTTTTCATATATTTATATATGGTAAATATGCAGCCCACATTCCAAAAACATGCATTGTTGGATTGTTGGACACTCTAAATTGGCCATAGGTACGAGTGTAAACGTGCATGGCTGTCCGTCTCATCGTACCATCCGATTGGCTGGCCACCAATTCAGGGTGCACCCCGCCTCATCCACTAACTCAACTGGGATAGGCTCGAGCAACTACTTTTACCCTTGTGAGAATGAGCGGTTCTTAAAATGAAATAATGAATATGGTAACTACACTATCAGATTTATATAATAGTATTTTTGCCTCAAGACAAAATTACTGTTTTGATAATGCTGTCCAATTTAACCATTTATTTATTCTAGCGATTCATCTTTTATTACTTTTGTTGTAGAAACCTTTGGTTTTTTGTTATGTTTTTCCCTAACGACAATATTCACACTAAGTACTATATACTATACACAGTATTTTGTATTAATAAAATCGCTGCCCTCTTTTGGGAGATGCTTCCATCTAAATTAAAGTCTTCTTGCAGACTGTCATGTTATCTCGTGGTGACTGTCGATGGTGTAATAGGGTCAACGCTCAGAGTCAAATGGGTTTTTTCCCAGGAGGCTCAGCAGGAAATATATGGAAGACAGGATCGAATAATTGCAAAGGCAGGAGATAATAATCTGTTTTGGAGGTCAGATGGGTTGAAATACCATTTTTTTGCTGCACTTATGATTTTGAACCATGTGTTATATTAACAACTTATTTATAATTCATTTATACATCTTCAAGTCTTTCTATATAAATCACTACAACTTAAAATGTGTTAATCCCTTAAAGGTTGTAAAAGGTATATGTTGTACATTGGGAAAAACTACTGAACTTTAACGTGGATTATTGTTATTGTTAATATAATTGTTATTGTTGATAGCATTCTACATGTTTTTGCTTAATCAAATCTGCCAAGAAATCATGGGCAATTTTGACCAGAATAAATTAATGAGACTAGCTAGCATGATACTGTTGAAATATTATGCTAAGCAAAAACTAAATACAAATTAAAATAAAAACAGGCAGTTCGGTGGCACTTTAGTTGTATACGTACATTTACTCCGTAAACAATCATGTTGCCGCAAATCCTCCGTCCTAAAGATGCCTCGTCTAGAGACGTCCTTTGCGCAGTACGTCAAAAAATTATTTTAAACAGCAATATGCCAATAATAAAATCAGTGAAATGCCAAGAAAACATACGTGATTGGTGTTTTAATAGCATAATAATGTAAGCTATTTTTACTACATCATTGCTCCTGTCTGCATATTTTATTTCCCCAAACAGGAGTATTTTAATATTACATGTTGTCAGTTACGCCTAATTAGGCGAGTTGTTTCAGGAAAAACACTTAACTGCTGTTACACTATGCACTTATGCACCCAAGCCAAAAATGGTGCTTCCTTGACAAAAAATAATTAGTTGGTGAATGTTTCTAAATGTATTTTCTTTAAAAAGTGCCTGTAAACAATTACGATTTGGACCAAAAAGCTCTATTAGACTGGATTGCAAGTGCTAAACCACCGGGCAGCCTAACACAACCTGTTTTGGGCATTTACATATTTCTTATTATCATTGAACATTTATGACACTCAATTGAATTGAACTTGATCAATCATAACTTTACCCGCATGTTGCTAACATCTTCTATTCCATTTTACTTGGGTCTTGGTCAGTCTTCATTATTTTTGTTTTATATTAGCTTGAACTGGAAAGGCTAAGCGGTTGAGTTCATTGCTACAGAAAACTCTACAGTAGGCATCGTTTCATGTCACTACCTTTGAAAATGTTGCTACGCAAACAACAAGGCCGACTTGCATTGAAATATAGCTTTTTAAATAAATTTAAACTCTGAATTATTTTTTTTAAATGTTGTGTAGTATGGATGGGTTAGTAACATTAAAATGAAGCTTATAGAATCAAAATGTCATTTTAGTCTAGTTTCCCTTTGGAGTTTCATCTGTGGTTTGCCCCATTATGGTGTCGTGAGATGGACTTTATTCCCGGTGACTTTGACTTTGGGACACTCGGGGCACAAAGTCAAACCACTACACAGTCTGACATGCAAACCTGGAGGCAATGTTTTTTTTTCATTGTTTTAAGAGAGGACAGCCAGAGAAAACAAGGGAAAAGACAATGAATAAATGAAAACAATATTACAAAAAATTGCATATAACTTAATTATTTTAAGGTGAATTGTGGACACTGATGGCAGTTCAGTCAATCTGTAGTAAGAAAACCTATTAGAGGAAGAATGCCTTTATTTTATAATTCAGTGTCAATCTATAATGCATGGGGGAATTTGGGAAACATTTGGAGTACTTTGAGAAGATGATGTGACCCTGGCATGTGTTAAAATATACATATATATTCCACACAGGAAGATCAGTGACAACATTGGAACCATGAAAAACTATCCAGACAGGTGGATATGCAAAGTGCACAATCTGTTCCTTTTAACCCAATAGATTTTTTTTCTGTATTTCCCCAAGTGTATATACATGTTGTAAATCAAACCTTAAAACAGGTTAGGTACCAAAAAGGGATTCCTGCGAACCATTACAGCAATTATCTATTTATATGTGGTATACTGTGTTTGTCAACATGCACACGGCTCTTGGTTCTGATTGAGTTGGCCACTCTTTGCTCTAAAATGTTTTGTGGTCCATGCCTCAGCTCTAGTGGGTCCTACTATATGGAAACAGCATATGTGCTCACCCCAAGAGGCCCGATCACATTTGTAATTGACGAGCCGAACAGATGCTCCAAATGTAGTTGCTTAGTGTGCTTGCTGGTAATTCTCTGCAACGTCAAACATGCCTACTGTGATACTCATTTGACCACCCCTTTATCCCTATTTTTACTTACTGCTTAATCTGGTACTAACACTAATTAGTCATTTAAGTCAAACTCACACTTTACAATAGGTGGTTCTTGGATTTTGTTTACCCTCAATCAAGAGTCATTTTCTTCGTAAATTAAACAAAAAAAGTGCTAAAAATGTTCAAATAATTCTTTCAATTATCTATAATGAAGTTAGCAAAGTTCACATCTGTAATGGACAACCTCTTCTTCCATTTACTTTCAATACTGTGGCAGCCAGCGTTTTAGTTGTTTTTTTCCCAAGAAATTCAATCGTTTTATCGGAAAATGGTCAATGCGTGCTGTGTAAGAAATTGGTACAACTCGAACACTGCCATTCTAATCATCTATTTTTTATCATGTCCGATCAAGTCATGAAGTGAGTAAATTGAATAAATAGAAGGAATCCAGCGCGTGGTAAGGACCCTTTTCTGTTGTTTTGATCCAAGCATTTTACTGGACTGTTTTGACCAAGTTACAAAAAAACTTGTGGCCAATGAATTGAGTTGTTTTTTTGGGCTAAATTGCAGTAAAATATAGCTGTGTTAGATGATCATCATTTTTGCCAAAAGTACACCAGCAAAAAAGAAAAAGGTTTAATTTCAGCATTTTCATGCATTTTCACCAATCTGGTGTCCTTAAAGTTAAATCAGTTGATTGCAATCAGGTGCTGCTTGTTTTAGAAGAAACCTGTTTGGTTGAACTGCCTGTGTTGGATCAGTTGGAAGAAAAACTTGCACTCACTGTGACCCTTGTGGAATAGGACACCTCTGACACAGAATAAAGAAAGTAAAATACAACTTAAAACACACAGTTGAAAATGATTTCCTTGCAGATTATTAAAGATACTCTTGTGTTACGTGGAAATGATTTGTGTTCATTAATTCTGACAGATAGCCACCCCACAATGTTGTGTTTCAATGTTTACATTCTGTTCTGTATTTTTTCTTACACTATGCCTCGTTTCACAATGGCATTTTCTGATGATATTATTTTCAAATCTGAATGGCAGTAGCTAAAGTCTGTCATTATTGTTTAGAGCTTTCAGCAAATTGTATGCAGACCATAGCCAGGTCTTTTCGTACGGTGTGGGTGCTGAACCACTTGAGCGTTTGATTGACAGTGGTGAGGATGAAGTTGTTTGCAAAGTCACCAACAGTTGACCTATGGTTGTTGGCTTCATATAGTCACCATGATGATAGATGTACAAGAGTGCACAATGGATTGAGTTATTTTCAATCACTGCCAAAGATTCACAAAACATCAGAAGAGCAAGTGATACTCTCCGAAAACCACGGTTCCACACATGTACAAATGTACGCACTTGCACAGTTGCTGACCTTGTTTGTTCATCCTTGATTGTTTTCCTCATATCCCATCTATCTTCATCTGTCTAGCCAACAAACACCCAGACACATATAGGTAGCTAACCTTTGGAGTCATTTTCCCCCATGACATTGCTGCGGGTGGCATCTGTCTGTATCATCCAGCATCATTACTTGGCCACAGGTTAAATCCGTTTATTTCACCTGTGTTCTATCGCTACCTTTCGCTAGTGTCTCGTGCAGGGGTGGCCAAGTCCGGTCCTCGAGAGCCCCTATCCAGTCTGTTTTCCACATCTCCCTCCACCCAACACACCTGAATCAAATAATCTGGATCGGTATCAAGCTTCTGGACAGCTTGCTGATGAGTGGATAATTTTATTCAGGTGTGGTTATGGAGGGAGATATGGAAAATAAACTGGATAGGGGCTCTCGAGGACCGGACTTGGCCACCCCTTGTCTAGTGGTTAGTTTTCTGCTAGCTGTGCTTGTTGTAAAGACATTTTATAGCCAGGCAATAAAAAAACTATAATGGAAAAATGATTGTTTTGCTTTGGCTTGCATTAGGTCAATCAGATATTGCATCAAAATGGATAAACCATTTTGCATGAAATTATTGGACCATTCGTGGATATATAAAGAGTGTAGTGACTAGTACATTGTACTAATGCAATTGTAACTGCAGATCATGGTCCAAAATGAACAGTAAACCAGTAGTACAGTTGGATTTTTTTATTGAAATAACAGTGTAGCCCGTTCCAAACTAAAGGTCAACGTGTGTTCATTTGTAGTTTTGATGCTTTCAGTGGGAATTTAAAATGTAAATAGTCATAAAATTAAACTATACAAATTTATATTCATTCAACTTCCACAATGGTTGTCCTCACAAGGGTTTTAGGGGTGGTGGAGCTTATCCAAGCCAACTGTGAGCAGTAAGCAAGATACACTGAGAGGAACGTTTTTACAGGTATTGTCAAACAAAACAGAGCCAAGTATTCTTGAGTTATTGTCCTGTATGCACCGTAGCACTCTAGACGCATGACACAGTTTCTTTTGCCTGAATTTTCGCCACATAACATTTCTGTCACAGTGCTGTTATCCTTTTTTAACAGCAGCTTTTCTTTTGTAAACAAGTCAAGCGCACACAAACTTCACAAAGCTTTTGGGGAGTGACAGCATGCATTGTCGAGCAATCTGACAGCCATACTCTTGCAGAAAAGAAAAAAAAAACATAATAAACATATCAAAGGCTTCATAGTTTTGACTGGGTTTAGCCAAACACTTAAATTTGTGAGGCTGAGATAACATAGCATTGTTTTTGACATCAGCATGTATGTTATAGAGAAATGTAATGCAGAAAAAAAATATACACTCCTCTAAATTTCCATGACGGTCACTTCATGTAAATTCAAATTACAAGGGATGGCGTACTTGGCCAGTCAAAGTCTATCATTGACATGCAATGGATCTTCTTAAATCGTTTTTGTGCGTAATTTAGTAATATTATGCTGTTAAATGTAAGTTAAAGGAGTCATATTATGCCAAAAATAAATATTGCATTGATTAAAATTGACTTTCAATTGTCTTAACAATATGACATGCTTTTGTCAAAATATGGCTTAAGTCAAAATTTAACATCCCGATACTTGCCTCACAGAACAATCCTGAGTTAAATGGAGTGTCCGAATCTCTTTGGGTCACGTGTGGATTTAATTAAGTATTGTTGCACTAATGTAAAAATTACTGGTGTGAATAGTCAAGGACATCTTAACACATGTCAAAACAACATGGTTTAAGTTTTTAAGAAATTGTGGAAACACGTTGCTCCCGATTCTACTGAATGTACGATAACACATCCAACAGACTCATTAGGAAACACAAAAATCCCCCTGTTTAAACTTTACTGAGTAAGTCTACTTGACCTAATTCGCAATATTGTTTATGTTAGGCATATCAAGGCACTTCTATATTAGTATTTGTCTTGCCATTGATTGTTCATATCCAAATGTCACAATCCATCTTATCATATTTATACTCCGTGTGCTTGTCTTTGTGTTCAACCCTTTTCTCTGTGGATTTGCCAGTCGCTTTAATCTGCAGACCAATCGATAACCCTAAAGGCCAAGAGTCTATAGACGCATACTTACCCGTATACGTGTGGTCAGGTGTGTGGGGCTTCCATGCAAGTTGCCCATTTTCCTCTTTGCAATAGCAACACATTTGCACAAAGACCTGTACTCTCAGTGCATGCCATCCAGATTGTTCAAGAAATTAATAAATAACAACGGTTGCTAAAATCATACAAGTACAAAATCATTAAATTAAAAAAGAAAAACACTCAGCTGCTGGTTTGTCCCAGATAATGGGAGGGTGATCAATAATGTCGATGGGATAGCAAAGGCAAGACTCCTTCAAAGCGACGTTTAGCAGCTTTTCTCTAGTCTCATGGCCCTCTCACTCACACTTAAACCCCTACGCTTACACCTTAAATTGCACACATGTTCACACACACCATTCAGTCATTGATGTGTGACCCCTGCCGGTTCAGACTAATTAAAGCCACTATAATGGCTGTGATTTTAAGTCATTCACTGCAACAAAGAGGGTACATGGGCCTGGTGTCATGCTATGCTCAATTGGTTTGGAGTAAATTACTTAATTACAAAAGTCTGACTTTTTTTCTGAACAACATTTGCCTTACTGGAAATACAGACCATATAATGTAGTTCTCCTGCAATGGCTCAAATCCAATAGTCCGAGTTGGAAAGTACAATATTTCTGTAAAATAGTTGCTCGGGTAACTTCTCAGCAAATAGGGGATTTATTGTATGGACATGTCTTATTAACAACATTCCTGGCACATTACAATGTATGTACAGTCAGAAATATTGACAATAATCCACACATTCACTGGTCACTATTCTTTATCGCGGTTTGTACATCTATTTATAGAAAATGTTACCTATTTGGTTTTGTCCATTTCTGACAGGTCTAATAATTCCAATGAGCGAAGGCTCATGTCTTTTTTTAGGAACATGTGAAAATGGACAGTATAGTTTCTTCAGGAGAGGATGCACCTTGTAACTTATTTTGCCACTTTTAAAATGATGCAATATAATATAATAACTTTAAGTATGCAAACTTATTGGATGCCGTAATGATTTTAAACTTTAACAATTCCCTTTTCTTATTCCAGCTAGCCTGTTCACCAAATCGTTAAAATTTTAACATCCTCTTTTGACCTCAGTTAGGCTAAGGCCGACCCAAATGTCTACTCTCGAAATGTCAATCAAACATGCATCAATTTATTACGACAAAAAATTAATATGCCCGTACACAATCAGATGAAAAGTAAAAGAAAAACGACATCAAAGCTCTAATTTACTGATGACTTAGTGTGCATGGTCAGTGTTTAGGTGGCGCGTAGGTTGGGTCATCCAATGCTTAGGTAAGTTTGATGAGGAAGACTGTGTGCCATATCGTTGTGTATTCGTCTCTACTTGGGCTTCTGTGTGTAAGTGGAAAACATTGATATGCAGATGTTGGAGGGTTTGGCCTGCAGGCTATTTGCTATATTTGATTCCAAATAGACCGCAGCATTAAATTACACTTAATCTCATTTTCAATTTGGAGTGCATTATTCAATAGCCTTGCTTAGTCTTGCCTGCCTTCTTAAACCACACACCAAGATGTTCACAGCCATTGCTTTACTACCATTTTATACAGCATATGAGAGACCTACTAGGATTATACATGATTTTTATTTTTTTTCCTCTTGGATTGATTTCAAAGAGGGAATCAAACTCCCATTAACAACTCTAGCAACAACTATGTTTCATTTTGTCTTATTTTTAAGGAGTGAAGTAGGTGTTACTAGAGGGTTGAAGGCTTGAATTCAAACCATCACTCTGAGATAAAAACGTGCAGTAATGGCGGTTTAGATTACCTGGAAAGGATTTGTTGGGTCCAGTTTGCATTCTGTGCTCCAAAATCATTCTGCTCGTGCAGTGTCAGTGTTTCAGTGTTTAGATGATATATCAACCTTGGTGGAAATATTAAAACTATAGGCAGGTTAAAACGTGGATTCCAATGGAATCGCTGAAGATTGACTATAGCAGAATGGACTTTAGCCATCGCGCCAGTATAGATCGCAGCTATTCACACATAACTGTTTCACGGAAACTCACAGAACTATTCATAAGTACAAAATACATTTGTAGCCTTTTCAGCTCAACCTTCGCTTCTATTTAGCTCAACGTCCGCGTCTATTTCATGACTTACTTAACCTGGCACTTTGGATGGATTGTTCCATAAATCTGCTACAAATATATTATATAGATCATTCTGGGAAAGATCCAAGTGAGACCTGTTTCATGAGAGTTACCTTAAAGAAAATGGTGCTGAATACTGATGGATATTCTCGTCACACTCATCATCGACCAATACACATTTAGATGCATTTTGATGTATTTCTCAAAGGTAAGTGTGTTAACATAGTTTCCTGTTTCAAAAGGTGTTTAGTAGGGGCATGCTTTGCTACTCTTTTAATGAGCAAATGATGTGTATTTTTGAAAAAACTTGGCAAATTTACCTAGCGACAGGAACTGCTTTGCCTTTCACCACAGTGTAAAACCAGAGTACTGGACTGTGTGTATACTACAAACATCCATTTTAGAGCAGCAGTGTATTGGTCATCATGCCTGCAAAGTGATCCAGGATATGTGTCAAAGTGCTCTCCTGGTTGTCCATTTGTCCGTGAATTGGGGTCCTTACACGTAAGAGTATATTAATTCTTCTCTCCTCCACTTCCAAAATCGAAGATGTCAGGTCTGTTACAGCTTGGTTGTTACTTCTTCCAGCAGTGCAACATGCACAGGGAACAACCCATTGGTGATGCTTCAACTGACAAATCTAAGTTTCTTCCTCTTGCATGCTGCCTATTTGGCCAGAGGCCTTGGTTCTCACAGTTGTTGTTCCGGAGGATGTGCTGCTCGTTGTCTATCCTCTATGGTCAAACCCCTATCGTGGGGATCTTGCTTCTGAAGTCCCTCATCAACAACACATTGGTGCTGGTTTAACTGATGAATCTAAGCTTCTTCCTCTTGCATGCTGCCTATTTAGCCAGAGGCCTTGAGTCTCACAGTTGTTGTCACAGAGGATGTGCTGCTTGTTGTATATCCTCTATGGCCAGAGCCCTGTTGTGGGGACCTTGCCTCCAAAGTCCCTCATCATCCCCTCCATCCCTTTTTGTTGTTATCCTTCTCCTCCAGCGGAGGCTGCATGATGTTATATGCACTGGGGAATTTATAGAAAGTAGTTCTGCAATGGTTACCGATCCCATCCAAATGAAAATAAGTTTTGCTGCAACAGCAAATATTATGCATGGATGGCGATGAGATGGGCTGGCTAGGGAAGAAGTTGGATACCTTTTTGTTGTTGTTGTTTTTTCTTCTCTCTGAGCACAAGCAATATTGAAAAAAGTTTTAATGTTTCCAAGATGGGGTCTATGTTTATTTATGTTGCACACATGAGAGAGGTTACTGGATATGACTTAGAGTTTCAAGAATTCTGGGAATATAAGGTGAAGCCTCACCTACACGCGAATGCTCTTATATTTCGTCTCCTGTTATTTTCTGTGGAACCGATCCTCACCACTGAAAACCTCACCTATCACTGACAAAAATAGTGGAGCGTGCTTGTACTGAAACGGATTGTATTCCACATGAATATGAAAATCTAGCGCAGATTAATGTAAATCAATGTAGGTAGTCAACAATTACGCTTATAAATTGAGAAATCAACCATCAACTGTGTGGCTGGAGTAAACCATTTACCTTTCTAATACCTACTCCAAACAATCATAGTAAACATATGATATGGTAAAATATGGTTGTTCTTTCCACATGCTACCATGATGCAATGTGAGAAATGTAAGCAATGGCACACATTTGTATCTATACCACTCAATACTTTTAATCCCTGAGGAGGCATGAGTACACTTTCATAAAACTACTCTTTCTCTCCTCTCATTAATTGCAAACATCTGTCAAGGAGGCTGCCAATTAGAGATGGTAGCGCACACCAACATCGACAAGCACAACACACGCACTACCTACCTTTTATTTAATCTGACGTTTTATTTAATCTGACATACTTAATTTCAGAGGCGAGTAGTAGCGTGTTACATTATTTTATCTCATTATTTGAGTATTCTATTCACCACATAGTTCTTACTTGCACTTGAGTATATTTTTTGGATGACTACTTTCACTTCTGTTATATATTTTTGAAGTAACAGTACTCTTATGAGTAAATATACATATATAGTGTATATATTGTATATATTGTTTTTTGTTTGTTTTAATGCTAAAAATTGTTTTGTTGTGTTGCAGGTAGTTGAGACCAACTTGGTGGCGTTCGATTGTCACTGGATCCTGATCAATGAGGTAAGCAGTTTAAGACAGGAATTATTAGTTTTCAGTAATGCTATTTTATTCCATATACCATATCTACTTTATCCATGTCTGACTCTGACTTCAGCCTCAAAGATGACTTCATTGACAAGTATTTCGGGAGTTAACATTACTAAACATTAAATTGCTAGGTCATATGGGGATGTTCCTTTGACTAGATAGCAGCAGTAAAAATACTGCATACATTACATAGGCAACCAGATTTTTAGGCCATAAAATAATTTTATGAATAACTATATGAATGTATTTACTGAAGCTTTTTTAAGCAGAACAATTCTTACTCGTGACCTCAATCAAACCCCTATAGCTTACTAATTAAAAATTAGAAGATTGAGTTAAATATTAATGACACTCGGAAGAGAAATCAGAGGACTAGAAGACCACTGAGTAACGATCTTTATCATACAAGTAGACTGCCGGTATTCTTCTGGAAGTAGGAATGTGATTTTACACTTAAAATATCCGTACGTAAAAGGATTCTTGTTTTAGGAAGGAGGTAACTTATTTGATAGAAAGAAATAGTCCCAAACCTTACCTTGGGACTTTGGTTTTGGAAAAAAACGACTGCTGTGCTGCAATGTGTGTTTCTAAATCCCTTATGTTTGCAGTGCATAAAGCCGTTTTTACAGAAATCCCACTCCTAGCTCCCGTGTCATTAATTCATTCATTTTCGGTGCCGCTTACCCTCAAAAGAGTCGCGGGCATCCTGGAGCCTATCCCATCCGATTGTGGGCAGTAGGCAGGGGACAACCTGAATTGGTTGCCAGCCAACCGCAGGTCACACGGAGACGAACAACCACTCAACCTCACCCTCATACCTCGGGTGTTCTACCAGACTAGCAATGCGTGTTTTTGTGATGTGGAAGGAACAAAAAGCTCACACAGGCACAGGGCGACCATGCAAACTCCGTACAGGAAGTTCGCAACCCACCGGAGACTGAATCTTCAATTTCAGAACTGTTGCTAACCACTCTTCCACCATGCCCTCGGGATAACCCTATGGTTATCCATATGGAACATAATATAGTCTGCCGTTTAATATTCTTGCGCAACATCATGACAAAACCGCCCACTGTCTTTGACTAGCCTGGGCATAAACTCTATGAACCACCATTTTTGTTGGAATGAAAACAATTAAACCAATAAATATGATAATAACCATGAAAATTAATATTCATTTTAAAATAAATAAATAAATCCACATATAGCTGACTTGGTAGGGAATTATTTATAAACCTAACTTTTAAGATATTTTTTACTTGACTGTTTGGAAAAGAAACAATTTAAGTTATTGAATGTTCATGCTTAATGCAATAGCACTTGCGAAATTATTTGTGTTTTAATATACAACACTTTAGGATTAGCATAGGGTAAAGCAAGCAGTACTCAGGTGGGAGTGGTGCAAAAGAATGATGTAAATGTCATTAATGCATGATTGTGAACCATCAGAATAATTGGGAAGCAATTACTTTAATGAACAACTTTTACATATTTCTGCTTTAACTGACAAAATAGCAGACAGCATTTTCCCACGACTGCACGAAGAATCCCCCTACACAATGTCCTGATTCTGTCTGTCACAAAGCTGTCAGGAAATTTTGAATGTTCTCATACACAACAACTCCATAACAGGATCTGTGAGGGCTTTATATTCAAACAGACTTTTTAAGTGGATGAAGGCTCTACTATTCTCTTGTACTTGTGAGAATGACTATGGGAGTGAGCTTGTGCTGCCTCCTTGTGCTTTACTATGGATGAGGGGATAGTCTATGGTTGTCATAACTTTGCTTTATCTACAGCCAGCAGTTAGACGTCCCACTGAGGCACAGTTCACTCTTTATAATTGATTACCCTGCCCTTCCTCATCGCCTTCGTTCTGCTAAGAGCGAGGATGAGAAGGAGCACCGATAAAGCACACACACTCCTTATTTATTTATTTATTTATCTATTTTTTCTTTTTCCTTAAGGTTGGATGAGAGCATGGCGAAAAAAAAACTTTTCTACAGGAAGAAACAAAGTTCAGTGTTTAATTTGAGTGTTGAAGTTGACGGTAGCATAGTGTGTATCATAGTTCTGTGGTTTTAGGTTCCATTGTGAACTGTTTTCAGCATTTTGGTCACGATATTAGGTGAGGAAATGTATTGATACTAGAGAGTTTTGGCCGATTTTAGTAGCACACGATTGTACCGACACCAATTCTGCTGAAGGGAATATTGCCACTATTTGACTGCTCTGTTGAGGGCTGCAAGGCACTTGTTTGTTTGGCGTCTAATAGGTAGCATTTTCACAACAGCCTTGTGTGCACGTTGTGTGGAGGGGTCGATTCTGGACTGTTTGCGTATGACTCGCTGGAGGAGAGGTCGATGACTATTGAGGTGCATTTCCGTCGGGTATGAGGACATGTACAAAGTAAAGGGAGTTGGTGTTTTAAGAGTAAAAGGGAGCAGATCTAGATGGAATTAGGAGAATAAACTAACCTTTCTCTGGATGCATAATGTATTACTCATACGATGCTACAGTTGCGTGTGTACTTTCAAACTTAGCTTGTTAACGGACGTCATTGACGTCACGAACACTGTGATTACGACACCTCTGATTCACTGCTCTGAAGGTAACATTTATGCCAAACGACACACAGGAATGCACTCACACACTCACGCATTCAGTCTCTGACTTGTGCCGACATTCAAGCTTACATATCCCCTTTTCCTTTCATCTGAACTCTTCCAGGTTTCCGCTTATAGCCTTTGTTCTTTTCATCTTCATTTGCAAGCTCATAGCACATAAGTATCCTACACTATGAATGTGCACATAAATGGTTGTTTAGATGTGCCCTGTGCATTTGCCGAGATGAGTTCAGTCTATGAACATTGACAGACAAATGTTGCATGTACCTCCCCAGAAAAAGGTGTTCTCAAATCATATGCTGTCATTGATAGTATAGGGTCTTATTCGATGTCTACGCTTTCATTCTGACATCTTGCCTACCATGTCTGCAGGTGTGTGTTCTGTTTCTGTGCGGTATGCAGTACAAAATATATGCAACCTAATCTTTTTTTTAATTGCCCTGTACCATTCATTCACTTTCCATTCCGCTTAATCCCACACGGGATGACCACAAAATTAGTATTAGAACTACATTTTCACAACCAATGATATATTCAATTTGTGTTGTACTCTAGATAATTTTTCAAATTAACTGACCGTTGTGAGAGTCAATTATGTCTAAAAGAATCCTATAATTATGTTCACAATGAAGTAGCAAAATCATACATTATTGCAAAGGTTTAAAAACTGTGTGGGGCTTTCACTATAGAATGGGGTGAATTTGGTAGTGTGAGTGGTAAAATGGTAGGCCATGAAAAAGGTTTAAAAAAAATGAATAGTTTTCATTGCTCAAGAAAGAGGGATTTAATGTTCCGACGGGAGAGGTGAAGAGGCTGTGTGGAGAGGCCAGAGTATAATAAGGGTTGAGGGATGTTTTCAAATAAAAAGCCAGAAGAAAAAGAGGTTCTCTCTCTGGAAAAAGAGGTTAGCTCCATGGATTCATCAGAGAGATTAGGATTGTAGGGTTTATGGAGTCAACGACCAATGATCTGACTGGCTTCTGAGGTTACTCCAAGTTTCTCAGAAATGTTTTGTGAATGGATTGGCACATCATAATTGGATGTAATGATTTATATATTAATGCATTGAATAATTTATTGAGTTATTTCAGCGGTATGATTGAATGTTAATCTAATCTAGTTTGACAAAAAAAACATCTCAGTTTGTTGCAGACAGTTAGTTTTTGGGGAATTTTTTTACAGGATATTGTATGATCATGTGCCATTTTCTTTTTTTTCGGTTCTTTTTATCACCAGTAACAGGTTTTGCACATTTGAGTCCATATTTGCATTATGTTTGATAAAATACAGTGTTTAACATTCTATAGTCGTGTGTTAGTTATCAAGACTTTGAAGAAATAAACATATACAATTAGTATGGAGTCTGTTATTAGGATCAAACTTACCACTTGTATAAAGTATACTAGAATCATACACATTTATCTTCAATGATCTCAGTATAATCTATTTCAAGCTGCTGTATTGTTTGCGGTCTACATTGGGTGTTATCAGTGAAGGCTAGTGGGAGTAACATACAATTTAGGTGCCCCAGTGATATGCTTTTGTAAAGTCAGCTGGGTGTACTCTAGTAAAATGTATTCCATTATGCGGTGCAATCGGTAGATAAGAGCACACTTGACAGTGCGAAAGCCACGTTAGAGAAATCAAATTGGCATGGGTGTGAACCAAACAAATTGATATTCTTACCTCACCAAAGTAGTGAAATAATTCAATCTTGAGCACGTTTAACCTTGTGTGTATGCCTTGTCCTCTCAAATTTCAAAACAGTACAATTGAGGAGTCCATTTGGCAGAGCCTGGGAGTTAAACGTGGTAAAAATCCCCAAATAGTTGGCCTCTTCTTCTGGATTACAAAATAGGAATACAGGGAGCGAAGAAATTTCTGAAACAAGGGCAATCATTATGTTACATCATTACATACACAATGGTTTACATTTGGCACATCTTAGGGTAAATTGTTTTTAATGTATCCTCTTTATTTTGCGACCTCTCAGGAGATCTCTGATTACGACCTGCAAGATTTGGTTATGAAGTCAGTCGGTCGCCTGACATTGATACGTCAGACCTTCCCCATGCCACAGAACACAACTCAGCGTTGTGTCAAGCACAACCACCGGATCAATACGTCCCTCTGTGACCCTAAGAACGTTAAAGCTCAGCAGCTGGAGGTGAGTGCATGTAAAACCAAATCCCTGACTGTGATTTTTGATTAAAGAAAACAAGCAATTCTGTGGATCTATTTTGTATAATTTATAATTTTACCGTTTCCCCTCTCTGTGATCAGTTCTCTTCCCAATAAACATGTGAACCAGGCACTTAATAACACTTGGAAACACAATTTGTATTACTTTAGGTCTGACCGCTCTTTTTAAATATATTTGTGTGTGAAAAATTTTTTTAACACTTGGTTTTAGATAGAATATGGATAGCTGTGTACATGTTGTAACAACATAAAGTACAGAAGTGTGCTATCTTGATGACATAATAATAAATATAATAAAACACAGTTCAGTTTAGGACTCCTTTTCCAGTTTTAGAAATTTACCATTCTTAGTGTCTGAACTGTTGAACAGGACTAGTAAATTTAAATAAAATAAAAAATAACAATACTAATAAAGAAAAAATGTTTTTATAACCTAATAAATACAAATTACATTTGCAGATGATCATAAAAGTTTTTAAAATTAGTACTACCAGCAAATTAGAGAGCACAAAATGTCCTGGGTTGGACTTTTACAAAAGCTGTATTTCATTTCTTGATGATTTCAAGTTGGCTAATTTGGCCTATTTGGTGTCTTCCCTTTCTGCCTTTTTTCTTATTTGATGTAAAGTTGTCTGTCCTCCATCCTAACATGTACATTACATGTACATAATACAGCAAAGTGACATTTTTCTTCTGCGTCTTAATATGGTCCCTAAGGCAAAATATATACATGCAATTATCATCTTGTGTGGGCGGTATGCGAGTCATCAAGCTACGTTCAAACTAGCAACACTGACAGAGTGCACTCTTATTTACGTGCTAGGAAAAAATGTATTAAATTAAATATATGTGGTGTTTATTTATGTGGATGCACAAGAGCCCTGGGGATCACATTTGATGAGACATGGAAATTTGTTAACTAGACAATATTATCTCTCGTGCCTAGGATGTCGTCTCAGCTCAGCAATTGTAAAGCAAGTCTACAAGGTTCACTAAAATACAACAAGGTCAGTTTAAGGCTAAATTTAAATGATGAGTTTTACAGTTCCAGGGACCTTATAGACAACAAATGTCAAACTGAGACCAACTCTAGAACATATTAGCAATACGTCCTAAGTACATTTGTCCCATGTATCATGGATGGTTCGACAGCATATTCGACATACAATGTTAATGCAAGTTCCAGTAGAAGCAGCAAATAAAATGTGACCATTGCCAAAGAGCCAGAACCTTCCTCAACATGCAGTCAACAAATGTCCAAACAAAGACGAGAAAAAAGGATGACGAAAATAGTTGTAATATTCTTAGAATGAAGTCATACATTGGGATATTACGAGACAAAAGTCGTAACATCATTAGAATAAAGGCATAATATTACATGGATTAGAGAAGATTAGAATCTCAATATTAAAAAGGAAACATAAGAATATGGTTTAGATTAAAGTGGCTTTGGTGCTTACGTTTAGGTGACCCGAAAGTTTTTTTTTCCACAGGCTTCACCTTTTGGCGATGTAAGGTCTCTATGGACAATTTGTCCCACAATAAAACACAGCATGTGTAAATGCAGCACCACTGTTGACAGCCCCCACTCCCCACCCCCTTTTTTATTGTAGAAGAAAAAAGAAAAACTGCTTGGAGGATGTGACAAGTGTGAGTTCTCCAAAGGAAGGAGAAAGTTTGATCTTTTTTTCTTCCTTTTATCTTATCTGCCTGTCTGTCAAAAAAAAGAGATAAGAGAAAATTCCCCACATCACTGACATAATTGAGCTGCTTTTTATTTAGAACTTTTCATTATGCATTAATTTTCTTATCGTGACCTCTCCAGTTTGGGACAGTTTGACATTTGCGTAATTTGTGATAAAAGAGGGGAAAAAAGGCCTTTCCCCTTTCTGTCACACTTTATCATGACACTGCCCTACTCATTAGGAATGTGTTTTACCACAGGCAAAATGAGGTACTACAGAATTCCTAGCACAATCTCTGTATATATCCCTATACTGCACATTTTAAAAACATACAAAGACGCATTTGATATGTTTGTCTGTACAAATTGAAGATATTTCATATAACATGACAGGCAATCAAGCTAGTTGAATAGAATGAGCTTGTCTTCTGTATTAATATAAACAAGTCACACAACAAAGTAGTCAATACTGACTCATGTTCCACTTATAAAAGCAGGGTGGTTGCAAATGTAAATGAAGCTCAGTGGGCATTATTGTTGGGGCTTTTGTGTGTGCTCGAGCTTTGATTATTTGTAGATGCCGACATCTAAAGATAGACCTGCACAGAGTCTTGATGTGATGCATGAGCAGTGGTGTTGCTCTTGTGCGCCTCAGTGAAATAACTGTGCTTAATAATGGGAGATGGCACACGTCAACTGCATGTGTGCAATGGCAGCGGCTGCTGCCCGCCAGTCTTTTTGTTATTGTCTCGTTATCTTTTGGGGGGGAGCAGAGAGTCCAAGTAAATCACAGTGTCATCCATCACATGCCTTAATCACCCCCGCCTTGCTACAAGAAGGTACCTTCATACTGCAGGGGGAATGAACCAGGTTGGATGTGTTTGGAGTTAAAACAATTCTTTGGTTGGTAAATGTCATTTTAACACAGCAGTGTTTAGTTCAGATGCCTACAGTGCACTTGGCAGTGAGTCACACTTGATTTGCATGAAAAGGGAAGCTAACGTGAAGCTTGCAAAACACCCACTTTTAGGTCAACATTAGTTGGCCAAGTGTATGTCCTTTTTTTCGAACAATTCCCCTCAAACAAGAACAACATACAAACAGAACGTATTCATCTAGGAGTAAATGACATTTCTACAGTTGATTTCTAGAAACAGATATTGAATATTTGTACAGAAAAAATGACACAAATCTAGGTTGGAAAACGCATTTGATTGAGTCGAGAAGCAGGCAGGAATAGGCTTTTCTAGATTCTAAATTAATGGAAACAACAAGTAGACTTTAAAATGAAAGAACATTCACTTTGTTCACTGTTAATAAATGAACGATGTTTTTCTTGTCTTGTGCCCATAGATTACCAACCGCTACATCTATGATACGGTGCTGTTGCTGGCTAACACCTTCCACAGAAAGCTTGAGGACAGAAAGTGGCACAGTATGGCCAGCCTCAGCTGCATCCGGAAAAACTCCAAACCCTGGCAAGGGGGGAAAAGTATGCTGGACACTGTCAAAAAGGTGTGTGATTAACATTGACATATCGTCTGATAAACAAGCAGCTCGCCATGTAGTATTTTCCTCTGGCCAATTTTAGATGGAAGCAGCAGTGATTTGGCTCTAACCACCCTTTTTTATTCCAAGGTGAATTCTCTAATTAGGTGATAGCAAAAGTTAATGAGTACATGGAATGACAACCCTGAACACAATCCTAGCCAGTAAACACGTGTCCTTTTAAATTACAATAATCTGAAAAAGTTTCTTACATTTGAGAAACATGTTACAATGCTGCGATTACAAATGTATACTTTAAAGATAAATGTATAATGTTATAACACTAAATAATGACTCATTGTAAAAAAGGCAAATAAAGAAGATTCTTACAAGAAGTTGAAATATATAATGTTTAAATAAGAAATTAAGTACTCTTTTAAAGAGTATGACTTTATAATTCTCCAAAATGTCTTATATAAAAGCCTATCTAGCTGATGAGTGTTGCTCCAAAGTGTGGCCCAATCTCAAGGTGAAACACAGTGATAGATAAGGAAGTCACCATGCTGCATTTATTATTGCCTCACACTAATCCTAAATTAACATTTCACAGCACCGTCATTCAGTCTCTCTATACTCTGACTGTGAGTGGAGATGATTGTCTGTCTGTGTGTGTGTGCCCTACGACTAACTGGCGACCAGTTTCGGGTGTATTCCACCTTCAGCCCATCAGTCAACTGGATTTAAACTAGATGAAATATAATAATATCCGCATGGAAATTAAATTCCAACTGCTGAGTGCCTTATCAGTTTAATTGCATGCATCAATTGCATTGATTTGAAATATTCATTGTGAGTTAGTGTTCTCTGGAAATTAAGTTTACTGGTTGTTAAGAGGGTAACTTGCCAAACTACTCTTAATTTGCCAGTGTCCTAATTCTTCTTGGGAGGGTAGTCTAAAATGTGTCAGCAATGTTCATTAAAATAGAGATGGAATCTTGCAATTTCAAATGTTTGTCAAGAAATTGAAAACATTAAAAGAAAATCAAAAAGTTTGATTTAATGAGCAATATTGTTCCGAAATGTGTCATCCAGTGATTTAGCAAACACTAACAAAATACTAATATTTTCCAAAAAAAAACTAAAAAGCAAACTTAATTATAACATATGGTTTAAGCTCATGAACATGTGTTTACTTATAATTTGGGAAAAATACAATGTTTTCAAATCCATGTAAACCAATTCATTCAACACATGACTGATACTTTCTTCTATTATAAATATTTAAATAGCCAACTGAAAAGATGCTGTGGGGTGGTAGAGGGTGAGGTTCTGCTAGATGTTTTTGTTTTGGTACTGGTCTTTCTTTAACAGAAACCAAAGCACAAAAACAGCAAGTTTCTGGTGGAATTTTTTTCTGTTTTGGTATTGGTCTTGCTGGTATAGAAAAATGCATGATGGCTCTCTTTGAAAGGGTGCTTTAAACTGTACACACTAAATGTGGAAATGACAGTATCTGTCAGTGTAACGTTTACTATATGGATAGTGAAAAGCTACTTACAGGGAAGGTATACCTTGCTACAAAAATATAAAATATTAATAATTAATACCCTCACAATAAAAATGTTCCCCATAGATATCTCCAGATAGCAACAACATAATGAAGTCCCTTGTCAGACATTAACCTAGATGATTAGCACTGATGCTGCGTTCACAGAGGCCGGCTTTTTTTTTCTCGTCACGCGATGGGTTCCCATTCAAATTAAATGTAATTCGTGCATGGAAGGGCAACAGGCGCCCTTGCCATTGTTTGACCAAACCTGTCAGTTTGATCAGATATGCTGCACCCGCAATGCACAGTGAATTGTTGCGTCTTAAAAAAGGCATAATATTAGGAGAAAAATCTTGCAAAATTATCAGAGCAAAGTCGTCATAATATTATTATTCAATGTAAACCGGAGGATTTTCGTTGTACACGGACTTAAACTTTAGCTGGTGTAAAGTCAGTGTGAACAAAGATTTGGCTACAAGCGTTGCGCAAACAACATGTCACATGACAAAATGCGGCTAGTTTGAACGCAGAATAAGGTCTCCTTAGCGGTACTGAATATGCAGTTGTTACTTAAGATTTCATTAGATGGCACCAGAGCAATACCATTGAATGAGTCCGAGCTTGAGCTTTAGAAAAATGCACCAAACAAAAAAAGATTTTTTTCTTCCCCCCCCAACAGACATGAAAATAAAAATAGTGTCATTGATCAGTATGTTCATTCCTCAATGAAACTAGGAGGACGGCCCTCTCAAATTGTCCATAATTATGTTCCTTAATTTGATTTACATAGTAAAAAAAAGTGTTGAATTATAATACCCTGATCAATGTAAGAACCTACTTAGTTAAATCTCATAGCTCATGGAAAATGATATCCACTTTATGTGAGAACAAAGTTGTCTTTGCCAAGATTTCCACATTGTTCCAATCTGTCTTAAATCAGAGGCAGTACTTAGAATGTCTGAAAGGTTCTGATCTGTCTCCTCTTATTACCACCTCCTTCCTGACCGTTATTATGAAATTCGTGAGGGAAATCTAGTGAATTTAATGGTACAAGAAGAATGTGGGACTGGAGAAAGCACTCAGATTGCATCACCAAAACAGCTGATTAAACAACACTTGTATGTTATTAATAGTTTTTTTTAGTATCTGCTCACTTTTGCGCTATTTATTGTTTAGGATTGCATAAATCTCAGCAATAAGACATTGTATAATACTATAGTATAAGGTATGATACCTTTAACTGCAGAATATGGAACAGGGATATACAATTAAAATCTCCTGGATACTGATGGGAATCAGTTTCTCGGGGCAATGGTTCAGTTCTCAAAATGTTTCAATTTGCATAGCCAACCAATCTTTTAAGATGTTTTTTTTTCTTTTCTCCCCAAACAACCTTGGATGATGACATTTATTTTGTCATGGGTTTGCAGTTTGGTGTGAGTGGCCTCACCAGCTTCCTGGAATTCACCGAAAATGGCACCAACCCTAACATATTCTTTGAAATTTTGGGCACAAACTATGGAGAAGACCGTGGGCGAGGATTCAATAGGGTAAGACAACATACACTAATCATAGAACTACAAACAGCCCATGTGGATTTTCATAGGTCCTAATTCACTTGGCTGTTCTGAGTCTTATTTTGTATTTTGTTTTTAACGTGGCATTAGAGTATGATTACATAGTTGTTAGTTTAGTTTTTTATGTGTGGTTACTTTCTTGGATTTTGGCCAATCAACTCAGCACTCTTTAAATAGGTCCCATTGGTAAATGAATTAATAAGAGCCATATTCATAAGTTGATATATTTGCATACATAATAAATACCTATGTGCATTTGCTTATATTCATTTACACTTTAATTTGAAAAAATATATATATCATACTGTTCTACACTCATGACTTCTCCTGGTGCACCACTATTTTGTTGCAATTTTACAAATTAGATCCAAAAATCGATTATTCCAATGTATTTCATTGCTTTCCACATACACTACCACATAGTTCCAGGTGTGTCTGTTGTGAGTCATATTAAAATGGTGAATGAAGTTGACGCACACTAATTAATATGAAATGGAACCCTTCTTTGGTCCTGATGTTGTAGTTTTCGTATAGCCAAAATCCAAACCCTGTGTTATACTGACACTACCATCTCGTTTTCTTAACACTGTTCTTCCGAGCAACATGTGTATGAAACGATTATACACTAAACAACGATAGCATAGCTTCAAAGAGTAGACTAGAAACAAGCAAGATACCTACTGCAACATGAGTAGCACACAATACACAACATTCTTCATCTCATATAGTATTTTTGTTCAACCTAAACTAGTATATATGCAACTATAGAAATTATGGCTTGCATGTAAAAATGTGTAGCAATTTGGGGAAATTTTGGGTCTTTACTGACCTTTTTTCTCCTCAATGAAACATCAGAAAAAGATGAAATGTTTTCAAGTTGCTATTTCAGCTCGGATGCACTTGACCAAGACTATTAAAATTCCTTTAAATCTCTCTGTGAGACTACATTTTATAAAATGTGTGGTCATCATTTTCCTCAAATGGTCACATACAGAATATGTAGCATAGATACCAATACAAGTAAACATACGTAATTATTTGTTTGTTGTCTTATTGTACATTTGTGTGTTCATTTCATTGCAGAGAATCATTAGTTAAAGTATTTCTCTTCATGAAATGATAATTTCAGGCAAAAAAAATGTATCATTTACCATCTGTGGTCTTAAAACTGTTTTGACTGCAGCAGCTTTTAGAGTGTTTTACGTTTCTGACTGGGTGATGAATTCACTCTCTTTTCCGGCACTGCGTGTGGCAAAATGCATTACCATTTTGCACACGCCTCCATGCTGAGTAATGATGGTTGTCTTGTAAAAATATTAACAATGGCTGCATCCGCAAGCAATTTTCCACACAGAGCTCGTTGTATTCGTGTTTTTTGAAATATGGACAATAGTCACCAAGCACTTAGATGTTTATGTACTGCATATTGTAAAAGTTATACGTGGCAGGTTGAATATATTTTATTATAATATATATTATAATCAGGTTATGCACTGTATAGAAAAACATTACATTTTGGTTTTTATAGTTTAGGGTAAATTTCAATGTGATCTTGAATTAGGCTGTATTAACAATTGGATTGGATTGGATAACTTTATTCATCCCGTATTCGGGAAATTTCGTTGTCACAGTAGCAAGAGGGTGAGGATGCAGGAATAGGAAAGGCATTTTAGACATAAATAGATAGGTAATAAGTAAGTTAATAAATAAATACATGAATAAATATATAAATAAAAAAGCGTGTTGCTTAGCACATATATACATACATACACATAAATGTACATGCATGCATACATAATGCAGGTGTCAGTGACATGTTCCAATTTTAAGTTGATAACAGCCACTCTACCTTTTGATTATTAACACAGCGACAAAATCAGCTAAAGAAAAAAAAAAAGAGTCCTGTGGGATTGCACGTGATTGTCTGTCACCGTATTCCTTCTTTTCCTGAGGATTTACCTCACCCACAGCAGTCTTCTTTTATTTTTGTCAATCATTTTGTGCTTTAGCAGACCTCCTGACATTCATTCCGTCATACTTTATCTTCATGCTATACTTGTAGAGTCCCAGCCATAATGGCAGGTGATATCTGAAATCCGTCATAATATTCACCACCACATTGGCCAAGAATTGGCTTTCTGCCCCATTAGCATTCGTGGCTATACATCTGCCTATCCTATGCACTAATTTATGTGCAGTTACAGGTGAGGGGACAAGTTCCACCACATGCAAGTGTTTTGATTGACATTTGAATGATTTGAGTGAGGTTAAAATGTGGCAATGAGTTTTATGCATTTTAAGTAGGTAGGTAGATTTGTCGCCTAAGAAGTTAAGCTAAAGATGGAGGCAGAAATATTGAGACGGAAAAAAATACTACGGCATGAAATGAGTAAGGGATGAAATAAAGCAGGATATAATGTGAATACTAGGGGTGTAGATCTAATTGAAAAAGCATTTTCTTTATCTCAATTCACAATCTACTGTCCGATTCAGGGATGAATAATGAAAAAGAAATATAAAAATTTTTGATCCAAACTCTGGTCATTCAAGGAACATAAATTAAATTATATTTAACAAAAAAAGTGACAAAGTTCTTGTTTAACTTCAATTTCATAACTTTCATAACTTCATTCATTCATTGTATTCATATAGTGACACAGGGGCATTCATATCATTTTCTTAAATAAACATAATTTTCAACACTGTTAACCGCTTGGGCTTCAAGACCAGTTGATAGCACCAAGGAACAGAGCAACCACATTGAGGCTTTGCAACATGTGTGAACCAATTGGCTGCAAAGCCTCATTGATTCAAATAGCTACATTCCTTCAAACAGCTTCCTTTGGCCATAGCTTTTCATGATTCTGAAAAAAATAAATAATTCCCATAGTTTTTAGGGGGGGAACACTATAGATTTCACACAGTTTGCCATCTAAAATTGTACACTTACAAGGAGTGCTTCATTCCTCCCAGCATATACTGCGGCGCAACAGATGTGAAATAATGCCCAAAGTTCATTTTTTTCTGACAATTATTATTTCAGTTAGCGTTCCAGAAGTGGCATTATTCGCTAGTTATGCTATTTAGTTGTCATGTGGTCATTTAATTTTCCTATAACACTGCAAGTTTGAATGATATTTGACATAATGACCTGCTCTTATTTGTCATCATCTCCATTGTTATGGCTCTACGCCTGTTCTTCCATTTATAAAATGTGAGTGCAAATTGTTTTTTACTGCCTTGTGAGTGCCACAATATTGCTGGTAGCTGCTTTCACGTTTTTTTTTATTGGCACAGGATATGTCACGACTCTAACAAATAAAGCAGCCAGATCAGTAAACCGATTCGTAGCTATAAATCTGGGCCATTGAACCATTCATAAAGGTTTTTTACTGATCCATGCCTTCACAGACCGACGCACTTAGATTTCACAGAGCGATAACCGATTCAAATGGTTTATCTATACAATTCTAGCATGTATACAGTATATACTAGCTGTTGTCGAGCTGGTATCTTAAAAAAAACCGCTACATTTCAGAAAACAAACAAGGTGAAGGAAAACAACAAACAATGTTTTAGATAGGTCAATAATTTGAACATAAAAGAACCATACATTTTATTTGTATATTCTAGCCATTGGTAGTGGAGCAAGCATAATCGTTGTTTTTTGGGTTGTTGGTTTTTTTTCCCTTGTGGGGGCTAATGTTGTTTTTCTTCATTGGTAGAGTAGTTGTTCACAAATCTGACTTTCCGGGTGATAAAAATTGTATATTTTGCCAGCATTATGCTACTTTAGTGTAGTGTTGTACACAAAATTGAATCATACATATTAATGTACCTTTATCTGCTTCACCAGTGCTTCTTCAAACTGCCTCAGGAGAAAATCAAACAAAAGTACTACAAATCGTGTGTTTCAGGCTTTTTGGGCAATAATCAATAGTTACTTGAAATTTCACAGAGGCAGTGTAGTAGTTCACTCTTCAAATTTAACTAGGAGACAAAAGTGTGAATGATCAAATAAAACCACCATTCTTAGCAGATGAAATTTTACTAAAATGTAACCATTTTTATTGTAAATTATACATATAGATGATTGGGGCAAAAATGTCAGTTGTACTTGTATTTAGCATCAATAGATATGTTCCTTAGTTTTCTTAAAAGGTTTTATAAAGTACTATTTATCTTGCGCTTAACATAGATGACTTTCCTCGCAAAAACAGAAGCGAAAACACAGCGGGTGCTAAGTGAATAGCATTCTTTCTCTCACAGATCCTCCATTATTTGGAAATGAAATAAATTATGTCTCCCTCTGTACAACAATAGATGAGCCAGATTATGCTCTTCACTGGCAAAGTGTATATGAAAACTGCTATAATGTGGCATTTGCAGGACATCAGAAATGTTGTCATCCTGAGAGAGGTATTAGGAGCACTACAGCAATGAAAAACATTGTTTTAGCATGGTGCCATGTGAACACATGCAAAGACACACACACAAACAGACAGATCAACAAATCTCTTGTCATGTTTGGATATGCCAAGCTAACCCTTTTGGTTGTGCATGGCCATTAGCGTCAGACTCCATGACCATCAGGCTACTACTACCCTCCAAATGTGCATAGCAATGGCCAAAATTCTGTAGACAGTTTTTTGTGACACAGCGCTGCAGGGTTATTTTCTTGTATTTTTTCTAATGTGAGACTGCTTTCCCTGCTGAGATGCATAAACCTCCTGCAATTGTGGGTAAAGCACCAGAAATAAATCTATATATTTTTAATTTTTATTATTTCACTACACCCGCAACCAGTGTAAGAATAACCAGTACGAAAAAATGAATGCTGTAAAAAGTCATGCTTCACATAGCTGACTTTCTAAACAAAAAAAAAGGATACTACAGTACTTTTAATATCCAGTACACGTAGCAATTGATAGGAGGTAAAGATTATGTTCTTGATACAGGACTTGCATCTAGCAACTGATAGCGCCGTATTTCATTTTGTTGTCTTTCCTGCGATTTAATTCCTCTTATTTTAGACAGTCTACAACTTCCTTCGTGTTTGTTTTTGAAGAGGGAAACAATATCTGCCTCTTCATCATTTGTGCTGAGGGAGGTGAAACTTTAATAGGTTTTCCCACAAAAACAACAAACTTAAAGGGCAGCTTGTATTTTGTTTGTAAATCAAATACACCATTGTTGCTTACAGGAAAAATAATGATTGAGGTTTTAAATTAATACATAGTTTTTTTTAATTACAACACATGGACATTTTGCAGCAGCCTGAGGTGTTGCACGGCAAAGGGAGGGTGTTGGAGATGGGGAATTGTAAACTCTAAAGGGCATTACAGTATTTTTAGCTGTTTTTAGGGAAATCACATGGGGGATAAATGTAAGTGGAATTTATTATTACAATTATGTAAAAAAATAAAATTAAAAAAGTCCTTAAGGGAGCAAAAGAGAAACGTGAGTGTCACGCACAAAGCAAACATATTTATAAACGAGAGAAAAAAATGGGGCTTTACTTAATGAGACAGTCACTGAGAGGTGACGTTAATGCTGAAGGAAGTAGAGTTCCATTGAGGTGAACATATTTGTGTCTGTAGTATTAAAATGTATTCCATTTTGGTTAGCGTCCATTGCCTACCCCTGCCTTCTATTCTAATTTTATTTTTAAAAAAAATCAAAATTAAGAGCTGTGATGTCAGGAACATGTTTTGTTACATAGTGCTACTACTCCCCGTGTTTCTTAGAGTTGTCAATACTCTGCTAAAATGGATGGCATTTTAACACTTGAACAATGTCCCCATTGTCACCATTTTTCAAGCCATGCCAAGTAAACAACAAAACCTATAATTACCATACAAAATCCCGGCTGACATCCTACCTAATGATATGGTACACAATAAATTATGTTCCATTATGGAAAAAAGACTAGACTTGTCTAACTCAGGAGCACTCAAGTGTTGACAGAACATTTAATGTTGTCGTTTTGTTCATGCTTCTTAAATCTAGACTGCAACAAGCACAGCGATTGAAAAACAAACAATTTCTTATCTGAAAATATTAATGTCACTCCCATGTGTTTTGTAGCAGCTTTTGGTCAGTGGCCAACAATGCCTAATTCATGTTGAAACCAAGGTCACTGTTATCAAACAGTGTTTGCCAAAATAATTCTGCAATGTTAGTGATAACATTTATCATCTAAATTATTGGTCTTTGTTCCAAACGATGCCGCTCTGGCAGTTTAACCAATTAGGTGTCTGCTAAAACAAGCGACTCCTGCATTGGTTAAAAGGGTTCAGTTGGACTAAAAACCACTGTAGCCCTTTGGGGACTAAGTGCCTACTCATGATTTAATGCCATTAATTCCACTTCAGAGAATTGGTGTTGTAACAATTACTTACTTACAAAGCACCCACTTTCCATTGTTTAGATACAAAACATGTAAAATAAAATAATAATAATAATATATATTTTTTTAAAGCTGACCAATACAATGGTGAATGTTGATGAAAATTCACTATCCTTTCCATTGCAAACAGGTCACACTCTCGCTCTCTGATCATCATTTCACTTTAATCATGCATTACATTAGACTGTGAATAGTCTTTCTCTGTTTGTCTTATGTCCGAAATCAGCTAGGATAAACATCAGCATCTCGTGAGTCTGATTAGGATACCCAGTTTTTAAATTAAAAAAAGGAGCAAAGGCTCCTTCATTTTTGTTTGTAGCTCTAGCAAATTCCCCCAAAATCTATCCCCTGAAGCCCATTACCAAAAGTAACAATGTATGAAAGACGTCAAATTAGGTAAATAGTTAAGAGCCACGCCCAACTCCTTATTATTATCTGGCCAAATGGTTGCCATTATAACACCAATATCACTGTTTGCAATGCATTGTTTGAAGTTATAATTAATAGTCAAGAAAGTCCTGCTTTGTGTAAAAGCAATAGTTTAACACTTAAGCCCTCGTATGTTGGTGGAGAGGTTACAAGTTGGGTATTGTTTTTTTCCCCCAAGATAAGTACAGATCATAAACAACTGCAACCATTAACTTACTGAAATGTGAATACCTCCATCATTATCAATCAAAACGGAGTATTACCTCTGCAGAAACCAATTTTTTTTCATTATGTTATATTGGATTATGTTTCTGTTTTAGTTCAATTTTCTATTACAGTGTTACCATCCAATAGTTTCTCTATCGTGTGTCCTCTATAATGTTCCTGGTACTCATATCCTCTTCCTCCCCGCCAGCAAGGCCTCCAGGCTTTTCTGCAGCATTACAGCATGTAAACCTCGGATTACAGCAGCCAGAGTCTGCCTGGGATTGCATGCCTCTGCGGATCACAAAATACACAAGTGTACAGTCTTCTCACCAATCTACTCCTCCTTTCTGAAACGACATACACTTTTGCATACCATCAGCACACACACATGTGCACAATATACACACCCAAGCAAGCTCATGTTGACATGCGCCGCAGCTACACTGCAGTGGATTAACTTTCATATTTATTCCCTGGGTGTGTTCTCAGCTGCCCTTCTGCAGCTGTCCTTAAATATAAAATCCTCTTTACTTTTTTCACACTACCGCGTAGCTGAAGGACACCTATTAGGGAACCCTTTGTTTAGGCCCTCGTGACACTCAAACAAGGTGTCTCATCCCATCTGTGCCTCCAATTGAAATTATATTTTGATGGCATTGTTAAAGGAGAATATTAAATGACTGTGCCTGCCAGATTCTAAAACCCTTAAGAATAATTGGATGGCCAGTGTGCTTGGAGTTGCTGGTTGTTGACTGAATCTGTGCCATTATAGAGAGCATATACAAATTTAATGTTGTTTTCAATGGTGGGTTGAGTAAGATGCGTAATTAAGTTACCTACTTTTGGGGCCCCGTACCTGATGCAAATCTCACATGATAATTCTTTGTCACAATGGTCGTTATAACCAAGTAGGCCATTTGGATGACTGTGAAATACGCCACTTGTGACATTTTATTTATTAATACACTAGAACTTTAAGAAGAAGAATTCATACCAGATCTAGTAGGTTTTAAAATTATTGACAGGCCTTTTTTACACACAACAAAATTGTTAAAAAGACAACGACATTAAAACTATAAGAATGAGGCTAGTTGACAGGTTTTCTTGGAATGCAAACCATGATCATTTAAAAAATAATGGTGTTTTTATTTTTGTAATTAATTTATTTAACATATCAAATTCATTAATTCACTTTCTGAACCGGTTATCATGACAAAGGTCATGGTGGGTGCTGGAACATGGGGTAGCTACAGGTGGGAAGTGAATTATTGGGGGATTATTTCTGTGAAAATGGTTTTATGAACTGAAACCTCCAGAAATTATCAGTGCATCTCTTATATTTGGTTTTGCCTTTTTATAGGTTAACTTTAAAGCTTAATTCATTTTTTCCATCTTCAGCATTTCAGTTCCTTATTTGAGACAAATGAACATATGAATGAATTTGAATTTAAGGTACTAAATGTCTTAAATGATCATAAACGTTTTCCAAGCCCATCAAATGAGATTTCTTCATCAGGCAGGGTGTTGCAATGAAGTTTGAAGTATGCATTTGTTTTTGTAGCAGGAGGAGTAGGAACAGAAGCTTGCAGAAGTGCACACACCCACCTACGTCATCCAAACACTCCCAAACAAGCAATAACATAGCTTGCAGCTCATCTGGGAAATCAGAACACAGCTAGTTGTTAATATGGTTTTCATCACTGCTATTTCTGTGTGTCTGTGTGTCTGTGTGTCTTTCAGTGTGTGTCTGTGTGTCTTTTTGTGTGTGTGTGTGTCTTTCTGTGTGTGTGTGTGTGTCTTTCTGTGTGTGTGTGTCTTTTTGTGTGTGTGTGTCTTTCTGTGTGTGTGCGTGTGTGTGTGTCTTTCTGTGTGTGTGCGTGTGTGTGTGTGCGTGCGTGTGCGTGTGCGTGTGCGTGTGTGTGTAAGTATATGTGAGTGACTGATGGTGAAGGAAAGGAATGAAAAGCATACAAGTGATCAGGCACAACAAATTGCACAGTCAAATACAGTGAACGGCTTCTTGCAAGAACACCTGCCATCATTGCAGGTTACCTATAATTGTGAATCTATGTATGTTTTGGCCTACTTGTATTTTTTTCCCCAAGAATAAACAAATTTGGAGAATAATTACTCATTCGCAATGAAACCTCCTGTTTTGGTGGCAAAGCATGACATTTGAACTTTCACTGTAGATTATTGCTTTAATTTAAATACCTTTTGAGTTTGATGTCAAGCACAAAATAAGCACTTAATTAATGCAATGGGGCCACCCATAGTGCAAAATGTGTCCTCAAGCCGTTTTGTATTTTTTAAGGCAGTTTTTATTTTACATTTAACATTCACGTGCAGCAATGGATAAATCCTGCACAGTTAAAGTATCTCCCTTATCCATTTTATTTCCATAGTATTCTATGCTTCATAAAAGTTGGCTATGTGGACCAGCTGTAGGGAACTGCGTTGAAAACACTATGATAAGGAGCTTGATAGCACAGAGTACTTTCCACTGTAGCAGCCTGGCCTGCTGCTGTATGAGCAAGCTGTTGCTACTTTCGTCTGAAGAAGGAGGGAGGGAGGCTAGAATTGACAAGGGATGACTATAGGGGATTAAAAAAAGTAGTTGTGAGATAAGAGCAAGAAGACAGAAGGAAGGCTCGTCGTGCAAGCTGTTCAGAGACTGCGCTGACACATGTTGCTCATCAGCAGGGGAGAGCAGAATGAAGAGAGAGAAGTAGTGTGTACGGTGTTTGCTGGAGCAGTGAAATGGCACCGCAGCTTGTCTGGTGATATTCCCGCTTTGTGTGATGGTGAGCAGCAATGGCAGAAGGAAGACGAACACACACAGGCTGGCCAACCATGGTGGCTGTGGGGTTTGAAAAGACAAGAACTAAAATATGAACGATCGAATACAAAACAGGGAAAAGCTACATTTTAATGTGATGCTTTCTTATGAGAGATATCCATCTATTCATTATTTCCCCCAGTTCTTAAAATTTATTAAATATAATATATTCAGTGTGTGTCTGTGTGTGTCTGTGTGTGTCTGTGTGTGTCTGTTTGTGTGGGTGTGTGTGGGTGTGTGTGGGTGTGTGTGGGTGTGTGTGGGTGTGTGTGGGTGTGTGTGGGTGTGTGTGGGTGTGTGTGGGTGGGTGTGGGTGGGTGTGTGTGGGTGTGTCGGTGTGTGGGTGTGTGGGTGTACTCTTTCTTTTGACGGACCCCAAATCTACTTTATATAACATCGTTTTATTAGCAGTCTTAGCCGCACGCAGTCTTCCGGCACATGGCGTGATGTCACGGACACTCAAGTTGCATTAGAGCTTTTCAATTTGAGAAATGTTTTGTCCATATCGGATATGAAACCAGCTCCCGCAGGTTGATGTGGTTTCAATCTGTCTTGCAGAAATCATATTTTTGTGTTCTGTGACTGTTCTGACTACAAAGAGCCACCCACTTTTAATCTGGATGGCCTAAAAATCAGATTTCGGCTGCCAGTCTGAACAAGGCCATAGTTGCCACAAACAACAGAGAAACACAATAAAGAGAGCAAATAATGAATAACCTTGTATGAAGTCATCATGCAAAGCTAATAATGTGAGATACACAACATCTCACTTGTCATTTGATGCAAGCGCTGCCATGAGTGATGCGCATAAATCACCGCTCCTCCCGATCAAAATAGTTTCCTCAATATTGCAAGAACCCTGTGTTGATTTCCCTCGAGAAGCACGCAGAACATTAAAGAGCCATAACTTGAATTGTCTTGGTTTATTGCCATTTCATTTGTACGCAGCTCTTCTAATGACAAAAGACAAAAAAGGAACCAAATTCTAATCAAGAAATATTTAATGGAAACCATATCTGATGTTCTGAAAACTTAGTGCAGCACAAAGACATTTTCAATACAGGGATTGTATGTATTTTATTGGCTACAATTTAGGCTAACATTTACTTCAAGCACTCACAGAGCAAATATAAGATACGTTCTACACCCTTCTTTGTGTCCATTCATGCCCAATAGCTGCCAGGGGAATCAATAATCAAATTCAGTTAGAAATAGAAAAACATGTAAACGGTATGCATGGAACACTCTGGGTCAGCCAATCAATTGAATACGTTATTGTTATCCTTTTCCTCATGTTTTTAAAATTATTCCATTGGCCGGGGCCACGGATGGTTTTGGGAGTGGCTGGGGGTGTCACACAGGTGATCAATTTAAGATCAAATCCCCATTTCACAGCACAGGTCTGAGATGTTTCATATAAGTAGCCAAGTTTAAATGAATGTCCTTTGGAAGTCTGCCCTCACCTCCTCATTCTAAGTGTGCGTCTAACTTCCACTTGACCTAATTATACGCTCTTCTTCTGTCATGTCCAACTTTTGTCACAAGACCGCCATCCCATAATGTGTTGCAAAGAGGCGTGCTCAATGGTGTGAAAGGGGTCATCATTGTTCACCCCGCCACGAACAAAACAGTCTTTTTTAAATGAGACTTCCTCTGTACGTCAAGTAAATTTCCAAAATCCACTTTGACAAATATGGAATGCCTAACTTTAGATTTGCGGTGGAGACATACATATAGCTAAATGAGTCAGCCACTTAATATAAAAACACGTTAAAATCAAAGCCTTCCTAACCATACTCCATCGATGAGGCCCCGTCCACTCTTACTCGTTTTGTGTTTTTGCTGCTTTTCTGTCATAATGATTTGATTTGGTGATTCTTAATGATCCCATTTACTTTGATTTGCTTTGTACTTTGTGCTTTTGCTTTGTTGTTCTGTCTAATCATCCTCTTGCTACTGTCACAATGAAATTTCCCCAATACGGGATGAATAAAGTTATCCAATCCAATCCAATCATGCCCTGATAGACAAGTCAAGTAAACAGCAACTATGTCCGGTAATGCTGCTGTCACACAGAATGAAATGCCATTGTAAAATATACCAAAGAGTCGAATTACAGACATGCATAATGTTTTGTAGTGTTTTGATATTGTGGTCTTATTTTAATGTACTATTTATATATGTATAATGTCTTTTATTGGATTGTTGCAGCACAAAGTCGAAGAGGATGTTACTGAAAACCATTAATTTAATATTACAAATGGCAGTTATAGATGAATTTGGGATAACCTGTTAGATTGCTTTTAAAAAGGAAATTATTTCAGATTATTGCACATGCAAAGCTATGCCATGATAGAAAATGGGACAACAGAAGATGAACTATTTAGTTGGAAATCATTTTTATTGTTTGCAGTTTCACTTCTCTTGGTCTGCACAACATTAGTAGTACATGTTCATCATGATACACAGACTCAATTCAATTACTTTAGATGCTAAAATCATATTTGTGTTTGTGTTCAATATAGCTGGCCACGTGGGATCCAGTCCATGGACTGAATGGCACCCTGACAGACAGAAAGTTGGAAAACAACATGCGAGGAGTTGTCCTGAGAGTCGTTACTGTCTTGGTAAGATCCACTGCTATGTTTTCAATACTATGACGATCTGTCCATGTTGGGGTGTTGTGACGCAGTAGCAGCCATGTTGTGAAAACCTGTATGTATGTACAAGCATACAATAAAAGCACAAAGTATATTAATACCCATTTAGTAACAAAATTAGGTATTACATGAGGTACTCTCCCAATAATTGGCCTATCTAATCATGGCCGTTAAGAGGTAACCATGTGAATATTGCATCAGGCAAGTTAGAAAACAAATATTTTGAAACTGTGAAAAATCAGATAGACTGTATCCTATAAGAAGTTCTACGAAGGAAAAACCCAAATAAGTCAGTCAAGCTCACAATTGCGACTCCTTTCTTAGCCTCTCTCCCCTAGAGCGGCCACCGAAGTCATTTGAGAACATCCCGTATTCGCTTTTAAAGATTCACCGCTGTAAATTCTTTATATCCCGTCTTTGAAGTGTGAGACGCTGAGAAGAAAGCAATGATGCTTGACATCTTTGTGGCGATTCCTTTCTTCTGCTTTGCTTTTTAGCCTTCTTATTTCCCCCAGATATACTCTCATAATAATTTTACAGGGAAAAGAACTCGTACTCTTTATTAATGTTGTCAAGCTCCTTTTGTTCTGGACTAAGGATGAGTGGAATACATGAGCAGGCTGAGGTTTCATGTGATCGTTCTTTTTTTTTTCTTCCATTTTTCACGCTTTAATCCAACTAACTGTGTTTATCACAAGGTGACTTAAGCCCCCTCTCTTTTTATGATATTCTTATGATACTGGCCACCACTGGTAGAATCTCATGCAGTCTCTTCTTAACATAGTAAATAAATATCATAGTCAAAATTTTGCTCTTGTGAAAAAAAATGGCTTGGACAGTATACACAGACCATACCAGCCATTTTACCCTAGATTATTTGCATCCACACCTAACGCCACTGACTCCTGTTTTAACCGTAAATTGCAATGGAGGGGCCATGCGGCTATTATTCACAAATGTATTCATTCATTTTTCATACCTCTTATTCTCACAAAGTTCGCGGGGGCACTGGAGCCTAACCTAGGCAACTATGGGCACTTGGCGGTGGGGCCTCGGAATTGGTTGCCAGCCAATCGCGGAGCACAAGGAGACCAGCCTTTTAAGCTCACACTCGTATCTGGGGACAATTTAGTGTTCAAACAGCCTACCATATTTTTGAGATATGGGAGGAAAACGGAGATTGGAATGAAATATGAATGAACAAATATACAAGATCTCTCTCAATGGTGCTCCATTAACAGATGTATCCTTTGGATGCAAGATGAATTAGTTATTGATCATTTAAATAGGGACTAACATCGTAGCACTGTTAGAGGAAATAACCATATGATTTCCATTGATTAGAAGAGTAATATATTGATTATTAGGTATTGGATACCTGGTCAATAATTTTGCAACTAGAGTTATCTTTATGTTGTTCATTAGCAGAAGACATCTTTCTAAAATGGGCCTATAATTGATATTTCATCGCAATATAACTGAATAGTTTTAAGGTCATTGGTCTGCATTAAAACTATTCTTTTTTGGTGGGAACTGAATGGTACAAAGAGGTCGTAAATTCCCTCAGTGACTCACTTTGCTCGCATTTTTTTTGTATTTTACAGCTGCATTGAAGTGACAGCCTTGGCTAAAGGGATTCTATTTATATTTTATTATATATGTCTGTCCTTCCATTAATGCTTGATATCGTTTATACTTTTCAAAATCATGCGCAAAGAACATGGAGAAAACATAGCCAACAGTTTATTACATAACATTGATGTTGTGTTATGATATTTAAAAGGTTTTGTTGTGCGTAGAGTAGGAAAAAAATAAAAAAAGGACAAAACATTTCCAGATTTGCTGCCCAGGAGTATCAGTTTTGACAAATAAACAGCTATATTCCAATGGGGCGGGGGTGGCGTTGTTGGGTTGTATATGATAACCTTAGGAACATCATTAACTAAGCATATTTGCGGTTTGAAATTTATAAAATGGCTTATATTTTAAACATATGTCCTTTTCTTAAGCCTGCCACATTCAGTTTGTTTTGCTCAGACCTTTGCACCTTCTGGTGGAATTGTTTTTTATCCAATTTGCATATGCATTTTCATTTTATTTATTTGTATGGATAATGAATGAATAAAAACGGCAATGGGACCACATGAGGCTGTCTAGAAGAAAACAGGAGGTGGAAAGAAAGTCTTGTGGTGTGGGAGGGTGCTTTTGCTTTGCTTGCCTGCTCGCTGCATGCAGACAGATGTGATAACATTTTTCACGCTCGACAAATAAGGAGAATTGTCGCCTTGATGGATGTGACGCTTGGCTAGACTGGCAGAGAGGAAACACAGTATCTCTGGCATATGTTTAGGGAAATACGGCATTGTGGCAGCGTGGAAAAAGCACCAACTGGCATCATGCAGCTGGTGAGTGACAGGGGGAATACATGAGTGCCAAATAACAGATAAGAGAAGACAGTGCAATGAAGCCTCATAGAAGGAATCAACTCACCGGGCATTTTTTTTTTTAGGCTTGGAGATATTTAGCGTGAAAAGCATCAACCAGGTATTGATTGAGGCCGGCAGCTCAAAGACAGACCATTCAGTCCAATTTTTGGGGGATGATTAAATGAGCCTTCACCACTGAAAACTTTCAACAATGCTTAAAATTTGACAGTATTGATTAAGCTTTGTTGTTGGCCTTTTTTTCTTAACTTGACATTTTGTTTGAGATCGAGGTTTTGTTTTGTTTTTTTCCAATGAACTTTTCACCTCAAAGACACTTTTTGTAGTATAATGAGGTGAACTAAAAGTATGTGCTGACATTTACTTGTGGGAGTCATGAAGTGTTCTGATGTGTATTGTACAGCTTGTTACAAAATACAAAAGTGTTACATCAAACTGAACATCCGTGAGTATTTCAAAAAGCTAAATTGTTTCCCAATCAGAGCACAGAAATTTAGTGGCTAGTTCTCACTTTTGCCTCAATGTTATAATAATAATCGGACATAGGCCCTGTCGTCATTATCAACAACACAAAAAAGCCTACTTGTCATCACACCCAGAAACTGCGTGTGACGAAATTGGTGGTGCTTCTCCATAAGCTGCGTTTACTCGGCAAAATAGCATATGAGGCTATGTGTTTGAATCTGGGCTCCAACCTATAATGCATTACCTAATGATGCATGCCATCATTAGAATTTCTGAAGAACATGTGGTAGAGCTTTTAACAGTGTTCTTAAAAGAATGACTAGTTTTCGTGTCCCTGGTAAATGCAGTACTGTCATAGATGTGTTTATCTTTTTCAATGGCCGATGGACAAAAACCTGGTCATTTTTTTTTCAAAAATGTGCGTGAAAGTTCCCTTAAAGGGGGCTTTCTCATTGTTAAGCCCAGCAAACATTGAAGCATATTGTTTTTACGAACTTTGTAGCGATGTAGGTGAGAATCGATAAAAAGCAAGACTGGAGGTTTCAGCACTAATGACTGTACAGACTTTCTCTGCTATTCACACGTTGAAGAGAAAGGACAATTTGAAGGGAACAATGGACACCTGTCTAAAAGAATGGTACTAGCGTATGAGCGGTTGTTTGTTTCCTCGTTCCCTATGATTCTCTGGCAACCAATCCACGGTGCCCCAGCCTGCTGCTAGTGGGTTGTCATAGGTTCCAGAACCCCCGCGACGCTTGTGAGGATAAGTGGTACAGAAAATGAATGAATGGTTGAAAGAACAGAAATGCTATTTGGGATCCCACTGCACAATCAACATTGTGTTTGTGTGTCTGCGCGTGTGTGTGGTGTGTGCGTGCGTGCATGTATGGGGCGGGGGGAGCATAGGAGGTGTTCCGGCTTGGACTGATGGATGCTTTTAGTGCAAGAAGGTCTTGGCATGCATGTCCACTCACTACCTAATAGCTTATTGAACGGCCACAGCTAGCAAAGATTAGAAACCCAAGTTAATCGCATCATGTGGGTACGTCTGTGTGTGTGTTGGCGCATTGGTGTGTACACGCATGGACAACGAGCAGCTGGAATCAACTCAATAGAGCATAGGCTTTCCGTAAATCGAGGAGACGTTTCGGTCTAAAACATTTCATTTATCAATAGGGAGGTTTGCGTGAGTGGATTTAAGTGAAAATTCCCCCGTAAAATGCAAGTATTAGACGTGTGTCTCTTGGGATTTTTTATATTTTGCTTTGATGCTTTATAAGACATCCTTTTTTTCACCCCTGAATGCCTCTTATTTTTAATTGCCTTAAATGTCAAATGTTTGCTGGATGTCTTTAACGTCAACAGGCAGCTGCCCTTTAGATGCCACGCACATATTGATGAGCAATGGGTGCTGGGAGGTGCGACACACTGACATGAATTATTAGGATTAGGGTGGAAGGAGGTCTCCTAGTGCCCATTTAACAGCTTCGTTCTGTGATCTTCCTACCAAACTAAGGATCAGCTGCCTGTAAATATCTGCCTGCAGTTTTTCCACACTTGGTCAACCTCATGGACTCAAGCAAAGTCTGAAATCTGATTTTAAAGAAAATGCTGAGCTGACTGCTTATTGGCTGTGAAAGATGTTCAAACCAACAGTAGTGCAAAACGCTTGGTTCAAATTTTTCTGCCACCATGCATGTACCAAATTATCAAAACGGACTCATGTGACCCTTCGCTAGGCACAAGAAGCTTAATTTCATGCCTTCGCCGTAAACAAAAGAAGCATTTCAATCCTGACTTGATGTTAACAAAAAAAAATCTACCGTATTTTCTGGACTATAAATCAGGGAACAAAACGGATCATTTGCGCCCAGCTGTAAGGAATTTTTTGAGAGGGAAATGTAATATATGTTAGCTCCAAAAAGGTTAGGAAACACTGGTCTCACCGACAGACCTAAACCTAATTGGGTCACTGTCAGACTGATTTTGAGCACCATGAAAATGTGCATTGATATTAGATAATGTTTTGACTAAAGCACCACTTAGTTGTTTCGTTCAAACATTTAACCTTTGGAAAGACCTTTCGGACGATGCTCTTAAGGGCCCTTTAGTTATTGTGTGGGTTAAATTTCCATACAACTGCTTTATTGATTGCTTATTTGACCGACTAATGCTAAAAGATTGTTGGCTTTCCAGGAGGAGCCGTTCGTGATGGTGTCTGAGAATGTTCTTGGCAAACCAAAGAAATACCAGGGTTTCTCTATCGACGTCTTGGATGCGCTCTCCAACTACTTGGGCTTCAAGTATGAGATCTACATTGCACCAGACCACAAGTATGGTAGTTTGCAACCTGATGGTCAATGGAATGGACTCATGGGGGAACTCGTTTTCAAGGTGAGACAAATATCCATGTGGAAACACATGGGAAAAGAATGCATTAACATGCTATTTTAAAGGTTCACAACTGGGGAAATGGAGAGTTGGAGAATTGTAATCAAGCAATACAAAATAATATGTTTCCTATAGGACAAAACCCTTTGAACCAATTTACAAAACTGCATGCAAAATGCCTCGTCCCATTGGAATCACTTATGTATGCTCTGTATGCTATGAATGGCTTAGGTTTCCTTTTTGGGACTGTTTCAATCGTTTGGCCCACTTATAGCATTTCAGTAGGAAAATCATGCCATGTCCACAGTACATATTTCAATGAAGCAACCACATGGGGCTCACTTAAACTCAATTTAAATCGGACAACTCAGATTGAACTCCTCAAGCGGACAATAATAACATGAATAACTCATAAAATTTGTCCTGTAAAAAATATAACAGCACTTTATAGTTTCTCTGACTGCATATTTGGAGAATGGAAAAATAGTAGATGGTATAATTGTTTGTTGTGTTCTGAAATAGTAAGTACTATAAGTTAAATATACAATGTTATTAACGGCATTATGAATTAAGAGAGTCTCACATAATAAAAGATTTCATCCTGGTCTACAAACCTATACTCCGGATAAACCAAAATGGGATTCTAGTTATGCGGAAAGTTCAACGTGACTTTCCCAGTGCCTGAGTTCCTGTATTTGGCTTGTAGTGACATTCCCACGTTCAAAGTCATAAATCAAAGACAAGCTTTTTGATAAATCAAAAGATTACAGCTGCTAGCGTAACTCCAGGGACTGGAAACATTTTAATTACCTCCCCCTTTTTTTGTCAACGCTAATTTTAATTGCACCTACTGAATCATGCAGTCTTGAAGTGCAAAATCAGTCAGTTTACATGTACAAATGAAGCAAAACTTTGTCTTTAATTCAAATGAGAGTAATAATAAATAAGAGCTCAAATGAAATACAATAAATGATGGTGTATATATATATATATATATATATATATATATATATATATATATATATATATATATATATGTATGTATATGTATATATGTATGTATATGTATATATGTGTATGTGTATATATGTATATATGTATATATGTATATATGTATATATGTATATATGTATATATGTATATATGTATATATGTATATATGTATATATGTATATATGTATATATGTATATATGTATATATGTATATATGTATATATGTATATATGTATATATGTATATATGTGTATATGTGTATATGTGTATATGTGTATATGTATATGTACCTGAATATGTAGCTGAATATGTATCTTTATATATAATGAATACTCCTTTCCTCTGTCATCTAGCGAGCTGACATCGGACTCTCAGCCCTGACCATCACACCCGAGCGCGAGAGTGTAGTGGATTTCACCACACGTTACATGGACTATTCCGTGGGCGTGTTGCTGCGCAAGGCTGAGCGCACGGTGGACATGTTTGCTTGCTTGGCACCGTTTGACCTGTCACTGTGGGCGTGCATCGCCGGTACCGTGCTGCTGGTTGGCATCCTGGTCTACTTGCTCAACTGGCTAAACCCACCTCGACTGCCCATGGGCTCTGTGTCCTCCACAACACTCTACAATTCCATGTGGTTCGTGTACGGATCCTTCGTACAGCAAGGTACATACACAATGCATCACATGGGTTGACCTATGCTCTCTGCTCTGGTGTCTAAAAGTAACTGGAGATCCTGCATGATGAGATGCGATTATGGTTATTAATAAGGCAGAATGGGAACTTAGTCAATACTTCAGTAGTCTGAAATGTTTCCGCAAACAAAGTAAAAAAAAAAAATCAAAATTGCTCTGTAATATGCAGTTATGTGGAACATAACTGGTTGTGTTAAACATGTAAATATATTGTTAAATTGATCGACAGAGCTTGAAGATTAAAATCGAATCATGGCAGATTTAATAAAATGAGCAAATATTGTATCATTATCCAAAAAATTACTATTTTGTTTTTGTTACAAATTAGTAATTTATCCCTCTTCTTATATTAGGTTAACACATTTGCTAGAAAGAATAAGGTGACGGTTTGCCATGTTTATTCTTGTAACCATGTCATCACCAACACTTAGCAAGGTGGCCAGGGTGTAAGGGTGGCAATTTGATGGCAGGCAAAACAAGCTTTGTGTCGCACTGCCAGCAACAGCACTCAGAGAAAATAAAAGGAGAATGCTGATCTTGGGGTGACATTATTTGTCCAAATTTAGCAACAAATTGTACGGTGGGTGTATGTATTGTTGGACATGACTCTATGTGGCGAGAAGCAGAAAATGTGATGCGTCTGACTTTTTGCGTGGTGCCTGTGAGGCAACCTTGATGCAAGATCAGCAATCTATAAATATGTTACACTACACAGTGATCAGTAGCTTGGAACTCAAAATGTCGGTCCTTATTCTCAACATTTTTATGCTTCACAATCTCTGCTTTGCTCCACCTGCTTCCTCCCTGGATCACCTGACAAGAAATTCATTGGGGGTCTTGTTCTTTTCCTTTGTTGTTTTTGTTAAGATTTCCTCGTAGCTACTAATGCATTCCTGAATTTTTCAAAGGATTACTGCGGACTTTTTACCATATGTTCGTTCTAAGTTTTCTTTCTGTCTATGTAAAACGGGATGAATGAGCTGCTGATGAGCATGGTGGCCTTCCCTCAATAATCCTCCATCTTGTTGTAGCGTCTAACGTCCCTAATGATGATGCACGCTAATTGCTGTTTGATTTTTGGCAATCATTTCTCTTTTTGGAGTAATTAACATTTTAGTCATGGCATCATTAGCGAGGAAAACGAGTGAGGAAGGATCTCATTTTGAGCAGCTTGTTGAGCTGCTGTGCACCAAAATGCAGCTGCATGTTGTGTTGTGTGCACTGTACTGTGTGGGTGTGTATGTGTGTATGGGGGGGTTAATGCAAGGAGCAGCATTATGGTCACAGATGATTTGTCACTGATTTGGAGGACCAGAAATCTCGCTTAGAATTTAACCAAGCATGAACAACACTCATCCCACTGCAGGGTAAAGTAAAAGTAAAGCCTACTGTAAAAAGTCAGCTGGAAAGCTCAGAAAACAGAATGCAGTCCATTTTGGAAATCAAATACAATGTTTCCTGCAGATACTTCTTACTGTCTATGTTTACAATCGAATTGAACTATACTGTGAAAACAATGTAACCCTTGAGAAAAATGGGAGCCGAAACAATATTTGGGTTGGCTGTGTTTATAAGAGAAAAGTGAAACACTAGAATGTCTTGCTTTGGGCCTTTTCAAGCAAACCAAGCATGAGTACAAGGAGCATGCTGAGAGATGCTTTCAGAGATTATTTTCATATTTCATGTCTCTTTCCTTTTTCTTCTTTGTAGTTTCACAGTATTTTGTTGTTTCAGTCATCTCCCAACGTTTTTCTTGATGGAAGAAACATTTTATATATAATATAGCATTTCCCGAAGATCTCAATTCACATTTTCATCTGGGTCATTCTTGCCTATGCTCAGACTTCGAAAGATCATTACAATAATTCCTGGATGGGACCAAGGTTGAATGATCACCAAGGCCAGGGCCACCAGGTCCCAGGGTAGAAGGCAAACAGATAACATTAGCAGAGTATTGACTGGCTGCTGCGCACAGGCTGGTCAGAGCAAGACCCTGCAGGGAAGAGGACATGCACTCATTTGCAGTCTTGCACACCGGCGTTTGGATTTTGAAATGAGCCACCAGAGGCAGTGGCTAGAGTGAGAGCTTGGGAAGAGGAAAGTGATTGGAGGGAGATGGGTGTCATGCGACGACAATAGAGTGTTCGAGTCAAAATTGTCCAAAGGCATTGCAGGGAAGTGAGATGCATACCCCCATGCAGTAAAATACGTATACCAGAAAATTGAAGTGATGGCAAACAATCACCAAATCACAGTGCACTTTTAGGAAATATCAGTAATAGAATAATAGTAATTTCACTACTCCTTGAGCTGGTTTGTGCCCAATCCAAGATGCTGCGTAACCTTCCACTTGTTCAGGTTTTGGAATAAACTGCTGCCTGCAAGAACCCATGATTAAAATATTTCATTTTTTGAGTTTTCAACGGTGTGTAGTAAATAAGATTTCAGAGTGCCATAAAAAAACTGTACTATAAACTTGGGACTACAAACCGCACCTAATTTTAAACTGGATCGACCAAATTTTACAAAAAAAAATCGTCATTCGTTTGAATATCATATAGCCCTATAAACCATAGGAATATTCAAACCAAAAGACATGCAGCTCATTTAGTTAAAAATAATTGTCGTTTGGTCAAGAAAGAGAAGAATAATGTTACAAAGAAGAATGTTACAAACCTATTTGTTCCAAAAATTGTTCTTTTTTATCAGAGACTCCGTTATGTACATAAACTGGATTAGCCACAGATGGAGAGAATTATACCAAACAAGTCAAAAAGCAGATATGGTACTGTGTTCTAATCTTTAATCTTGTCTGCTGCTAAGATTCCTTCCCGTCTCCTTTTATGTGCTACTGCTTACATCTTTGCTGTTGTCACGACTCAAACTGTTCATCTTGAGCATAAGAGGAAGATAGAAGAGAAAAGAAACAAAATGTGGGTGTCAATTCAAATAAATGCCTTGCATAAATATTTCCCAGGTGTCCTCTTTCTCCCACTTAATCACGGCACAACCTAATGTTAGAAACCTGAACATTGGAAGATAAGGTGATTTGTGTGTATGGATAATGCCTGACACAGTCTACACAATTCGAGCTTGATTATGGCCTGACAGAAACGTTGTGCAGACTCATTTACTGCCATGGCTGACATTTTGAAGTGGGGGTTTCACTGCGCCTCATGTAGTCTTACATTTATATACCGAGTGCTGATCATACATCTCAGATACCTCACAGCCATGTGCTAAAGTTTTTTTTTTGCTGCTTGTTGTGCCACATAGTGTGACACTTCCTAAGTTTCCCTACTATTTGTTGATAAATATTGACCAGTAGTATAACTTTGTCATTGACCTGTGCTCTGGTGTGTTTTTAACCAGCAGACTGTGACAATTACACATTGACTGCGGACGGGGGCACACAGTTGTGTTCCTCCATCCCACGCAGACAAAATAAACATTGAAACTGATTTTTCAGCGAATCTTGTTTATAACGATCGTGGTGATCCGAGCAGATCATACGACCATCACAATGTGATTGAAGATTCCTCTGTGGCCATTGTTGATTGATATCTGCTTGTCTCAAGTCTTGACAATATTGAATATCATAGCATGCTTTTCGCGGCAGTACGTTATGATCAGAAAGGCGCTATGTCTTGTAATGTGACAACTCATCTATTCTAAGACAAAATGCAACAGCATAAAAGTGTCTGTAGCAAGCATTAATTTCATGATAGAAAATAGTGTTTATGTGAAGCTGTTTCATTGCTAGTCAATTTTAATCATATAGGTGATACATTTTAAGTGCAAAGTATGTAAAGTTTCATAAGATCACTAAAAACAAAGCAATACAATAATATGCTGTGTCTTGTTTTGTGCAGTAGTTAAAAAGGCCAAAATAATATTCATAGCAGAATATATGGATATTTTACATCAACATAGCTGAATAGGAGCCTGTCATAAGCTCCCAAAAAGTGTATGGCCCTGGTATGTGTGCTTTAGAATGAAGAGTTGAGTAAATTACGTTTCCATCCACTTGTTGTAGCATAGCTGTCCTCCATCTCAGCCTCTCACTGTGCGACAAGCATTCGCATCCCCTCCATCATTACCTCTGCCTCCAGTGTGCTGCACTGCTGTGAAGCCAGTGTTACCATGACAGCCTTTATTTCTTCATTTCTTTTTATTTTTTCTTCTTTTTGTCTCCCCAACTTTCTTGAATCCATTATCCCACTAGAGTAGGGATTTGCTGAGGTGGAGGCAGTGCAAGTCCTTTCCCCCCGTGACCAACATTTGTTTTATTTCCATCCATCTGAGAGGAAGTCTCTCAGCACCTATAGTACATTCAACTCCTATTCATTCATTTTCTACACTCTTGGTTTTCTCATTATCCTGTCTATGCATTCTCTTGAATCAGCCCTCCATTCACTGCTTTTATAAGTCAAATTGCATTTACATTTCTACATTGTGTGTGTGAAAACAGGCTTGGTATGGACATTGAAAATACAACATCTAAAACAACGCTCCTGAAATTGATGCCTTGTGATTGTTGGGGGCTTTGCATAATGTCACTTTGTTGAGATTTTAATCATGCTACACTGCGCCATTCCCTGGTGAAAACACAATCTGAGGGGTTTTCCAAATTATTCATCTATGTTTACACACGTTAAACACTGGCAGCATTTTTAATCAATTAACATAAAGAGGAATTGTAATCTTGAGTTACCTCTTTTCACATATCTGATAGACGACATGTTTTGTCATGAATGGCTTTATTTGGTAGTGAGAGCGTATCGGTGGAAAAGGTACTTAACGAGACAGTCCCATTTCCAGCTTTTAAAACAGCGATAATGCAAAGAACAGTCTATATTAAGTCATGTATGAAATATATAATAACTTTGGCAAATTGATTAGAGGGAAAATTGTTACCTCACTGCGTTAGAGTGATGCCATATGCCTGGATGAATAGGCGATGTCCCCTCTTTATGTATTACCTTCACACATGGGTGACCCATCTAACAACTTTTTAGAGATACCAGCTGTCATGTAAGCTTTCATTTATAATTATTATTTCTTTTAATTATCATTTTATTTGCTTGATTGTATGAGGGGAAAAATAGGAATATAGTGCACAAAAGCTGACTTTATAAAAGTGTGAGCAGGATGCTGCTGCAGTCTTTTATAACACTTGGAGCACCATATATTTCCCTATTATTGTCCGCTGTGGGGATAACCAGTTTGGAAAATGAATGAATGAATATATATTAGCATTTATTTGACAGAAATTCATATGTGCTCATAGTTTTTGTATACTGTCTCCTATTACTGGTACTTATTTTTCCTGCTGGATGAGATACAATTCTGGCTTATTTTCACATTGACCTTCCCCTTCATCTCCAACAGCATATGTAAGTTATGAGAACATGTTCCCAATGACATTGATTATGGAAAGTCACTTAAAAAGGTATAGGAAGCAATTACTGCACCGGTTAGTTGGAAGGCGAGCCAGGTTTCTCTTCTCATAAGTCTGAGTACATAATTGCATTGTGTCACATTTAATTAGACACTGAAAAATCTCTCCTACTCTCCAGAGAGTAAAAAAAAAGAATAAGCCGGATTTTGAATTTAAACAAGTACTCATATGTTCTAAATTAATATTAAAAAAAACTGGTTTAGCTGTTAATTTTTGGTTGCAGTCCTTAATGAACTTTACTCAAAGTATTCTGTGCTTACCTTACACAAAGAAAATTAGATTTTGTCACTCAAAGGAAAAACCATGTGGTAAAAAACATGTTACTTAACTGGCATTGAGCATAGTTCCAAACACTATTTTATTTTTAAAGGATGACTTTTCCCCCCTATCTAAAACAGTTCCAAGTTCTTTTAATAACATGTCTGAGACAGTGAGCAAATTTTTCAGAGGTTTGGAAATCATAGGCCAACCGATGTTACTTTCTTGCCTTGCCTTGTTTGCTAAACCAAAGGCAATTGCAAATTTAGTGAACTTAAAGCCAAGAGCCAAACCTCTCACTACAGACACTTTTAATTGCAAGTATAGAGCCCAACCGTTATGGAAAAAAATAGCACCTGTAACACCATTTCTCCCTTACAGTTTTGCCTTGTATCTCATCTTTAAAGAAAATAAAAGTAATGTAATGGAATTTGTACGCATGTAAAAGTAGACAGTCCCCCACACCCAATTTTATGCTGTTCTCGGATACAAGGTTCTTTTAAATGATGGTTTTATGTTTATCAAAACAGAAACACGACGATATTGCGTCATTTTTTTGCATAGGCTAGGTCGATGAGAAAGCAATTAAGCGTGTTGTTTGTTCAGGCTGCAGTAGCTCAGAAGGTTGACCTTGACGACATAGTTACAAAGAAATTGTCTGATTATTGTAGGCGGGGAGACTAAAATATGTGCAGCGATTGCTGCGGCTTCAATGACTCTCTGGTGACAGATGCTGGCTTGAATTTGATCCGCAGATTAAATGCAGCTTCAAAGTCTTTGAGACAACCTTACGTTTCCATAGTTACAAATTAATATTTTAGGCTGTAAGGTGCAATTGCCTTAGTAATTGTATATATACTAAAACCGAGCATAAAGCATATTATTTCAAATATCATAACAGATCACAATTTAAATAGGCAGGGCAAATACGTTATTATCCAGATTTATAGCAATAGTTTGCGGTGAAAAAGAAAATCCTCTAGTGTAGCCCTTTAAGAACCCCTACTGTGTAATAATATATTAGTGAGACTCCAAACTAGAGTCATGTTATAATATCATATAAAAATTAAGTATCACATTGTCATCATCCAGCACTAACATTGCAACATGACATTACTAATTCAAACAATGACTATTAAGTGCTCACATTAGTGGACAACTCTAATGGAACGTTAAACTCCTCACACACTGCTGAACAGAAAACAAAAAAAAGAAGAACACTGGTGAAAGATGAATGCGACGGTGGATTAGCAGTTTGGACACCCGACTCAAGGAACTGTGCAGTTTCAAAATCATTCCAGCTCCATAATCATTCCAGCTCCATTTTTGTCAATTGCCGTTCATAGAGTGTAGAATTTGGACCTCTGGCAGAACATGGGAGATCATTTTTGACTTCTAAAGTTTTCATTGTAACCATGGTGTAATCATCAAAAGAAATGCTTAATCTGTCTGATTTAAGTGTGTCATACAATAGAATAGTAGTTATTTTAATTCAAACAAAATCTTAATCATGTCTGGTTTTGTATATTAAATTACTTCTGCTTACTTTGGCTACTTTGCTTCAGAACGTCATCATGATTTCTTCTCTTCCCCGAGGGAAATATCATTGTCTAACGCTAAGTCTCAAAGAGCTTTCCAGTTGGCAAAGCCGATCATGTTTTTGCTGGAAATCAATTCTTCTCAAGATGGGCTCTATGGGATCCAACAGCATGGCCAGAAGAAAGTGTATAATTGAAAACAAGTACTGTGGTGTTTGAACTTGGCAATGAAGTCTAATGGACTATATTTCTTCTCTTTCTGCGAGGCCCAACTTTTGCCCTCCAGGAAACAAAATGCTTAGCTACATGCAAAAAATGTCCCTTTCACATTGAAAGAGCACACAAACACCCTCATACACACATAGCCGTGTGTGTGTCTGGCTTTTGTTCCTCTCATATTATACACAGATTGTATTGATCCACATGCTGTAGAGGAGCCTGTAAATAAAGGCAGATTTTTTTTTTGCTGACTTTGTCGCATTTGAGTTGCGTTCAAGTGTGAAGAGTCAGAAAGAAGTGCTGATCAAGCTGCTGTGAAGAAAATATAATGTTTCCAATGTCACCACAGGTCCTTTTGTGCAGTGCAGTGAATTGAATATTGTGCACAGATCTAAATGCAAGACAGTAAAGCTACATAAATACAACCCCACCTTGTCTCTTCAAAAATTGAATCCTCCCCACCAAAACTGCTGCTCAAAACTTGCAAAAGTTTAAATATTCTACGTCCAATCACACACACCCCAAAAAATAATTAAAACACTACATGGAGTTTGAGGGAAAGCCCCCCAAAAGACCTGCCAGAGTACAATTTTAGAAGGCTTGCACCATCTTTTCTCAGAATACATTGAGTATTCATAGATTTGTGTGTTTCCTATAACCTGAAATGCCGGATTGATTGTTCCATATATCCACTATGAATATATTTCACATATCAAACTGAGCAAGATCCAATTGAGACCTTTTTCATTGGAAGAACCTTCACAAAAATATACGGTTGTTGATGGGCGATGGCTCTATTTGTGAAAACATTGTTTCCCGTCAAAAAACCTATTAGTGATGTTCTTTGATCCTCTTTTAATGAGCAAATTAAGTGTATTTCAGACAAACCTGCAAAATGGAACTAACTACAAGGATCTTTTAAATTCACATTATGCATAAAAGATGTGTATTTTACTAAGTAAATTTAACCCTTATGCAGTATACAAAAATTTTTGAGGATAATGGGCAAAACTGGCTGGGGGCTTATCATCCAGGCTAAGACTATGTATTTTCAGTTATTTCCAGTCCACACGTACTCACACGCATCCACACATGAAATGTGTTGTGCTTTATCAGTGACCTCCACACTTTTCCTATTTGGAAGCCAGTCACCCTCCGCTCTTTCATTTGAATAAGGAAAAGCTCTCAGTGAAGAAGAGTCAGCCAATTTTCCTGAATGTTTACAAGTGATGATGCAGCAAGTTGGCCCAAATGGGCCCATGAAAAATGCATGCACACACCAACCCACACACAAATAGGGTGACTTCAAGATGAGTTTGGCAAAATGTTTACAACGTTTAGTGAGAGTAGCTGAAAGTTTGGGTACATACTGAACTTCAAGTAGCCTTTTGTCTGTGCTTTCTTCTTGTTGCAATAGATTATTGCGGCTGGTAGCGCATTGTGGCATATGCAATACTTGACACATATAAAGAAAAACAGAAAATGTTTGTTTCATACAATTAGGTCAGCAATACTTCCAGACATATTTGGCACATTCGACTCTACCTTCCACTGTTGTCATGAAAAATTCCAAAGGGGAAAGGGGAAGTCATTTTTGAACAGGATACAGAAGCACAGGCATCGTCTCTGGGCCGCGGGTCATTTAAAATGTTACTGTTTAAACGGTTCTGTGTTTAGAATCTGTCCTAATGAGGACAGGAACATCCCAATCTGTTAAGTGTTTCGTTCAAAACACAGCATCTGCGATGCTACTGGGTTGCATCATTGTATGTGGCATAGGCAGCTTGTGCATCTGGAACGGCACCATCACTGCAGAAAGGCATAATCATGTTTTCGAGAAACATATGCCACCGTCAAAGCAACATCTTTTTCACGAATCCCCCTGCTTATTCCATCCAGACAATGCCAAACCACATTCTGCTCGTGTTACAACAGTGTTGCTTTGCAGTAAAAGAGTGCGGGTCGCAGATTGACCTGTCTTCCATTGAAAATACGTGAGGCATAATGAAGCGTAACAAGACTCTCCCCTTCTGAACTCCTCAAGCTGTACACCTAGTAAGAATGTGAAAAAAATTCCACCACAAAGCTTAGACATTCTGTGTCCCGTTTCCAGTTGTAAACATCACCATTTTTATTCATGTTTAACATTTAGCTCATTGGGGTTGTAAATGATTCACATGAAGTTCAACTTACCGGTGCTAGAATACTCAACGTTTAACTTTTTAAACACTAGAAGATTTAGGGTACTTGTTTGCCAGGGTAACCGTGTTTTTGTATCTTTAGAAGTATTTTTTTTATCCTGTATTGTCTAACTCCATACTATACGTATACACATGTAATGCATTTTTATGCATTCTCAGTACTCCATCTTAGCCAGCCAAACAGCATTGAGTGTATGGAAGTAAAATTGAATGTACCGCATTGGCTTAAAATACACTTGAACACAGAAATGTGTTTGCTGATGGTGAGCACTTTGTGGAGTGAATCTCAGGGAATTGTGCATTTTCAATTTTTTCATTACATCCCACTTCCTCATGAAACCAAACCACCTCCAATTAGAAATCTTCACAGCCCCCATTTCAACACCCAAGGGTCAATGTGTGCAATTTTAATTCCTTTTTCTTCTCCCTCTGCCCCATTTGAAACTCATATTCCTATTACACGCCCCCTACTTTTGAATATGTTGAGTCAGCAAAGTTGAAGTCTTAGACACATTTCAGTAAGCTTTTGAATTGCACTGAGGGAATTAAACCGTACTTCTGAAAAGCATTGTACTTTAAACCTTTGTGTGTTTGTGTATTACCATTTTTCTCACTGTCCAAATCGGCCGCCCCCCCCTCCCCCCTCCCAAAAAAAACACGAACACAAACGAAAAAAAGGAATTCGTGACTGTGGCCCACTTTACATCCCAAAGTTGTCGTACCCTCCTGACAACCAGGAAAAAAATGTTGCCCAATCAGATTTATTTAAAAATTCCACAATCTATGTGAAGTAATTGGAATACTGCAAAAGAAATTAGTATCATTGGAAAGCTCTGTCTATAGAGCACAAAGAGTTAATTCGATTGGATGCACTAGGTGGGAAATATTTAGGTTTACAAATGTCCTCTACAGAGGACAAATTTTAACTACTAGTAGTCAGGAGGATACAGGTTTGAATGCCAGGTTTCTGTTTAAAGCCATATTCTACAGTAAATTGAAACCGTGACTCTAAATTTATATATACACTTTTAGGGCTTTTTGCAAACCAAAAAGGCTTCTAGGATTTTTTTGGTGGAGGTAATAAGGTTCTGTAGCTCCATTATAAAAATTGATTGGAATACCCACATTTGCAGATATTACCACACTTTTCCCGTCAATTTATCTCAGCCGTGGTTGTGCCAGTACTAAAATCAGCCAAATTAAATATTCCTACAAGTCATCAAATGGGAGGAGAGCGGAATAATCCGAAAGTGGCGGCGGGATGCATACACAAAAAACTCCTGGCTCTAGTACACATTGCTTCAAAGCAGCTCTCATCTAAAGCTCGCTTTCAACAGTACACTGTCAACAAGGAACAGTGCTGGGTGGTTAGTTTGAGGCAAATGTATTGACTTTTTGTGGAATCACGTTTGTGGTGGAGAAACACAGCACTACAAATTTGTCATCACTGTCTCTTTTGTTCCTTTCCCTCAAAACAAATGATTAACAAAGCACATACATATTTGTTTGCTGAATTTCCGACTTCTTATGAGCTCTACGCTACTGAATTTATGTGGGAAGTCAATAATACTCCTTTCTATGTTGAATCACTTTGATACCCATGCTGGGATAACAACCTGAGCTCCAATTCCTCTGGAAGACCTGCCTTGCACCATCATTTATGTGATTAGTGCACGGTATGGATCACAATGAAGTCTGTGTTGTTTGTTGTGGAGTTGTTAATTTTTTGTGTCAACTTTTTCATACTGTGATACTCATATTTATTTTAAAGTAACTGTCTTTGATTGCAGTTAACTTTCCCCTCCATGCGATTTAAGATACATATATATATATATTTTAAAAGGAGCCAAACTGTTTAAGTGAAGTAAGGGTTGCATCATTCTATAGCAGGATTGCCGTTTCTCCCATGAGGAGGCCTGTAACTTTGTCCAACTCTTCCAAGAAGCCCTAATGAAGTGCTATCATCTTCTCTTAGCCAAGAATAGCTGCCGGTAGACACTAACATTTTGGGTGGTGTAATGGGATCATGAAGATTAGAAAATATTACTTATTTTTTATGGCAGAGTGTTGACAGAATGTTTTGATATGTTTTCATGTGGCCAGTACCCAAAAGAGAAGGTAGGGAGGCTAATGACATTTTGTACATCCTATTGTGAATTTCAATCATAGAATCCACCTAAAGTTTAAGAAAAATAGCACGTGTATCCTAACTGAATTCTCTTAATGCTATGATTGCCGTATTTCACAATTAATACATTGAAAAGCCTTCCAGAGCCTCCGTAGAGGCACTGAAGAATGTTTTATCTTAAGATTAAAAACAAGTTAAAAAAAAGAACAACAATAAACAGTGCAGATGTGAGAACCCCCTAACAAACATTCCGTGTAATTACAAACGTCAATGCATCGCAGGCTGGTCATCCTGTTTTCCCTCTTCAAGATTTAGTGTTTTTCTCTTTGTTTTGACCGCATGTGGTTTTGAGTTTTGCATATTTGTAAACAAAAACATTTGTGGCCACAGTAATCCAAACAAATATATTTTGAAGCTTGTAGCCTCGAGCAAACAACCACAAAAACAAAACAGCCTATTACTGCTAAATATATTGTCTTTTTTCTTGTCCATTTGCTTCATGGTGACACTGATTAATCATTCAGATTGTTTTCCTCCATAGAGCAGCAAATCAAGTGACCTGTGTAGCAGTGACTCAGGACAATCTTTTTGGATTAAAAATCAAGTCAAGAACGTCAGTATATAAATTCTTAGTGTTCAGTATCTTTGTAGTTGGCAGATGGATTTATTTGTTTTCAGCAGTGCACTTTGTAGACTGGAGACATACTGCAGAATGAGACTTTAAGCACTGGTAGGAAGAATGGAGGTTCTCATTTGGGGACACACTGAGGGGGCCCTTAAAGCCTCTGGACCACAAGCCTAAAAAAACACTCACTTTTGAATTGGAGTGTAGACACAAGATGATGAGTCCAGTTGGGAGTTGACACTAGAGACTAGGACTTTCAAAGCCTTCATGCTGAGAAGCCACCTGCAGGGGGACACTACTGTCACCTTCCTTGGATTTTGCCCTTGCTAGCATCCATGATAGGAAGGTGTCGCTGTTTTGATTAGGAGCAGAGTTCAAATACATTAAAGCAGTTTTCACAGACCTCTCAGTGTACTTACTATCTGTCCCTGTTTCAGAATATAAAGCAGTTTTCCTGTTGTGTGAATGGCAGCTAGAGGATATTTGGGTGACCTGTACCTTCTGCAGGCGACCTGGTGTCCGAGCGGTTAGCACGTCAGCCTCATAGTTCCGAGATTGAGGGTTCAAAGCCAGGTTTGAACCTTAAAGTGTAGAGTTTTCATATTCTCCCCAGGCTTGCGTTGGTTTTCTACATCACAAAAAGATGCATGGAAGGATGGTTGAAGACTCTAAATTGCCCCGAGCTGAGTGTGACCGTGAATGGTTATCTGTCTGCTTGTGCCCTGCGATTGGCTGGCCACCAATCCAGGGTGTCTCCCGCCTGGTGGCCATAGTTGATTGTGGTAGGCTACACCAATCCCCCATGACCCTTGTGAGGGTAAAAAGTACAAAAAAATGAATGAATGAAAAGAATATTTCAACATGTGCGACTTTGCAATGCTACACAAGCTGTGTGGCCCATGATAATAGCTGTCTGACAAAATTGATATAGTATTACATTTTTTATACAGCAGCGGAGTTGAGACAGTGGACATGCATGACGTGCAGTATTTATTCTCTACAAAAGGGGGATAAATAAATGTGACAGGCATGTGTTGTAAAAGTAGCTGACTTTGTTTACTGATAGTCTTATGGTGTTACACAGAAATACAATAGAATCATTCATCACGACAACAAAAGTATGTGTCACTTTTTTTATTGTGTTTTTTTTTCAAACTTCTAGAACCACACCCGATATACAGTACAACCTTTGTTGTGGATATTGTACAATTTGACTGAGGTCAAATGGAATAGGGACTACTACTCCTTGTAACATATTTTCGGAGAATTAAGTATAAAACATGGGTTATACGTAATGTAAAGTATGAACGCCATACTGTCGCGGTGTGTCTCAGTAATTGAGCAATATCAATCCAAGTTGTGCTCCAGATCAACGTGCAACAGGTCAAAATCGTGTAATTCCAAAATCAAACTCAAAATTTTACAGTTGAATGTTCATTCTAAATACAGAACAAAGTGTGCACAATACAAAAGCGATCGAATCTAAGGATGCTGTTTTTGCTCTCATATTGAATCAGGGACAAAGCTTTTTAATAATAATGATGCTTTAAAAGTAGCTTAGCACACCTTTGATATTTTTTGACATTTAGATGCAGGCACTCATGGCTGCATTGCATATTTCATTGAATTCACTTAAGATGGAAAATCAACATGAAAAATGTTCTTTGAGGAAACAATGGGTATTCTTGGCTATGCAAATAGTTCTAGTATGGGAAAAAAATCACAATCTTTAAGTTCCATCTGTGGAACTCTGGAACGAGTCGCAAAAGTCATGTTATAGAAGCTTGTCACAACTTTGCAAATATGTTATTGCAATGGAGAATGGAGGAGAAAATTTGAAAAATCACATTTGCTTGTCCGCCTGCATGCTTCCATCAGAAAACATTCCTATTCCCACTAGCCTTTCATATCATTTCTCATGAATACTTCATGACACAGCTTAATCAAAAACGTAATTTGCTTATTTTATATAAGACCGTAGGTAACAATTGCAGACGTCGTCTATTTGTTTATTTTCCATGTGTGCTGAAAATCCTCAAGGGGAAATACTGTTTACACTGTCGAGTCAGGGCATACGATACATTTTGTTCACAAAAGACTCAAAGTAGTTTAACTAGAGTTAAAACCAAAAACAAAAAAATTGTTAATTTCTTTGGAGACTGTAAAGTCGCTAAGTCAGTAATATGACTGAGCCCCCTAAACTCAAATAATAAAGATCACCAAAAACACCTTTCCTGTCATGCACATACCCACAACAGCTGGCTTGCAGACATTAGCACTACAGATATCAGCTAGTACTAATATAATTTTGAAGTCTTTCAAATATACATGAATATTAAAACAAGAGAACAACAAAACTAGTAGGCTATATACCCCTAATAATAAAGTAACACAAACTTAAAACAGTTCTGCATCAGGACCACATAAATTTGAGACCCACTAGAACTATTTTAACTAATGAGAGTACAGTAGGCTACTAGCCGAGTATATAACAGTATGGTCTTTCTTACTTTTTCTACACCATGTTTTGATAATTATTAAAAATGTGATTCTCTTTACGCCTATTTGTCCGTACTTTGTGGGACCTATAGCGGCCATAATTACTGGCCAGTCGAAGACAACCTTGAATTTCTGTCCACTAAGACCTGACAAATAAATTGCAACCATTAAAAATATTTCCCGCCATTATACAAGATCAATATGTTTGCAATTAGGTCCATGGACATCCACAGATTTGTGGTCTATTTTGAATATTTTGACACGAGATGTATTGAGAGTGAGAGAGAAAAGTGATAGATTGGAAAGATTTGTCAGATTATTGTGGTGCAAAGCCGTCGTAAATTAGACCGTAGTTGTGCATGAAAATGGACAGAAAAGCACTGGTTTTGCCGTACTGTGGTCAATGCATGTAAACGATTGGGTTGCATCAGGAATAGCATCTAGAGTAAAATCAGGGGAAAGCATAACATGTGAGTGACCCTTGGTAAGGGTATTTCAAAGTGTTTCTTTATGTTTTTCATTTGACACTGAATATGACCACTATTAAAAAATAAATGCCAATATTCACTAGAGGAATGGACGGCTTCACCTCACATCCCACTGTTTCTTCTATAGATACACCAAGTATTTTAGCTAATGCCATTAATTGATATTTTTTTGTATGGCCTTCACATAAAATTTTCAATTTGGGTGTCTGATGTAACATAAGTGGTATCTGATGTAATATGATAAGTAACATAAAAGTATACAGCCTGAGTGTTTGAAGTGGCTGTAAAGTGGCACATATCGCGGCACCCTCACACTTGTGGTAATACTGTGTTGTCAGCAGAAGTGGGGAAGATACTGTAGAGGATGATAACAAATTTGAATTGAATTAAATGTCAGAGAAACAGTGGCGCTCGGGCTTGAAAGGGGGATTGGAAAGACGGGGAATAAAGTAACAATGCAGCAAAGAGGGAGAAGATAAAGGGAACATGTGCTTATGTGGGTGGGTGTCACGTGGATTTTTGAAAATGTGCTTTTTTTGCTCTGAGGTTGATTTGAGCTTATTTATCACTGAGTCACTGTTTATCAGAATGAATCAGCTCAATTTCTAAAAAATCTAATTGCAGAAATAGAAATACGTTTTCATGCGAAATTGCCTCCCAATGGCATTTTTTTATAGATCATCCTACGATAGAGCACCACATCATTGGTAAATAAACCCATTGTGATGAGAACGAATATCAATATGAGTATAGTATTGATAACTAATCCAGAATACAATAAGAATAGTATGAGGTAATTTGGTTTTTGCAACCAAGCAGTACCTCTGTGTGCCTCACTGTTGTAAAGTTTGGAGTTTTCATCTAGTCTATTGCCAACAAAAAAAGATCATTCCTGTGTTGTTTATCCATAATTTATTGTTCTTCCTCAAACATTGAAAACAAAGTAACAAAATGTGTACACGTGGAAAAAAGGGATTAGAATATGTCTCATGAATTGGTCCGAGGACTCAGATATCCAAATATAAATATTTTATCAGTAAACTGTTTTATGAGGAAGTATAAAAATATCATAAATTGGTATTGCTTCTGCAGTTCACCTTCATGTTTGTGTTTTTCTGTTTAGGTGGGGAGGTTCCCTACACCACCTTGGCGACAAGGATGATGATGGGCGTTTGGTGGATGTTTGCCCTAATCGTCATCTCCTCATACACAGCCAATTTAGCGGCGTTCCTCACCATCACGCGCATCGAAAACTCTATCCAGTGAGTGTCTAAAAATCTCGTGTGTGTGTATGCGAGTGTGCATTCCTGAATCTACTAAGAGATTTACTCTTAATGCTTATGACTTGATTTATCTGCCGCAATCCCGCCGCATCTCTCTATCCTACCCTACCTTGTCATTTGGTATACTTTAGGATTTTATTGTATTTCCTGTCTGTTTCGAGTATCGTGCTTCCATTTTCTTTCCTGAGACCCTGTGTATTTGTGTGTTTGTGTTAAAAAATGCATTAGACAAAAACAATAAGATGCCATCAGCCCAGTAAGGAGAAGTGTGTTGTAGTATATCCCTGTCTTGTTATAGAATTATAAACAAATACATGCAAACAGATAAAGTTCTAAATAAAAATAAAAAATACAGTAACACCTCAATTATCGCGGTTAATGGGGGGGTCAGAATTTACAAGTAGGAAATGGGGCCTCAAGAGTTCTGTCACACAAATAAATACACACAGATAAAAGAAAACTCTCTCTCACTAGCTCTGTGCATTGTTTTTATCTATCCTGATAGAGGTCTATCCGTACTTATTTCCTGGTGGCACTCGGAAGCATTTATCTCTCATTGGAGTAATCAGCATTCCAAAACATCATTTGTGCCCCGGGTGTCGTTCTACCCTGGCACAGTATTTGAATAAACAACATTCATTATTTTACTCGTGATTTGTGTCCTTCCCTCTGTCTATCCTTACATCTGTCTCTTTCATTTATTTTAATTTAATATTTCCTAAATTTGTCTTTCTGCCCCATTTTTATGTGTCTGTTTAAAAAGTTGCCGGCATTAGCTAGTGCCTCTCCTCTTGCTTCTGCAGGCGAATTAAGAATTTCCATAAATTTTCATGCATTATCTATAATATATTTACTCTTCCCGGGTCACTAAAGGTATAATTACTTCCTCACATGGGCCTGAAGCCTGCAAAAAAGGTGCTAGCATTAGAAAGAATTTAGATGAGCATTAAGTTGGGATTGGGACTTGCCCCTTTTTTGTAGTGAGGTGTCGTCTGGAGAACTAAACTGTGTTACCAGAATAACTTTAGGTAATGAAGTACATGTTGATATGCCAATTCACCCCAATCTGATCCCCCAACCATTAGTGTGGTCACTATGTATGTCAAAAGATGGGTTGATAGTTGTAGTTTGCCTTTTTTCATTTTACCAGGTGGTGTATAGATTGGTGAAAAGGGGAGGGTTGGAGAAAGGAAGGGAAGGCGGTATGGTTGAAGGATATGTAAATACTGTTGCTTGGTAATCAGTAAGCAAGGTTGGATATTCAACTGCTCCTGATAGTTATTTTTTATAACAAGGTGGATATCTGTGTGTCTTAGATGTGTGGTTTGACAGAAACCAAAGATGGGTGGCAATGCAAGGTAATTAAACCAATTAATTGACAGCACCATGTCTTGCAATAGAATATTGAAAATAGAATAATTTGTAGAAATAAAAGCTCACTCTCAAACAAACACCCCGAGGATTGTTTGAAGAAAACGTGTTAGGCTGTGGAGAAATAAGACGTCAGTTTTCTTCTCACTATCATAAAGAAAAGTTAGCTGGGCCAAGATGATTTCTTTGAACTATTAGTGCATTTTGTTTCATCTTGGAAATGAAATAAGTGAACATACAGCCGCCTATCTGGTCAATTTCATGCTTGGTTGTTTTTCCTCAATTTCACAGTGAATCTTTTCGGAAAACACAAGGGGTGGGTGCTTTGAGTGAGACTGAAACTGAAACAGGGAGAAAAAGAGAAAGAGAGAGAGAGAGAAAGACACAGCGGGATAGAATGATGTCCATTATGTGCACAATGTAATTGAATTGACTAAAGATCAGGTTAGATCTTAATGACTTTTTCTTCAGACTTGATGAAGAAACAAGTGGTTATTCTCATACACCGTAAGTGTGAATGTAGTGCCACTGTTCATTTGAATGAAAATGGTGTACACAATACATTCCTTTTATGAGCACTACACATTTATTGTTGGGTCGTGGAGACAGCAGCTTCAGCACAAAAGCCCAGACTTCCCTCTCTCCAGCCACTTAAGCCAGCTCTAGTGAGAGAAAACCGAAGCCATTTCCGGGTCAGTCGGAAGACATAGTCTTTCCAGTGTGTTGTGGGTAGGCCAAACACCCTCCTCTCAGTGGAGAATGCTCGGAGAACATATTACAGAACATATTTTAGAGGTTTAATTTTGATACATAGACATTTTGATACTGGTCAACCTTAAATCAGGAACAGCGTATTACAAAAATCTGATACAATTGTGGTACAAATAAAGCCTTGTCTGTTGTAAGTTGGTAAATTAATACATTACCAGTCTATAGTTCAGTAATCTATTGTTAAATAGTTAGTGTTTGTTCAATTAAATGTGACCTCTTCTGTCTCAAGGTCCCTCCAGGACTTGTCAAAGCAGACAGAGCTTCCCTATGGCACGGTGCTGGACTCCGCTGTGTATGACCAGGTGCGGTCCAAAGCATTAAACCCCTTTGAGAGAGACCCAATGTACTCACAGATGTGGCGGATGATCAACCGCACAGGAGGTGTGGACAACAACATAGAGGAATCCAAGGAGGGCATCCGAAAGGTGAGAATCTTTAGTGCTGAATGCCTTATATCAGAAGATAACAAGAAAAATGTATATTTTTGGAGAGTTCATGTATTTTTGCCGTAAAGTCCCAACGTTATCAGTCTTAATCCAAATGCTGTCTGTCTTTCTAAATGAGTTCACTTGAATCAGTCACTTCTTTTAAAAGTCCAAACATCGTTACCTTGGAGCTTATCAGGGTTGATCAAATGACTTCCTCCAAGCAGTTTTCAGCAAAATGTCCCCCACAGAGTTACATAAGTTAATTAGAACACCTTGCGTCAACCTGCAAATATGAAGTCTATTTTAAGTCAGGTCACTGACTTTTACCTTGAATAGCACATCGCTGTCTTTAGGCTATTTGGCCATGATGTCATTAACACTTCCTCATGGACATCTATCCGTGTGATATATTTAGACGTGTGGCGAGTGTCTGCCTGTTTGTTATATTTGAGCACCTTCAGACGTCTATTTTCTTGTCTCTTTTTGCCGTTGGGGCCTTTTATACCCTACCCACTTCCACTATACACCTCCTTCACTTCGTCACTGTTGTCTCCCGCGCGCGATGGATTTTCTCCACTTTTCACTTTCCATCCCCTGTAGCAAAATAATATTAGATGTCAGAACAGGTCAGTGTCTCAGCTGTCTCTTGGTGTCTCACATAAACACACAAACGTGCACATCCACCCACATATACAATCATGCCCATTCTTGCTCAAATACATAATTTAATGTGCATGTGAACATCTGAAGGCTTTGTACAGTATAGTATTCGTACATGGCTCAGACTATGAGAAGGGCTGCAGGCTAAGGTCGGCTACAGACTCAGGGGCCTACAATCAAGGGGGGGTTATGCCTGTTAACATGAGTGATTCTCTGTTAACTCTCTGTAAAAGATGAATCATCTCATTTAAGAAATACTCCCACTTCATTTAAAATCTTACTTGTGGGTTGTGTTAAGTAATTCATCCAACATAAAAATGTGTGTGCCACATCATGACAACGTGTGAGCTTTTCAGTCCTCAATCTGAGTGAAAACTAGAATGTACCTACCAGATTTCAATTGGATCCGTCCATGAATAATGGAAGAGCAATCCGCACTTAATTATGGTAATCTAATTAATCAGCTCTGAGACAAAAGATAAAAAATTGGGCTTCATGGATCGATGCCTATACTACATCCCTAGAATTGCTTTTCGTTCTGCGTCAACAAACAGAATATCGCCACCTTGGAGATGCTCAGCAATATACGTAAACAAAGTGCGCATACTGCAATACTTAGATCACGTCTTTGTTAAAAATGGGGAATTATTGGTGTGTTTTTGGCTCAATCAACTGCTCAGACTATGATAAACACTTGAGTTCCCAAGGTTATCACAAATCAATTTGTATAGTGCTAGCATTTGTCTGAAAATGGAGATGATTAGTTAGAACTTAGGAAAGCTAAACCAAGATCGGGAATCTGGGAAATATCCAAATTTGTTCAGCCCATTTTGTGTCACGTAAGTTAAGTGAAATGTTTATGGCTCTATTATAATAATAGTATCAAGCTATCACATATAGCAGTAGTAGAAAGAGATCTGATTATGTATTTTACATTGTGTTACAGGTATAAATTCACATTCCCTTTCAGAAAGTTACAAATAGCTCCTCTTAATTCAGAAACCACGAGGAAAATTGCTAACGTCAGGAGTCATGTTGAGCGTTTAATTGGAAGTATGCGCCAGAAATATACAATTTTGGGAAGGATACTGCCAATCAAATCCGTGATTAATATTGGATTGGATTGGATTGGACAACTTTATTATTATTATTGATAAGATTGAACTTGTCTTCTGTGCTCTTGTGAAATTTAGCCTGGCAGTTGTTGATTTTGATACAAGTATAATTTATTTATATACAGCATAATATTAATATCGGAAGACAGATTTATTAAAGGGAAAAATGTATCTGCTTATAGGTTAGGTTCTTCAAATCTTTGCAAGATTTAAGATCTTCTGTCGTGTACAGGCATGGTAAAAAAAAGAAAAGAAAAAGTTCACGATGTCAGGGTGTGCTATTTCAGGGAAGCCCTCTTGCTCATCATTGCTCCAAGACAAGGGCTCTAAATCGTACGCCTAGGCACCACCCACAAAGTCCATTTTTTTGTATGTTGCTCCTTTCCCTCTTTGGTATCTTTTCAGCATTTTGAAGGTAGTGGTGGCCTGTGGTTTATTCTTCCTTTGTTCATTGCACATTGCGTTAATGCGGCGATTTTGTTGTTTACATCTTTATCTCCAAGATGGCTGTGCCTCACATAGAAGATGGCCCTCTGGGCAGTCTGAGAAACAATCAATTGTTTGTGGAGGTAGATGCATTTTATTAGTTTGGAAAAGCATTGTAGTAATGCTGGTATTGCTGTTTCCGTCATGCGTGTGCCTATGAGTGCTTCAGTAATGGGTCTGAATTACAAAAATGTCTTTGGTGTTTGTTAGAGTCTGTCAGTATTTTGAGGGTAAGGAAGGGTAATCTTGAATAATATTTCAGACTGATATACATAAAAGAGACACAATTTTAAGGGGTCACCATGGATATATCAACTATTGTCTAATGTGACTATGATTGATCGTGAGACCTCCGTCCCACTCTGCCTTTGTTACTGGATACTTGCATATTGCAGAGTACAGTCACAAATCAAATCTGCTTGCACAATCCATGAACAGCATTTTGCCCACTTTTCCAGATGTGGTGTAAAGTATGCATTCATGTTGCTGCCCTGCAAGTACACACAGATGTATACATACATACCTGCAATATATAAGACATTCATGTACTAGTTCAGATGATTTAAGTGGGAACATCTGACATGCACTTCCAGAGTCTCTGATGACTGGAGTGTGATATTTGGAGTTGAGAGAATTGTCATTCAAGTGATTTTATGTCAATGTGACCTTGTGCTGAATTGGGTGAGTGTGGTAAAGTAACCTTTTACACTTGCTACATTGTGTGTGTGTGTGTGTGTGTGTGTGTGTGTGTGTGTGTGTGTGTGTGTGTGTGTGTGTGTGTGTTGTCATTTATTTCACATATGTGGGAAAGAATTTGCAAGGTCAACTGATGGCTTGTCTAAAGCCTATTCTGAGGTACATGTTTTTTTTGTGCTAATGTATTTCCAATTTCCACTTGATCATATAAACGGTGACCAATGAGGAGTTTGGAACTGACGTTCTGGATTGGAAAATGAGTTAAAAGTCCTCATACATAAATGTATTGTGTGTGTAGTCAGCGAAAGAAAAGCCTTTTTAATGCACTCCGTGCTTTCATTTTAAAACCAGCCCCTCATTTCTTTGAAGAAAAAAAATGTAAATGGATTGTAGCAATCAGCTGAGTTCAGGGCTGTGAGTTTTCCTTGGGTATTGTTGAGTAGTATTATTTTGGTGCTGTGCACCGCACTGGCGCAAACAAGAATGATCTATGAAGTATGTTTTTTGTTTTTTGTTTTAACTTTTATGTGTAGTAGTAAATGTAATAATTGCACTCCTGAAACCAGCCAATTTTCGTTACAGTAGCTTTTTTCCAAGACATCCTTGACTTTATTTTGAAAGAGCGGAGGGTAGGGGCTTGGTTCACCCCTAATGTCCTCTCCCGAATGTAAATGGGATGTGCTTTTGTATTTGATGGCTGCCACTGCACTAATGCATCAAAGAAGTCCATTAAGGTAATAGGAAAATGAATTAATGTAATGTACATGTGACTACTAAACTCCATGTAATAATTTCCATCACTTTGCAGTCTTCCTCCTTTTAAATTTGTCCTCAACTTCTCACTACTTGGATCTTTGTCTCTCCTTCATTAATCTCTAGCTCCCTTTCACTAACCAAGTAGCAGGAAGTAACCAAGGACAAATATATCATTACTGATTGTAGATGTTTTTCTAAATCCATTATACATTCTTACAACTAAATGATCATAATGTGCCAATATATAGTGGCATTATAGCATTTAAAATGTTCATTGTCATTTTTTTGTTATATTTTAGTGACTAAACAAGATTTGGTGAGAAAGGGGAGCTTCAGATCAGGGAGTTGTTTTTAAAGCATTTGAGAGAAAAAAACTGAGGCTTGCATGTTGTCTTTTTCTTCTTCGTCGTCTTCTTTATGCCTGTCTAACAATATATGGTTTGCGTTCAACTGTTATTCTGTAAAGACGTCAAGACGGTGGCTTTGAGTGCTGGTTGAAAATTTCTTCTTAAGACCAGCATATTGCCTTCTAGTGGTAGAAAACAGTGGCAGTCAAGATATCTAACCATCCAAGTGTTTCTTCCTTAGTAGCACTAAAGAGTCTCTCTTGACAACAAGTCGGTATGTAAACTAACACTTATCTCAAACTGAGTTTTTGAATTGCTGCTACTAAGGGTGCGTTTGTGTTGTCGATTCTACTCAGAGGGTGTTTAGGGACTTTAAGCGCACCCCAACTGGCAATGCTATCATGACACATCATGCCACAGTGCAAAATGAATGTTCTTTTATATATTTTGTTTTATTTTTTTATGTGAACACTTCTTGTTGACCCCCCCCCCCCCCAATAACCCATTAATAAGATGCTTAATTATTGAATCAGCAGGGTTCAAATGAAAATAAGAGTAGGTGCCTATAGTAGTCTGAATTTTATGGTATGTACGAGCTGTGGTTTCCTTATGAGCCCAAAAACAAGAAATAGGAACGGGTTTTTTTGTTTTTTTTTCAAATGCTAATATCAGTAAGCATTTTTATGTGCAGTACAATCTTGATTTAATTAAATATATTTTGTACTGGGTTATTTACCATTTCTTGTTAATCACGTCATAATATTAGCCTTTTCCTTTATTTGTAGTATATGTATGACTGGCTTTTGGCCTCAGTCCATCAGTTACCAATGTATTTTGATACACTTTTTTTGTTTTTATAGATAAATTAAGTACCTCTTTTGCTTCTCCCCCACTGCTCATTTCCACTTTCCGAACTCTGTCCTTTTCCCCAAGCTAACATTGGGTATTGCTTTAGTTCTAATTTGGATCCCAACACCCTGCAAACCAATGGATCCAAACTAGTCTCAGTTGATTTGGCTCAATCAAAGAATCTGCATAATTGTCGTCATCATCATCAATGAAGCCATTATGGCATATTGGCAAATGTTTAGAGTCTCGTATTTTACAACCCCTGATCGAGGTCTTGGAATTTATGTAGCACAGGTGAAGAAATGATGGAACTCTTTTTTAATCATAATTGTCAGAGTCATTATGCTAAATGGTCAGATGGTGATAAGAGGTCCATTATGGGAATAGCCAACGAGCTATACCTAATAAAGTGATTCATTAATTTTCTAAGTTCATGGATGAACTGGAATATGATGTGAAGGTATAAGCAGCTTATTTCAAGCACCACCACATCGATCGTAGTGCGAAAAAATATTTTCTTCATTTTGATACTACTTTGCAGTAAACAATGTAAATATTTAGTGTGTTGGAAAGGATAGCCGCATTCAAGGAGAAAACTATCCCCTAACAGTGAAACAAACAAAGACATTCACACTCACACATACAATATGTTTAATATTTGTGGGAGGGGTAAAATTAGTTGATAAATCTCTTGTAAAGCTTGTATAGATTTTGATAACCTGTATAAATGTGAATGTGGCTTCACTGTATTGCAGTGAAAGTGTTTGATATTATTTCCTTAAGCACATAAATAAAAGTCAATCTTTGCCACTTTCTTCATGGACAACTCTCTAAGCATCAAGATTACCCCTGTCAAGCAGTATTTGTGTCAGTGCTTGTCTAGCAGCTAGACCAGGGATGGGCAAACCGGTCCTCGAGGGCCGCTGTGGGTGCAGGTTTTTGTTCCAACCAATATAGCACAGACAGTTTAACCAATGAGATTTCTGCAGAAAACAAGAAGTACCTGACTGCAATCCACTGATTGCACTTGTAGGACACCAGATTGGTGAAAAGTTGCTCTCTCAATGGGTTGGAATGAAAACCCGCACCCACTGCGGCCCTTTGTGGAATAGTTTGCCCACCCCTGATCTAGACTCTAGCTTGTGTCACTGTCACCGTTTTTTTGAAAAGCAAGCCTATGCCAATGAGCCATCGATTTGAGTTGCCAAGGTTACGCAGTGGCCATCTGTGTCACTGTGACAGTAACCCCCTCCTCCTCTTCAAACCCAAAACCCCTGTTAAGCTTTCATGAATGGGGTTTATTTTCTAAAGGATATCTCATAGTTTGAAAGTTGTATCAGTGGCGTCGTCTCTGGTTGGATTCATGAAATTTAAGACTTTTTATTTATATTGTTTGCATTGTTTTATCAGACAGCAGTGAAAATCCACAGAAAGCCAGCTTGATATACTTCTGTCACTGCTCCTGATTATAACCATGCCCAATATCCTCTGCAGTAATTCACCTTCTAAGACCAAATGCCTTTTTGGCATTTCTATTTTCTACAAGTGCAAATCACCCTGACGGCAGATGGAAGAAAAAGAGGAGGAAGAAAAGGGGAAATCAGGGCAAGAGAAATCTCCTTTCTCCTGCAGAGTGTTTTGGCTCATTAGAATTCCACACAAATAGCACCCAAACAGCAAACATATTTCCTCACTGTTACAATCCTCTGGTTATGTGCGTGCAATGACTGCGTTCCTGCATTAAGACTCAGCTTTAGGCAAAAGGGAAACAAAAAGGCCCAAGATGCAGGTTCCTACTGAAAAAGTGAGATAATGTAAATATTGATGAGGTGTGCTCAAATAAAGGAGCGATTTGTGATAAGTTGGAAATGCGAAAGGAGTAAGAAAACAACATTTTATTGCTGGAATTACAATGAGATCATTGCACTAGTGAGAGAGTGCTCTGTTTATGATAAACCAACACTACGGAGAAGGGCAGCCAGATGCCTGCCTACAATGTATCCGTTTTGATTTGAAGCAACTGTATTGATCCCTAGCTATTGATAACAAATGTCCTTTTGTGTGATCAGTGTTACATCACCCCAACTTGTATGTTGAATATTGAATTTCATGCAGATCCTTACAGATTTGTCACTGGGGTTCATTTTGTTTGGACTGATGATCGGAACCTTTATCTTAAGCAAATGGAGGAATACTCCCATAATTCAAATTTAGCTAAACACCGTATGGCGGATGCATTGTTACATTTCTTTCGACATTGGCTGACAACCAATTCAGTGTTTCCCCTGCCTACTGCCCATAGTTGGCTGGAATAGGCTTCAACACCCCCTGCAACCTTTGTAAGAATAAGCGGTATAGAAAATGAAAGAATGAATGCATTTGGTCAACCCTCCCTTTTACTGGCACATCTGCTTTTTCCACCCAACAATTGGGATATGGTGTTTCTTTTGGGGCTTATTTCTTTTACACTTTTTTTTTTTGTAATAATTGCAGTAGTTGACAAGCACTTTTCTTAAACTCTGCAAGAGATCTCAATTTTTGTTCAGTGGCCGTTTCAATGACGAAAACGTGTCATTATATTTCTTCGTTAAAGGCTCATAACACGAGCCTGGTCAAGATAATGCAGAAGTGGTGAAAAAGGAATATTTTCCTCATTGGTCACTTCACTGTATCTGTCATGCATGGTTCTATGATTTATTAGAGGGAATAGGAAGCAAGCGGGACACAATCAGAATGAGAGAATGCAATATAGAGCCAATGCACACATTCTGTGCATAATTTAAGAGTATTTCCATTTATATTCTCAAAAATCTTTGTGTGAACTTGTCAACAAATGTTAAGTTTAAATCCACTGAGTATTTCTGTGTTAGCCGCAGTATACACAACAGAACTATAAAACCGTGTAAAAATGATTTTTTTTTCTCCAGAGCATTTTAAGAGATTAATTCACAGAATAGTTGATGGCGTCAATAAACCTGCAAAGGCCCCACTTAATGACTAGCGTTGTAAATGTGGCACTCGTCCAAACGTTCTGACTGCCCATTGCCCTCCATGAACACAATTCACTTAATAGCAAGGCAATTTCCATTGCACATCTACTGTATGCCTCAATACAGTTATCTCCCTAAGTAATTGTTCCCTGTTTGTTCGTCTACTGATCGTTTTCTATTAAAATCCATTCTATTTTTTCCCTAATAACATTACAAGTTTGTACCCCTAAAAGGGTGACTTTTCTGCTCATACTATGGTGGCACAGATTATGTAGCTTTAAAAATAATGGCTTGAACTATTATTTAGAGGACACATGGGTCGTCACGCAATTGTTGCAGGCATTAATTGCAAGTTATATTCTATGGCATTTTTTCCTTCTTGCCGTTTTAGTTTTTAATTGTAATATAAGGACTTTATTTTACAAATATTAATGTTTTCTTTTCAATCAGATGGGGACTTCAATCACAACCCCAAACAAAGTTCAGCCCTTTTTTCTTTTAAAAATGTATTTTAAACACCAGCATTTTGGAGATTGTTGAATCTAAGTCTTGTTGGTGACATGTTATAGCTTTTTCTTATAATTATATATTAGTAAATGTATTCTCTGATTTCTAAGACATTTTTCTTAATCTTTGGCTTTTTATTCTCTTGAATATTGATTGGCCCATAATGATGCATCTTATTTTCCGGACTTAATTTCAGCAATATTTCTTCCGTTAAGCATTTTTTCCTCTTTATTTTCCTAAAACAAAACCTTTTTCTCCTAATATTACAACTTCATATATCCGGAATATAATATAATCAATGCACATAATTATAGCACCTTGAGAGAAATTTGGTACTGAGATAGGAAGATAGAGAGACTGTGTTCCTTTGCCATACTTTTCTATGACAGCTATCGGTTACAAACATGTGAAATGAGTTATGATAAAATGATTTGCCTCTATTTGGCAAAGCATGAGCAATTACACAGTTGGTTTGTCTTGAGGGGCTGAGGTGGAACGAAGCAATGCAATT